>NC_057430.1:14368478-14668804 GCF_019457755.1 Venturia canescens
CCTCGCATCAATCGACTTGAAGGATGCATATTACGTGATTCCGATAGCAAAAGAGGACAGAAGATTTTTGCGGTTTAAATTCGGCGGCGCAGTTTACGAATTCACGTGTTTACCGTTCGGTCTGGCGACAGCTCCGTTCGTATTTACAAAAATTCTAAAACCAATTATGGCAGAGTTACGCAGTCAAGGCCTGCTTTCAGTTATATATTTAGACGATATTCTCATTATTGGAAAGTCTTTCGTAGAATGCGAGAATAATTTTTTTGTCACTAAGAGACTTCTTGAGTCTTTGGGCTTCGTAATCAACGAAGAAAAGTCTCAATCCACGCCGACGAAGAGATGCAGATATCTGGGATTTTGGTTTGATTCGGAAAAAATGCGTCTAGAACTCCCGGAAGAAAAAAGAATTAAGATAAAGAGTCTGATTCAAAAATTTTCTCATATAAAGATCTGTAAGATTCGCTGTTTTGCTCGTTTTTTAGGATCTATAGTGGCGTGTTGTCCAGCGATCCCTTATGGATTTGCTCATACCAAAATGTTTGAGAGAGCTCGTTATTTGGCCCTTTTAAAGTCGGGGGATTGTTTTGATACAGATATGACATTAGGCCACGAGTTACAAGCTGATTTTAATTGGTGGTTAAGAGCCATTGATAAGCCGAGTAATTCAATAGAGCCCCTTAAATTTTCTATAGAAATTTTCAGTGACGCATCGTTATCTGGTTGGGGAGTAATATGCAAAAAGAAAAAATCGCATGGTTTTTGGAGTAGAGAAGAGAGTCTAGAACATATTAACGTTTTGGAATTGAAAGCGGCTTTTTTCGGGTTAGAATGCTTCGCTGATAATCTGAAAAATACTGATATTTTATTGCGGTTAGACAATACCACAGCGATAGCGTATATTAACCGAATGGGTGGTACACGTTCTAAAAATCTGAATAACGCAGCGAGATCAATATGGGAATGGTGTGAGGCAAGAAGTAATAGAATTGAGGCTTCGTTCATTGGCACGAAAGAGAATGCTGACGCTGATTTTGAATCCAGAAGACTTTATAGAGAAACGGAATATTCTCTAGCAGATTGGGCTTTCCATGATATCTTGAGTACGTTAGGAAATCCTCAAATAGATTTATTCGCTTCACGCGTTAACACGAAATGTGCGCGTTTCGTTTCATGGTGTCGCGATCCAGAGAGTTCAGCGATAGATGCTTTTACAATTCAATGGGGGGTTTATTCTCTGGCTTACGCGTTCCCACCATTTTCGATTATCTTGAGAACTTTACAAAAAATTAGGGAAGACAAGGCCAGGGTAATCATGGTAGTTCCTAAGTGGCCTACGCAGCCCTGGTACCCTTTTTTCCGAGCATTACTATGCAAAAAATCTATTATTTTCTCGCCCAACGAAAAATTATTGGTGTCTCCTAGCAACCAACCGCATCCACTCTGGAGGGACCTTATCCTGGAGGTGGGGTTGTTATCAGGAAAGCGTTCCAGCTAAGTCATGTTCCAGAGATCGCACTGGATTTGATGACGGCTTCTCTTCGCACTGGATCGATAAAGCAGTATGATTGCGCATTACGAAAATGGTGGAATTTTTGCAAGGAGCATAATGTTAATTTCTATAAACCATCCATTGAGAACATTCTTTCGGTTCTCGCTACGGAGTTTCAACGAGGCGCATCTCACGGATCCTTGAATTCTTTAAGATCAGCGATCTCCTTAATCGCAGGACCTTTTGTAGGACAAGATCCAAGGATTAAACGTTTTTTCAAAGGAGTTGTTGAACGTCGACCGTCAAGACCAAAATATGACTTCACGTGGGACCCGAAGACAGTATTGGAATATTTCGAGAGACTTGGTGAAAACGAGGCATTGTCTTTAGAAATGTTAGCGGGAAAACTTGTGACTCTTCTTGCTCTTGTAACAGGTCAACGGATGCAAACTTTATCGCTCATTAAGCTTAGCAATATAATTGAGAGAGGTAATACGATTCAGATTAAGATTGCCGATACTATAAAAACGTCAGGTCGTGGTCGGGCCCAACCCCTTCTGACTTTTTCGAGGTATGAAACTCAGAAAAATATCTGTGTAGTTACGGCATTAAAATCGTACAGAGAGCGAACAGATTCGATACGAGGTGATGAGAACTCGCTTTTCCTCGCTCTGAAAAAACCTTTTAAAAAGGTGTCTACTCAGACGCTTTCCCGTTGGATTAAAAAAGTTCTATCAAATAGCGGGATTGATACTAATATTTTTTCGGCGTACAGTACACGCCACGCATCCTCTTCTGCTGCAAAACGGAAAGGATTAGATTTAGATGTTATAAGAAAGTCGGCTGGTTGGTCGAAGGAATCTCAAACATTTGCGCGCTTTTATGACCTTCCTATATCAATAGATAATGCGGAATATGCAAATGCGATTTTGAAATAAAAATACTATGTTATATCCTTGTTTGTGGACGGTCAGTCATTGTTTTCATATTATAACTGATTAAGTTAAAATAAATGTTAATTTATCAGAATTGCCGTATGTTGTACTTTAAACATCTACAATGATATCTATCGGAAGAGGCGCGAAATACAATTGTACGATTAAACGAACTTACCTTAAGTGAAGTTCGATCGTAATTGTATGAAGCGCCTCTTCCGATAGATCACATCCCACCCAGGAATAAAACAAATATGCATGTTTCTATATATATTTGTCTTTACCTGTTACCCAATACCTAAGAATGGTATTACCCATAGATACGGCAATACTTTGGAATAATGAGTTTTCAGGGCCGAGCGCCCTACCATGGCAACGAAAAGCCCATAAATAGGCTTTAAATACGTGTGGAGATTCGGGCAGGGGAGGGGGGACTACAATGATATCTATCGGAAGAGGCGCTTCATACAATTACGATCGAACTTCACTTAAGGTAAGTTCGTTTAATCGTACAATAAGACAGGATAACCCCACCAAGAAATTAGCCAATAGCCAGGAGGCCACTAAATGGGGGCAAAGGGTATTTAAATGAGAGAAAGCGACGCCCATGTATGTGATTTCTACTAAATCTTTTCGAAGTCGTTACTACGTTCAATTATTTCGCGAATTTTTCATCTCAATTAAAACTTATAAAATTTTCAATAAATTCTGCAAATAATCTGAAATTCAATCACTTACTCCACGAGTCAATTTATACTAAAGTAAACATTTTATAAAAGTTAGAATTAATTAATAAGAATAAGTTCTTTTATCGACAAGTTGTAACTTGTAACCTCTACGACGACGTTTTGTACCGGACAACTGTAAATCAGGAGAACAGGAGAAATCCGACCAAATAAAATATCAACCAGCTTATAAATTGTGAACCTATCTTGTGAGTACTTATTTACAAACTTATGATAAAATAAATCATCATCACATCGCTGAAGGTTACCCTGTCATCCATCAGAGCCTACATCATCTAGAACCTCGCAAAAATCATTCTTGCACTCCCATATTCGGCTGACGTGACTCTCGTCCCTGGGTAAAGGACTTGAGTGTCTTGACCCGAAAGAAGAGTCAATACCGTGCTGCGTTCCCAGCTAATTCAATATCTTCTACTGGAACGTAACAATTGTATTTTTTTTTGTGTATTACCCATTTTCAGGCGAAAAAGTATAATCTTTGACACGTTTTTGGTATCATCGTAAATATTTCATCATCCATCGACCTTGTAATATACAAAAATTAGGAACGGACTTTTCACGAATTTCAGTCCTTCGTGCTTGAAACGAAAATACGTTTCCAACGTTTATGTGTTATCATCGACACCGACTGTCACGTCCACTCGATCGTGCATTTCGTACTACTGAATAATATTTATCAATCGAAAAACTAAACACTTATTCACTTATCGCACGAACAAGTCCGGCCCGTGATGATTGTGTTCTCGCAGCTACGTTGATACATTTTATTGTAATAGTCGTTTTGTAATATTGTAACAGTTTCGAACATTTGCACAAATTTGGTCACACATGAAAATGACTTTTGTGCACGCATTCAATTTTTTCTTATTACGTAGCTATTACATAGATCAATTTAATCTTGTTTCCAATCGATGAATTTCAATGTGTGGACGTAATGAATTTGTATATTTTTATTTTATTACAACAACAAAATGATAAATACTAATTGTCTGTTAGTTGAATTGAGCCTAAATCTCTGAACGACACTTTATTTTCTGCCGTTTTTTTGTCAAGTGATCAAAATTCTACAGGTTTTCACTTCCCTTAAAAGTGAAAAGTCTGCCAGACTCGATTATGAAAAAATTTAGAAGTGCATTACGATAAAGTCGCTGAAAGTCTTGTAAGAAAATGGAATGAATTGAAGTGATAAAAAATGGAACCGAACAATCAGACTGCGTTTATCAAGAGCCTACGAAGACACGAAAAAACGAGAGAAAAAAATGTTATCTTTTCCTCGACGCATTAATATGCAGATCGTGTTTCGTGTCCTTTGTTTGTAACTTATCGACTTTGTTTGTTTCACGTTAACGATAAAAAATCCATTTTTATGAAAATAATATTTGAAAGTTTTCGAAAATAATTGGAATCTCGGTCCTTTGAATATAAAACTCTGGAGAGCAAATTCTGCTTATGAATGCACAAATTCCGAGACGCTACCGCGACTAAAATTTTATCAACTGCGCAACTACTCGTCTCCAAGGGCATTTGGATCGTGATCGCTAAGCATTGTATTTTTTTTTGTGTATTACCCATTTTCAGGCGAAAAAGTGTAATCTTTGACACGTTTTTGGTATCATCGTAAATATTTCATCATCCATCGACCTCGTAATATACAAAAATTAGGAACGGACTTTTCACGAATTTCAGTCCTTCGTGCTTGAAACGAAAATACGTTTCCAACGTTTATGTGTTATCATCGACACCGACTGTCACGTCCACTCGATCGTGCATTTCGTACTACTGAATAATATTTATCAATCGAAAAACTAAACACTTATTCACTTATCGCACGAACAAGTCCGGCCCGTGATGATTGTGTTCTCGCAGCTACGTTGATACATTTTATTGTAATAGTCGTTTTGTAATATTGTAACAGTTTCGAACATTTGCACAAATTTGGTCACACATGAAAATGACTTTTGTGCACGCATTCAATTTTTTCTTATTACGTAGCTATTACATAGATCAATTTAATCTTGTTTCCAATCGATGAATTTCAATGTGTGGACGTAATGAATTTGTATATTTTTATTTTATTACAACAACAAAATGATAAATACTAATTGTCTGTTAGTTGAATTGAGCCTAAATCTCTGAACGACACTTTATTTTCTGCCGTTTTTTTGTCAAGTGATCAAAATTCTACAGGTTTTCACTTCCCTTAAAAGTGAAAAGTCTGCCAGACTCGATTATGAAAAAATTTAGAAGTGCATTACGATAAAGTCGCTGAAAGTCTTGTAAGAAAATGGAATGAATTGAAGTGATAAAAAATGGAACCGAACAATCAGGCTGCGTTTATCAAGAGCCTACGAAGACACGAAAAAACGAGAGAAAAAAATGTTATCTTTTCCTCGACGCATTAATATGCAGATCGTGTTTCGTGTCCTTTGTTTGTAACTTATCGACTTTGTTTGTTTCACGTTAACGATAAAAAATCAAATGATTATAGCCCGGTATAAATTTAAGACTCGCAGGGAAACCGTCCATTCTCACAGTCGATCGCTCGCAGGCTCGATCGATCCACCTAATTAAGAATTTTGCCAATAAGCTGAGTCAAATTTTATTTCGAAATGGGTTTCCTTGGCTACGGGCTCACTTTCGTTGTGGTTCTATGTCTTTTGACTGGGTCACTGAGCATAAAGAGTTCGCACTGGAAGGTACACAAATGTTGCGCGAAAGTGCACCGTGTAAGTAATTTTTGACTTTCGATTTCGTTTTTAATTTTTCACATATCGTTTTAAATTGAATTTTAGAAGCATCACATTTTCATGGTGTTGCGGTTGTTTTATGGTATGATTTGGAACCTTAGAGTACTTTCTTTTTCTAGTTTTGAATAGTTTTTACTGAAAACATCGTGATTCGTAAAAAGCAAATCGGTACTTTTGTTAGTGGTGTTAAAGTTATGAAAAAATGTCATTGAGTTCTCGTCGGACTTCATACTCGAAATAAGATGGGAATTCGTAGAAAAACTATGCTGTTGAACAGAATCTAACATAGAAAATCTTTCGTTTGCAGTCTATGAGAAGCCATTATATACCAAAATCTATCCGAGTAGGCTTGAAGAGGGTTAAGGGGGTCACCCTGTGTGGCATTTGAATTTTTTGGGGGTTTTTCGCGATTTTTTTGCGGCGAGCAATAAAAACATAGACTTTTGAAATTTGAAGGGTTTATTTATTGGTTTTTCAACTCTATAATAGAATTTTGAACTGTGATATTTAAGGTAGATTCGGTGGAAAACTACTCCACAGGAACTCCATGGTCTACACGATTCCGGGGGATTGGTGTATCTGAGATCAAAAAACCAAAGAGCGTTTCCATGTATAAAACAGTGGCTATCGCCTCAACTAAAATCATACAGAAATATTGAAAATTTAAGGATTTTTGCGCTTTGAAACATTTTTGAAAATTGAAATTTGTGTTTCATTCCGCATTAATCCTTCAATTTTTAATATTTCCGTATGAATTTCATTCAGGGGCGACAGCCCACTGCTTTACACATGAAAACGCTCGTTGGTTTTTTTATCTCAGATAATAAATTCTCTCTCAGGTAATAAATCGGTTCCTGCGGAGTAATTTTACACCGAATCTAGGCGAGATATCAGAATAAAAAAATTTTATTACAAAGTTTTATTACAAAATACCAATAAATAAACCCTTCAAACGGACCATTTTGTGTTCGTTTTGCCCCATATTACCCTACTAACTGTTGGACAGATTTTTGCCAATAAACATCTTTCATTTGCAGCCAGCTGCCATACCCAATCCTGCGCCAGGATCCACTGGATCGAGCGAAAAGAAGACTACATCACCGGTAAATATACTCGCTGAATCCATATCTAGAGATCGGTACTCAATGAATCAGTGCATCAAAATAAAAATTTTATGTGAAAAATCATGTGAAGTAAATAAGCGAAAAAATCCAAGACGATTTGGCATATGAATGGTGTTCTATTTTTTACTAAACTACGATAAAGTTCTAAAACAAGAAAGCGTCGCCAATTATTTTCCAATATCGATAAAAGACTATTCTGATATCTAGCGCTTATTAAAAAAAAAAAAAAAAAAAATTCCTCTCGTAGCCAACTCCCTTGGCAGTTTGTGGTAAAAAAATCCACGGGGCGGGACTGACTGAGGAAAAAAAGTTGTCAATTCTCAATATTCATAATGAGATGAGATTAACGGTGGCAGAAGGAGATACGGTAGATGGAAATCCCGGACCTCAGCCGGGATCGGAATACTTGAAAGACCTGGTAATATGCTCCGTGTGGTAACCTAAAATGAAAAAAAAATACTCACATTAATGGAAGATTATTTTGTTAATAAATCATTGTTTTTGTTCGTTGTTTTTTTTTTTTTCTATAGAAATGGGACGATGAATTAGCTACCGTTGCTCAAGACTGGGCCAATCAGTGCCAGAACAGCAAAGGCGGAAAGTTGGTTATCGGTGAGTTAAAATAGTCATACTTGGCCATGTATTTCAATGATTGCAAGCTTTGTTCGTGGCTGAAAATGCTTCTATAGTGAAAACGATCAAAATAGGCACTAAAAACCAAATGTGTCTAATAAATTTTATCACCGTTCTTCCAATCGGTACAAGATTCGAATTCTGAAGCATTGATAAAATTGATAAATACGATGGAATGAATAAACCTCCCTTTTTGTCAGAGTTTCTATTTCATCATCGAAACATCTTGAAAGAGAATAAATGCATAGGTGAAAAAAATTCATCAAACCGCAAAACGAATCAATTTTAATTCCAGAGGGCAAGGAACTTGGACAAAACTTTATTATGATCATTGAGGATAGTTTTTGGGAACCGGAAGAAATGGTTGAATCATGGTATTCAGAAGTGGAAAATTTCGACCATCGCTTGGTCTCATCTTACAAGTGAGTATAAAACATTTGTACTAACCGATCAACCGACATCGGCAAGTGTGCGGTCCGTGTTTTGTCCGGCTTTTCTACAGTTTCCCTTGATTCTCTTGCAAATGGACTAGCGTATTAGATCACGAAAAAATATGAGCAACACTTTGGGATGGGGGGGGGAGGGGGGTCTTGAAAAAACAGGAACAGCATACTTAGGAAAAAAGTGAGATTCCGGTGATAAAATATGGGCTCGAAATAATCCGAAGACGTACGCACTGGATTGATATGCTTTGCAACAATAAAATTAAATTAACCGATGATTCTATTCCTTTCCAACTTCAATGGTATTATGGTCGTTAACGTAAAATGATTTTCATACTTGATTCGATCTGAAGTTCATAGATAAATTTCGTTTATTTTCAGAGATCCTTTGCCAACCGAAGAATCGTATCGTAACTATACTCAAATGGTATGGGGTAAAACAACGCATGTAGGCTGTGGTATCGTTTATTCCATCACGGATGATGACCTTCGTCAAAGCAATTTCGTATGTAACTACGCTCCCCGAGGCAACATAGTGGGCGAGCCAGTGTACAAGACACACTAAACGACGTTTAATTATTTTTCGTGATAATGGCCTTAACTACTGAATTTTCGATGCTCTTTTGATGTACTTTATAAAAATGTAGTAAGCAGAAAGATAAAACGAATGATCTACGAATCAATGCAGGATCTAGTTTACTTTACGTAAGGATTACTGGATAACATTAATCCGTCGAAACGCTCGCGATTCGTGTCAGTAACGCGTATAGTTTTTCATGAAATTTCGCTTGAAACGCATTATACGCCGAGGGTAAGAAACACCGAATGAGCGAGCGTTTAACTTCGATTCGTAGCCCAAAAGGGGATGCTCAAATCTCCTATTCCGGGTTCTCTCGTGCCAGGATTCATTTCTCGTTTTTAGTTGAATGTGCCGACCAGCCGTTCGGCCGGCCGGTCATTATCAGAGGCAGAACGCACATCCCCATGGAGCCGGATATTTTCGCTCGTTTTGTTATGAGCCGTGTTTTTTATCTTCAATTTCTTTTGTATTGTTTTATGCCCATTTTTTCGACGTTTTCGTCCACGAAGGTGGCCCTCGGAGTTGAAAAGCTCCGTCGCTCGGTCTCTGTATAGTTAGTTATACTTTTGGCCACTACCTCGAGGGCTCTCGCGCTGGGCACTTACGTATTACTATGGCCCTGCGATCAGCGCACCTCGCTCTTTATTTATGTCTATTTTTTTCTCTTTATTTCCATTTTACGAATCCTTCTTTTCGCATACAGCCCAAAAGTATACTGCACTCATTCTTCTGCACCGCGAAATCACCACTCCGAAAACAACCCGAACGCGTACGTACACGCGCACGTATTCGTATGTGTGGATGCGTGACTCCCGCGTTTAGCGCGAACGAGCGAAGAAACGATGACGCGTGAGCCGACATATGCAACTCGCGCGCCCACAGCCCCGGGCGAAAACTCATCGGGACCCCGCAAGGAGAGGAGACGCGACCAGGAGAAGCTCATCTCCCAGAACATATGGCCCTGACTGCCTGTACTCTCGCATTCGTCAAAGACCAAAAAGGAATGACGATAAAACGAGATTAAAAAAATGAAAAAAAAAAAAAAAAAAACAAAAAAACAAAAAGAACTGAAAACAGGCCACAAACTCTCGGCCCTCCCTCCGCCTCTTTGAATTTCGCTCTGCACATGAATTTTTCACCAAATCTCTCTCCGCAACGCGATCCTTTTGCTCCACTTTATTTCTCTCCCTCTCGATCTCACTTTTTTTCCTTACCTTTCAGACTTGACCACATTATTATACGGGCTCATGTCCGGCCCGAAAGCCCGCCCAAGATTCTTCAGACTTACCGACACCTCAATGCGATAGAAAATTGTTGTATTTTCACTCGGATTTTCTGCAAACTTGTGATCGAATTGATTTAAGTAATAATTTTGGTTATATTTTCTGGCACTTGAATTCTCGCAGGCTTGATTAAAGAGTGAATAAAATTGTAAAAAATATAATTGTGAGGATTTCTGGAAAATGTCATTGCTCCAAATCCACCTGAATAAATTCATACCGTCGTTCGTATAAATCGGTGTCCACGTGCCCTGAGGCACAATCCAGTGCTGAACGTTGGCAGCAGCCTCCCCGGCGATCCTGGCTCCGCAATTACGCGCTCATGCGTCCGCGACGATTAAAACGAACGTGAAAATATCTGGAGGAAACCAATCCTTCGAGTCCGTGGAGATTGGGGGAGAGTATTAAAAAGTTGATATTTGTGGATTTCATAGTCGGACGATTTCATAGAAAGCCCCGCATCTCATAGTCTCGTGGCTTTCGTAATATCTCATTTTGTCAGTCGCGAGCACACCGCGAAAGAGAGAAAGAGAGAAGAGGCTCGAAGTCGAGTTGGAAAAGCAGCTATAGCTCGTATTATCCATCGAAGTAGAACGAGATGAGAGATCTCGCGAGGTGCAAGTGGTAATAATTTATCCTCCGGAGCGATGGTGTTTCTGGCATTTGCGTGCGTGCCTCGCCAGTCGAAGAAAAATAACGCACATATAAATATGCATTTGGATATTCATGCCTCGACCTTGAAACAGGAAGAGAGAATGCGAGATCAAACGAATAAAAGACAGAAGCCAATAGCGAAGGGCGTATGTATTGCCTCCTAGAACAGGTGCAGCTAACGAGGCGATCGTTTCACACTTTTTTATCTTTCCTCTCCATTTCCTCTTCCCGTATGATGGTCCATTTCTCAAAAACACTTCCAAAATATTATTCATTTTATTCTGGAAATTGAAAAATGCAAAATTGCAGAGAGAGAGAGAGAGAGAGAAGGAGTTGAATCGATATTGGACGATTAATGGTCGAGGTTAATGGCAAGCCGTAACGCTGTGCGATTGCTGCGAGTTGGTGGCGTTGCGGTAGTAGCGGTGGCGATGGCGTTAGAATATTGCTTTTAAATTCGATATTGCCAGGAGCAACAAAATCATGTATCCACATGCGGTATGGCGTACGATATACGTGGCGAGAGAGACTTCCGGTCTGTGGGTAATCACGCGCCCTCCGCAAGCATCTATATATCCATGCACGTGTATATCGAGAGCGTTATTGAACTCGCGTGTAATTTAGATCGTTCGTTTTATAACATTACATGCCATCAAGCAATCACCACATCGGAGCGCTATTTGCAAACGAGAAAACTGGTGTAAATTACGAGAAAAATCCAATCTCACAGCGTTCGATAGAATGGAAAAAATATGCCTGTTTTCATGTTAATTAACGATTCAATTATTTGCCCTGATATTCCAGTAATTAAATCGCTGAATTTCTTCGCGATTTCGTACCATCGATTAGCAAAGGTTAACCATTAAGAAAATTGTTATTTTAACTTTGCGATCACTGATTATTACATTCTTCTCGTGTCTAACGTTCATAATTAACGGTATTTACGAGCACAGAATCGCACTTTGAATTAAGATTAGTTGGAAGAACTGTTGAGGCTAGTTGCGGCCTTAACAAATCACTCGATCGAGGCCCCGTTATCATCGACATTCGTAAATGTGTGTAGAAATCCATTATTTCATCACTCGCGACGAAGCGTCGAGCACTTTCGTCAGCAATTTTATTCCCCGTATCCGCACCTCGGAATATCCCGCAATATTATTCGTAAAAAAATGCTATGTTGGAACATCAATGGGCCGCGTAATCCACAATGCCCAATGCCAAAGGCTTTTATACTCGCCTATCATGCAAGTTGACTCGGCGGAGATCTTATTAGTATCCAAAAATAAGCTTTGGCACGGCTAATCTTCTATAAATGTTGGAATATCTATAACGATTGTGAATTGCGGATATAAACGAGTATTTAAATCATTATAAAAAGGTTTATGTGTGCAGGCGCATGGAGCATGGTTACGCACATATCGGGCCAGTATAAATAGCGAATAAGATGAAAAAGCGAGAAGGCGTTCGCGGTGCGGCGAGTGTATAGGCGCGCGCGTAGAAGCGAGCCAGCGGAGCAAGAGACACGAAGCGTGTATACGTCGAAAGGGAGGAATTGTGGGGAGAATAAACGGATCTTCAGTGGGTATTATATACCTGTCCTTCTGGCAGAGTGGCCGTTATACGGCGGTGCTCGTCGGTTCGCTTGAAAATTATTATCTCTACCTCGTATTTAGCGAACGAAAATGGCGATCGAAATGCGTCTTGTCCACATGCATATAAATATATAGGCGCTCGCGCGCGGGCGCGCGTATGTGCAGCAAACTCAAACTGCATACCCGCACGCACACGGGCGCACATTTCAGACAGTCGTAATGCATTTGCACCGGCACTATAACCATCGACGGTGCCCCAAGTGGGCGGAATATTCGCCAACGAGGCATACGGGCAAGGGGAATGGGAGAGAACGAGAGGAGAGCGGAGACAAGGAGAGTCGCGACTGCAACCGCGAGAGATGCACCTCTTTGGGACGACGACGAGAACTACGACGACGATCCGGACTCCGAGATCTTATCGGGGTGACGCACTGCGTACGCACCTGATACCGGATTGTGCGTATTCCTCTTCTCCTCTTCGCTTCTCTCTCTCTTTCTCTCTCTCTCTCTCTGTTTCTCTCGTTCGTCGTCGCTCATCTTACCTAGAATGCAGCGGAGCTCATACCGCTGCAGCTTTTCCGATTAAACTTGGAAAAAACGTCCTCGCGCATCGTCACGCATTTTCATCGTCGTGATCGCAATCGACGAATTTATGGGAGTGCGATTTTCGACGGATCGGCCGGACTCGGTTACAGAAAAAAAAAAATTGCATCGCGCCTTTGTCGTCTCTCGCCCTCCCGCCGACTCGTCGTGCTATATTTCGCACTGCGAGCTTATTTTAGAAAGGCAACTACTGCGACCGGAACAGAGTGACAAAAGTGGGGAGGCTCTTCATAGAGAAAAACACTCGCACGCGGAGATAAAAGTTTGAACAACACTCTTCCTCTGGGTTTCATGATTCATATAAAAGTGAGTACATGCGTATAAACCGTAAAATGTTGATACGAACACCTGAAGCAGCAACTCGTGCAGCATCTTTCTCCCACCTTTCCCCAACCCGCTCAATCTCCTCTCCATCTCTCTTCTGGCTTAACGAGAGTGTGACTCACGAAGAGTTAAATGAACGAGATAGGCATGAAGTCGTCGAATGCGAGCGGAAAAGAGGAAGAAAAAGAGAGAGAGAGAGCGAGAGGGACGTAGGTGCGCGAGAAATAGGACGGCGGTGATTGCGCTGTGACTAATTAAACGTAAAGTATTGCCTCCAAAAATAACACCGAAGCCTCAATCGTATCAATCGTCGTTACGAATGCGCGATTAAAATCAATTTAACAATCCAACACTAGCGGCAATAAAGAAACTGCTGTGAATCGGACTCTCTACCCCGGCTTTACCGTCCCAAAATAATCCACCAATAAATCAAATTCGCAATTTCATTAAAACCGAAGAAACATTCTTAACGTACATATGGAATCCCGCACGATCAGAACGCGCAGTGCGAATCGAGTTGCCGAGCTCCGGGCGAGCGGATCCGCGTCTCCGCAACCGTCCGCAGTCTCGCGCTTGCATTAGGATAATTGTAAAACGAGCCGTAATATAGAAGCGTCAAAATAAGGGGAAATCGATTTTTCTCGTACACCGCAAAACCGGCAGAGCAGCATCCACCGCCGAGAGGGGAGAGGGGGCATTAAAAAGTGAATTTGCGCGTGCGGCTTTCGTGTGTCTATGTGCGAAGGTTAAAGAAGGAGAAAAGGAAGTTCGTATAGTACACCGCGGGAGGAGCGTGCCAATTCCGGTAATTACGAACCGCAGCGTACACTCGCCGTCGCGCCACCGCCGCCGCCGCGAGACCGCACTGAATAAGCCCGTACTACACCGGGAGCAACAGGTATATTATGTACATATAATACCTTATTATATATCGTCTACATACATACGCTTCGCCTGCTATGTGTGTATAAAGGCCGATGATACACATGGATATTCATGTATCAGAGCAGCCAGGCAGCCTTTTACAGCCGTTCACCCTCGCACATTGCACATACAGACACCGTATTACGATCTCGCACCGGATAAGTTAATGCTTATATTCCCGAGAGCCGATACTTTCACGATCGTTAAAAAAAATTGAAAAAACTAAAAAAATAAACTACTCAAATAAGAAGACAAAAAGTTGGGCTCCCGAGCAGCGAACAGGCTTCCAGTGAAATACTTACAACCGCGACTCTCCGCCGCGGCCGCGGCGCGACCAATCATAAAAACTGCAGATTATCCATTTTCTCTCTGTCAGTGAATATTTCGCTCTCGGACCTCAACTTCGAAAATGAATAACCGACGGTTTCAGGGAAGGCGAGGGGGGGAATATTGTTTTAAGTACTGTGCGAAGGCGCTCGTGAGAATGTTCGATTAACACTGTTTTTGTTGGTGTGTTTTTACTCGGATATTTATTTGAGAATTTTCGAGTAGAAACTGCGCGCGTTCGGATTTTTTTGTAGGTTCACTTAGACTCATCGGGGCATGCCGAAGAAGCTTTTTTCTCCTTGGAGCCTCCGCGCATTATTGGGGGAACGGAAATGATCGATGAACTTCTAAATTGATGATAACGATCGTAAGTGTTTTTTTTTTCTTCAAATTCGAACACGGAAGCGCAACTCCGAAACGAAGTTGAGCATGGAAGCACGAAGGGGGAAATAAGCGTTAGAAATTGCTGATTATCCGTCAAAGATCGGTATTGTTTCGTAACGAGGCTTAAACACGCTTCGCACCGCTTTGAATATCGGAGATCGAAGATCGATACACCCGGATTATCATCCGGCCGGCTCGATCTTATCCCCAACTATGGCCGGGCGCACGCTCGCACCACATAATATACGAGTATTAAAAAGCGCAGGGCCGCACGCCTTTTATTCCTCGCCGCGATGCTCCGCACATCGCGCGCGCGCGCGATATATTCGCAGCGATAAAACGAACAATGAGGCTTATCCGCTCGATCGGAATTGAGATATTAAATCTATTAGGAGAACTGTAATCTTGGTTGATGCGTAATTTAGCAAACGCTTTTTGCCCGCGGTTATTAATTCTATCGAATCGACATTGCTGCGGCACGTAATTAAGGCGAACGAACGTTCATAGAATTGGCGGGATCGAAGGCGACGCTTCCACAAGATTTTGAGATTCATTCGAAAGCCGCGCGATTTCTCGCAACGATTATTCCGTTTTTCAATTCCAATGCTCGTCAATCTCTGGTCTTTGCGATCGCGAACAACTTTGAAGATCGATGCAATATTAATACGACAACAATGACGATTTTGCTCTCCGTGACACGGAGACTCGGAATGTTGGTACACGCGTTCGCCGTGCCGAGCACATGCGCCCGCGATTCGTATAAATATATCCAGATGCCGGGGCTGCTCTGCTGTTCCAACTTGGAAGCAGCATCGACTCTCTCGATATATCGCATCGCGCGGCGAGAATGCCGATAGGAAAAGTCTCGGTTAAACTGAAGCGCACGCACACGCGAATCCCAAACGATCTTCGTGAGATCGAGAACAAAGTTTTGCAAGAGGCCGCATGGCGGATCAAACGAGGACGAGAACGCGCGGAAAATC
The DNA here is from genome assembly GCF_019457755.1 of Venturia canescens. NCBI lineage: Eukaryota > Metazoa > Arthropoda > Insecta > Hymenoptera > Ichneumonidae > Venturia > Venturia canescens. Next base: position 14,384,247 of record NC_057430.1, read on the forward strand.
TTTCAAGCAGGATTTGCGAAATAATGAAATAATGAAAATGGAGCTCGTCAAAACCTCGAATTGAGACGACTCGCTTTACTTTTTGTTTTCATAGCTTCACCAATTGTTGCGAATAACATGAAAATTCATAGAGTTTTTTCTTCGAGCGACATGTGCGAGCAACAGCAAAACGCGAGCCGTCACTCCGAGCAGACGATTGACGATCGTTCAGCCGCCAACGCCACCGCACAGCCGAGTGGCAGGTGCTTCACGATTTTGCATTATCTGCCTGCTCCGCGTATACCGCGCGTCGACGAAACAGTTGCTTCGTTCCGTCTTGCAGAAAACTCAAGTCAAAGAAAAATTGACGTGTGCAGCGGCAGTATACTCGCCATGCGGGCGTGCGTTTGGCACGTTGAAAAAAATGGTAAAATCGAAACATCGTGAAATCCACGAAGTGAGGATTCTTCTTGAGATAAATAAAGGAGAAAAATCTTCTGACCACGAATCTCCCTCTCAATAAAAATTTCTCATTTCCTGCGACAGGATTAACCGACAAAAATGAGAAGAAAGCTGGGGTTTTAGCAACGAAATCACCAGAGAAATTTCTCTCCGCGTGTCTCGTTGTTTTCGAGCATTAAAATGAAGGCGGCACAAGCACGAGTGAGAGTAAGAAAAGAGACGTTTTCATCCGAGAATGTCGAGAATAATGGTGCTCGTTAAGAGTTTGTTGCACGGGTCCAAATTTAGTGGGTATGAAGCGCGGGGAAAAGAGCATGCACGTCGTTGGCGAAGTGAAGCTGGCAATGAGCAGGTCCGCGCGCAACGGTGCCATTGAATCTTGACTCGTTAGAGTGTGAGAACGCGAGGTATCTCCATGTCCTTAATAGGGTGAGACAGCGTCAGCGGTGCGCAATTCTCTTTCGCGCGGATTCGCACATGTATAAATACACAAATGTGCGTGAAAGAGCGCGTGGCTCTCTCGCGCGTTCGTAAAGAGCAGGGGACGACGAAGTTTTCGCCCGATCTCTGGACCCGGGTCGAGGGACGTGCCGCGGGGCACTTTTGCCCATCGCCGGGGAATTGCTCGAGGTCCCGGTAAGAAACAAGGTTATGCGCGATTTTTCCGAACGACGGAAAAATCTCGGTTCATTACGCCTCGGTGATTGGAGCATTTGGCGGCTTCTCGATTAGCCTGTCGCTGTGCGATTGTTTCATGAAAAATGGACAAAGTCGCTCGTGAAACCACGAAGATTATTGCGCTCGCGACTTGCGCTCGGAGGCGACGCGCGAATAAGAAAACTCGAGTAAATTGGACGGCGATCCTCTCGCTCCCCCCACGAGACCGGACGACTCCCCTCGGCCAGCAAAACCGTTTAATTCTTAATCGAGCATATTTATTATTCCGAGTGACTAAAAAATTACGAGAATAACGATGCTCCACGCTGCGCTCGTAATTGTATGATTACCCGAACTTTCCTCGTGAGAATCAATTCCCCTGAAAAGCTGTTCGCCAACGAAACTTCGGACCGGCGAGTGCCCACAGTCTCTCCAAATTACACAATTCGACTCGCGGATAATGAATATTTTCAATTAATTTTCTCCTCCCAAGCCCCTTCGCCTGCACCTGATTCCTCTCTCTCTCTCCTCCATTGCGGTAATTAGTTAACGAGCTCATTCGATCATTTCAATTAATTAAGAGCAAACGACCTTCGTGATCTTCCAAAAATCAAAGCATTTTGTCTCACGGACACTCCTTAAATTGCCTCAAGCAATCCAACGAAACGAAAACGAAAACTAATAATATTAACGAACAATAACCGTACAATAAATATCAAACAAAAAACCATTCGTAGGCACCAAAATAGAAAAAAAAAACTTCCTTTTGATTATTTTTCAAGCTTTTGATCCCCCCTCGACCATTTTCCAATTTTTATACTCCAAAATCAAAGAAAAACTTTTTCTTATCAACGTTCAATATTTACCAAATTCCTTGGGATCGAGCCAACGTGAAATTGGCCCTGAAACGTTTCATTCGTTAATAGAACGATAAATTCACCATTATTTTTGTTTTGTATCCGTGTTCGGATTGATCTTCATCAAACTTTGAGGGGATTACTCCCGTGCTGTGGCATGCAGATGAACGCAGCACGATCCGTTGAATCCCGAAGCTATCACGTTACGTTGCCTCCACATTGGCCATGGGCATGTGTGAGTGTGTGCACGTATTCACAAGTAGAGGAGGCGATAAATAACGCAAAAACTCCGCCCAAAATATAAATTGAACGCTACCGGTGTGTGGTCCAGTGATCTTGGTGCGTTGTCGATGGGACGTATGCTGCGGGGAGAATGCATAAGGCAGGCGAGAAAAAAACAGAAATAAAATGAGATCCGGAGGAGGCACGCGGGTGCGTGCATCCTTCTCGCATTCTACGACTACATTATTCGGCTCAGAGTACACGCGGGGGGAAGGCTCTCCAGCGGGCGAGAGGCGTCGCCTCGCAAAGATTCACGAGGATATTAAAAAAACATCGAAGCTACCGATGAATTGAACCAAAAATAATGATAATGAAGGGGAAAAAATGGAGTCTGAGCCTTTGAATTCGGGCAGTGTACACTTCGGTCGTACAGGGTGCGTCCGGCTACGAAATTGGAGCGTGGGATTATTTCTGCAAAATGGGAAACAAAGTCGAGGATGAGTTAAAATCGTTTCTTTGGCCCTGACTCAAGGTCTTTCGATTGGGCGCGGATCGACATTTATTTTCCTCGTTCGAATATACTCCGTTTTATGATTTTTGACAATATCATTTTTGAGAATAAAAATTCGTTGTCCAGAAACAGGGATTTTTTGTAAACGAAGGAACTGGAGGATCCGATTGGCAAATGCAATCGCAAGAATTTGTCTGTCCTTCGGAAAGCGAGCCTGTGGGATTGCGAGCATATAGAATTAATCGTCGATTGAACAAACGAGCGTACACCTGCTCCTCGTTACGTCAGACTAGAGCACCGTGCATCGAAGCATCTTCAGCGAAAATCCATGTACCTGCACATATCGGGACACGCACGCAGGTATTAAGTCGCAAAGTTCCATCGACACTTTTCTAAATTACTACGTACGTACAGCGAGCAAATTTTCCGCGTCTGTATCGTTCCCTGGAAGAGAAGGTTGGCACGCACGCACGGGGATTCGTACACGGAGACCTCGATTTAAGCAACGGCGACGGGCTCCGCTCGGCACTCGCGATCAATCGGAGTTGCCACCGTCGATCTTTCGGCCTCAGATTCCCTGACGCGAACCTTGAGGCGAGTGCTTTTGCCACCGGAAGTTGATCCATCGTCGATCTTCAACGGCGAAAATTTAATCGACCGAACCCCCTTAAATCGGGGCCGCCGTGTACATTCATTCATATCGATATCCTCACACATTTACGCGACAAAAAACAGTCTCATCTGCATACAGGTCCCTTGGAACATCTCGCCGGGGCGTACGCTCCGAAGGAGGAACGAGTATCTCGACTTCCTTCATTCGCACGAGACGCACTTCGCTCCCCTTAATTACTAAGAGCGCTTATTAGTACTTAGGACTCTTGCGGGAGCGGCAGACATGCGTGGCAATACCTCGCCGGACTCCGAAAGCCTCAGCTTCGCTCTAATTCAAAATACACACACAATTTTCTGCACTCGCGCACCGCGTGCGTACCTGCGCGAAGGTGCGTGTGTCGGGCGAGATATACGCGCGCGAGTACGTTCTGTCGATAAGTGATTCGTATTAAGATCTCGCTGGGCGTGGAAATAAATTACACGCTGACTTGGAGCGTTCTCCGGGTAAACCCGGAGAACGCTCGCTGACTATGGATTACACAAATGTCGGACCGCGACGGAAGAGCTAAATAATGTACGCGCGCTCCCGCTCGCGTCTGTGTGCGTATCTCGCACGAGTGTAAGGGACGAGAATAATTACGAGAAAAGCATGAAAAATCGGAGCACCGCGATAAACTCTTTTTTGCTTTACGATATCCCCACGCAGTATATTATTCACTCGGTCCACAGTTTCGAGCGTATTACTATGGACACTCCCGACCCTCGCTACCGTACAGAACGCCCTCATTTATGCTTATCTTTAATTTTTCACAATCAATTCGTTCCAGCCGATATCTCCATGTATCACTACGCTTCGGTGCAGAATTTACTCGCGCGAATCCACACCTCGAATGAAGAAGCTTCTCAGCATCGACTTTCGTTCGCCCATTATCGATGCCCTTTCATTCATCAATTTATCGGCAGAATTCACTTTTATTTATGGACTCCGATGCCTCTCATTTGGGAGAATAAAACTCAATGAAAAATCCTCTTGATTTACAGCTCGGAGGGGAAAAAAACGGAGCGACTTCCTCGCCGATAAAAATAAACTCAAATTTATTCTTTACCACGATTTCTTTACTTACGATGAAAAACATTTATCAGAAAACATTCTTCCGTTTGCCGCTTAAATACAAAGTGCCGCTTTGCTGTTCAGTAGCTGCGATTACTTTGTAAGCTCAACGCGAATAATGGCTAGTGGAATAAACTATATAATGAGCTTGCGTAAAAACGGAGGAATTCAAAAAATGTGTTTATCGATTGTGGTTGAGCTTTGAATATTCAAAAATGCAAGAATTTTTATTTTTATTGTTTTTTTTTTTTTTTTTTCATGTTTCAGTGTCGTGCAACGATTTTCATTATTAGCTATTTTTTTTCGAATTCTCTGAACACCTCATATATCGAGATTGGAAGGAAAATTTTTTGCTGCCAAGTCTTACAAGATTTTATTCGATCTAATTGGATACAAAGAATACAAATGATGTTCACATTTAAAAATTACAAGAAATATTATCATCGTTAAAACTACATTTTATTATCGAGTTATTCTCGAATTTCATTAATTCAAAACATTTTTCATTTTTATTTTTTTATTTTTTTTTTCGTCAATGCCAGCATTGCTCAGTTATTTGCATGATTTCTGCATTTTCTAAGAATCTAAGAATACTTACGATCTAATTTAAAATGTAATTGATCGGATTTACTTTAACTTGGATTAACGAGCGAGTGACACGAATGTGAAAGGATCACAAGCCTCTCGACGGAGCACTCAATGAGGCTTCCAGTTCCACATATCGAAGTTAACTTTTTTGGATGTCTGAGATGCGCTATACATCTCGATCTCACCGCACGTTTGACATTTAGCGTGCAAACGAAACTCGTCCTTATATTGAAAAACCATCAAAGATCTTGGGCCTTTGCAAAACGAAGAACATTTTCCGTCTGCCAAAGATTTGCGAAAACTTTCGATGTCCAGCGTGATCGGTAAGTACAAAGAGCAACCGTCACAACTTAGTTTGTATTCGCTAATATTCGCGGAAACTTCTCCTCGCTGAGGGCTCACGATTACCGATGACTTGAGCAACGTCTCCGCAAAGAGAGCAAACTTTTCTGCTTCCTCCTCCTTAAGCTCGTTGCATTTTCGACAAAGCGATTTTTCTAGAATATTTTAAAATACATTTTTGTTATGAATCAACAGTTACGACTTCAATTTCACAACTTCACTGCGTTTTATCTTAGAACCAACCATCATTCCGACTATTTTTCAATTCCCTACCCGATCACGCGTTCAATTCTTCTAAACATGATAATTACACATTACGAAGGTTTTAATGATCCTTATTTCGTTTCAAATGATGTTATTTACGATGTTTTATTTGCATTTAAGGGGTCTACCCTAATTAGAATTTTCAAAAAATCGATTTTTTTTATTGCATTTTTCGAATATACATATTTAAAAGTATCACACCAAAATTTTACAAGGATCTGAGCAGTGCCGCGCCATTTAACTATTGAATCTAGAAGTATTTTTATTTTTTTCTCCGCTCATCCATTCTAGAGATTTTATCAACACCCTTTTTAGACCTGTCTTCTCCATTTTTCTGTACGAAAACTGAGTAAAATAAATATAAGAAAAAAATTTTGTGTATTTTTCAGGCCTAACGCTTTTTATATCCATATTTATAATTTATAACGGTCAAAAAAATTCGTGAAAATAGTCTTTTTTGCCCGTCATATTAGAATAGACCCCTTAATTCAATCCAATAGCAAAAATGTGGTCTCACTTGTGTCGGTGGATGATTGGTGCTCAGAAACGAGATTCGCTTTTCTCACAGTTGACAATTTATCAGACTCGAATTCTTCCTTTATCGTTGACAGCGTCTGGATCCAATTCGAACGTGGATTACTATTTTCTGTGGGAAGTTTGAAAATTGAATAAAAATTCAATTCACATTGATTGATTTGACGTACTGAAAGGGGAATTGGATGAGCTCAGGAGTTTTGCAAACAAAAAGAAAATGAACTAGAAGCATTGACCGGTACCTTCGGAAGTTTCTGGCTCCAGCTTTATGCGCGCCAGCGTCAAAAGCTGGTACCGGTCCTCAATCACATATTTATAAATAGTCGACGCTTTCCATTCCCCCCTCAAGTCCTGACTTATTGTTTTCCAAACCGGAGAATTGTGTTTTGGAATATTCTCGAGGCCTTCGGGACCCAAAATTTTTCTAACACTGGCCGCAGCTTCATTAATGCTGAATGAAGTTTTCTTCGACATCTGAAATGAATAACAGAAGCGAAAGAGCTGAAAAAATGGGCGAACACATTGTTGGAATAAAAAACGAGAGAAATTGCATAAAAAACGGCACAAGTCGTGAAAACACGGTAAAAATTGGATTTTTGGGTGCATGAACGAACGAGCATATTTTGAAATTTCATTTTCGGGAAGAAGGTCCCAGCCAAAAGCTATGGCAAATCGGAGTCTCCGCTAGCTCATTATCAGAAACGCTAATGTTTCTTTCCCAATTAGACAATTCGATGCGTTTTATATTCTCGCATGCTCTCCTTCCCTCGTGCCCCGTCGTTCCCGCGAGAGCGCCTTTTAACGTCGCGGTAATTAATGCGCGCGGGAGATTCGGAGATACAGAGAGAGTCTCTCGCTGCAGGTGGGAGCGCGTTTTCTTCTGATGTCTCGGGACACACACAGCGGAGAAGAGAGAAATATCGAGGGAGAAAAAAATGAAGAAAAGAGAGCGAGAGGCGGAGGAGGAGGAGAGATAAAACTCGTGGCGCATCGGTAATAAAAAAAGTTCACTTGAGACTCGCTGGAGACTCGTGTGTTTCTACTCCGCGCCGCCCTCTTCGTTCCTCCTCATTTTCCCTTTTTTTCTTTCATATTTGATTTTATTGCTTTTTCCTCCCTCGATCGGCCCCTCGCTCACTTCGCAGCTCCGAATATACGAGCAGCTAAAGTTAAATAAATGTTGTATACGCGCCACGTCATTTTGGCGTCTGATGGTTATATGACGAGTTGCACCTGCCAGACACAAAACGGTCACGTGAGAGTGCGTGACTCCAGTCCGTTCGGTCTCCTCGCGCGGCGTCTTCCGATCTTTCGATCTCTCCGCCCTCGCCCCGCGCGCGATCCTTTATTTTTTCTTTCTTCCAACTCGGTCAGAGCGAGGGAGTCTCGCGGTTCGGACAGCAGGAGAATACGAGCGGGTTCGGACAGACACGAGCCCACGAAATGTTCATGCGTCCGGAGATTGATGGATCGCATCCGCGTCGCCGATTTCGAATGGGCGAATAAGAAAATTGAGCGAATCGCGTGTGCTCCCTGCCTTTTCGAAGCCTCCATCCTGCTCCCTGTCAACTTCGTAACTTCCTTTGAAGAAAATTCTCAACGAAATATTGACATTCTAAAAAATCTAATTCCCTATTACCCCGAGAACTCCCGGAGCTCCGCAAAGCGGCGCAATTAGCGCATCGAGCTGTGGAGGGTCCAGTGCCACAAAAACTTTTCATTCTAAAGCCTCTGAAGACTCGAGAGAACAGACATGAAACTGGACACAGTAGCCGCGTCGCGGACCCCACACCGAACCACTCTTTTCCTCCGTTTAAGTATCTCCCCGACAACGATATTAATTAACTTTACGATAATCCACCGGATTAACCGAGCCCCACAGAGAGACAGGATTTGTCTCTTAACTTATTGAATGTTTTTTGTTAACGGGAACCGCCTGTTTAATGGCTAATTAGTTGGGACCAGCCTTCAAAACTATTCCGATGCGAGGGGGTCCCCTCGCACCGGAAATTTTCATTCATTCAGATAAAATCGTCGAATTTTCCTTCTCCTTTTGACGCAGATCCGACGATAGACCGATATTTATGTACCCAATAGGTATAGCTGTGTTGCGTAGAGACTACAAGCGTGTAGGTGGACAAATATGCGCATATTTCTTCAAACAGAATCCCATCGAATACTTCCCATGTCAATGGATTCGAAAAGAATTTATTTATACAGGCAATTCCATAGGCAAAAGCGATTAAAATTTTAATGAATATCGTCAAACTCGAAAATATTCTTGAGGAGTCGGTGCATTTTTCTCTCGTTTGGTATCAGCGCCATTGAATTGATTACCAAATTGACTGACGCATGAATCTAAAAGAAGGATTTGAAACTCGTACATTTTGTTCTTGAATATATGGACTGCACGAAACAACCGATTTCTCTCATTATTCCAAGCAACATGTTTATTCCCCGAGCGAGCAGGAAGCCTGAATTTTTCAACAGTCGTTTCGAGCAGAAGATTCGACTCGAGTTGCCCCGTACGAGTATCAATTCGTTCGAAAATCTTGACATTTTATCTAAACCGTTTACAGCTTTCGTTTACGGGAACACGAGTATCGAGAAAGTACATACTTTATGGATAGAGAATAGAGATCGAGCCAGAAAGGGCACCTGCCACGTGGGGGCTTCTCGTCTCCCTAGACAAAAACGCCGAGATCGTTATCTCCGCTGAATAATACTCGAGTGTGTGTCCATCAGTTGAGGAAATCGAAGAAATAAATAGAAAGACCCACCCACGACGCTGATAGTTTTTTCTAATGGGGTGAAAACGATGCTTCAACAGCAAATTCTAGTAGTTGGAATGACCGTGAAGATTGAAAATATTATTTGTCCACGCAATGAAATTTTCTGTTTTTTCATTTGATTGAAAATCGAATGATTGAAGAAATTTTCAAGCAAAACAGCGAACGAAATGATTGAATGAAAAAAAGAGTCCTTTGGAAAGTGACACTTTCTCGGGTCCCCGATCCTCGGGAAGCTCTTTTTTCATTTTTCCACTCAAAATCGAACTCCCCGTGCACTCAAGGCCCAGCAAACACACTCGTTTTTTCTTGCTCTTTCTGTCTCTCCCTCTCTCTTTATTTTTCTCCCTCGCCTACGCAACATTTGATATATTTGCTCGCAGTGCTCGTACACTTGCCGATCTCGTGTGTCTTTTTGTGTCGTTCCTCTCGATATTTTATAAGATCGAAGGTAGAGTATACGGTCGAGTGTGTCTCGCGGGTGAATTATCGCGGTATTTTCTGTGCTCCGGGTTGCTGGCCGCCGGGGAGGCTTATTAAAATGTACTGTCTCCGTCTGTCCTTTATGTCGAGTACACTGGCAGCAAGTTAAATGCCTCGGTGGCAATAACGTCACTGGTATTATGTGGTTTACCAAAGCGACGCGCGAGAGCAGGGAGAGAACGCGAGAAAAGAGGCGTTCGCGATGGAGAGTGCATTGCAGGAGCTACGGCGCGCAAACGACGCTGGAAATTCTATATTCTCAATTATATCTGTATAGCCTCGTCTCTCCCTGGGTATATACAAACGTATAAATATATAAATATAATAAGCACAAGCGCGTGCGCTCGGCGCAAGTGCTCGTGCGACAAGTGACAGCAACAAGAAACTCTCACGTACCGTTTACTCCATTTAAACTACGCACAGGGTGTCCCGAATGGACTGGAAGCTTTAACAGCGTGCGAGGAAGGGCTAAAAAAATGCGCTGGAACCGTTGGACTGATCAGAGAAACTCAAAATTCAAGTTTTTTTGAGTAACTCGAGAAAATAATCAAATGACTGAAGGAGCTCAATTTTTCAAATTTTTTTTCTCATTTTCTCGTGATCGAGCGACGAGTCGAGCGACTTTCTCCACCGCGATTCGTTGGGACTCCTCCAAGACTAATGTTCTTCGGAAACGTAATAAAGTCACCCTGTACATTCACGTGTGTACATTTCTGTGTACGTATAAAGCGTTCCGCACAGTTCCAAAGGCGGTGCACGCGCGACGTATGGCTCGCGAAACTCGTGCCCGCGTCGAATCGGGATCATGCAAACTGGATTTAATTAACGACCGTCAATCAGCCCATTATGAAACCGCCGCGGGAGTGCGATCGAACTCGCGTGTGCGATTTTTCCGCACGAGGATATACACAGTCGTGTACGGACTTACCAGCGTGTCGCGGGGGAGGACGCGGGGAGCTCAAGAATGAGATCTCCGCGTAAGCGTTGGCTAAATGTTCAAGACAAGCCTTCTGCTAATGAAGTCCATTTTTTTATTTCAACTGAACCAAGCGCTCTGATGTGACTCGTAATTTATCGAATACTCCCAATCAAAATCATTCGTGAAAAACACTCACGACCCGTGAAAAAATTGCCGATGCTTACCATATGGCCGATGCTTGGCTCGATACTGGGTAAACGACCGTTGGGACTCAGCGTTGGGCCCGAGTACGGGCCAGCATGTTTGCCCACGTTTAGTCAATGCTAAACTTGGGCATTGGCACCCGACAACCAGCCAACCCTCGGCCGGTGTCGGTTTATAACTGGCAGCCAACCGTTGGGACTCGACGTTGGGCCCGAGCATGGGCCAGCATATTTGCCCACGCTTATAGCCAATGAAGAATTTGAGCATTGGGACCCGACAATCGCCCACGCTTGGGCCGGTGTCGGTTCATGACTGGCAGCCAACCGTTGGAGGCCATCATTGTCCCATACCTCGGGTTAATACTGCTCGCCTTATTTTTTAAAATCTGTACCTGCTATATTGTTAGATATACAATCGGTATCCGCTCATCAGCCTAGGCTCAGCCAGCACTGTCTTGCAACGGCAGCAATTGATGATCAACTTCTGGTCATCCATTAGTTGTTCATCAACCAATTTGTTATTATTAATCCATGAATATTTTGTTGCTCGCACTCACCAAATAATAATCGACTCTTTGAAGCAATTTTTTTTTTCAGTATATATAATATTTAGTGGACATATGTTGTGTTATCTTCATTTTTTTGATATTGCAAATGAATTAAGATTTCTTGTATAACAATAATAATAACGACAATAATATCAATAATAATAATAATCTAGAGACGCGGCAGCGTCTTGACGCCAAGTATTGAGGTAAAGTGTAGGCAGAAAGATTCAAGACGGGCCGTGTATCTTTTAATAATATACAGATTAGTCATTTAATTTTTTCGACTTTATTAATTAATCGGCTGAAGGATAAACTTTTTTCAATTTTCTTATCAAAACTCGTACGAGCTAATAAGTTATCGAATTACATGAAAATTTGTTTCCGGGTATTTTACGGTTGTGTACCAAATTTGGTCTAAATCGGTTGAGAATTAAAAAAGTGATTTCAATATGTACACATATGATACAATACCAGAATGGGCCCAATATTTTATTTTGAGAATGTTGATACAAAAATAGGAAGTAGTCGATAGTGTAGTGGTTAGCGTCTCGGACAAACTAGGTAGACATTAGGTAGGAAAGTTGTAGGTAGGCAGTTCAAATCCCCTCTGAAAAATTTCAACTCTAAAGAAAATATAAGGAACTGTTTTTTTTTTTAACTAATTAAAATTTCCACAATGACGGATAATTGTATAGGGTGATAAAATAAGCATGATTGAAAATAAATATTATTTAATTAAATAATCGATAACAGGCATTCGCTGGGGAATGACGCTGGGTGAATGTGGGGCTAGCATTGGGCAGACACCGGCCCAGCGTTGGGCCGTTGTCCAAACTAACGCTGGGCCGATACTGGTCCCAAGCGCTAGCCTACCGTAGGACCGTAGCTATCACTCCAACCGTGGTGCTACGGTTGGCCGAGTTATATTGCCAACGGTCGTCCAACCATCGCGTATAGTTGGCGCGGTACTGCACCAAGCTTGGGCCAATGGTGCCGTTTTTCACGGGGAATTACACCTCGAGACGAAATTCCCATGCTCGGTCTTACCCTGCAAAGACAATGGGCTCAAACTACCCGAAGGACTCGCGATCGAAACTTTTTCGATGCATTATCTTCCTTGAAGCGCCGGTGTCGAATCGGCTCTCGATTTTCCTTCCACTGGCGAATGGAGTTCGCCAAAACCTAGAAAAATTGCTTCAGTTTAAAAAAAAAAAGAAAGAAATAACAAATTCGAAGTGAGAATTATGGAAAGGCGCATCGAAACGTAGTTCCAGGCACGATTTTCCAAGCAACCGAAACGATTGAGCATCAATTATGAAAACTCAATGTTCTGGAGACACAAAACAACGAATTTGAGGAGAAAACTTTCGTTATTTCGTTTATGGGATAAAAACGAAAGGAATTCAGTTGAGGAACGATAATTCCACCGAATTTTGTAATCTAGAATACGGAGATTTTTGATAAACAGGGATCCAGCGCCGTGTCCGGTGACCTCAAGAGTGTCCTGAGAGTCCGATTATGCGATTTTGGTTCAGAATTCAGAGTGGGAAGCAAAGCCCTTGGGAAATTTCACGGTCTCTCTGTTTCTCTTTATTACAAAGTCTAATTGTGCGAGGTTCCCGCGGTCGTCGTCGTTCGTGTATTACAAATACAGGAACAAAAGGCAGTACTACATCTGCACTCTTTACAATTGTCCTCTTAAATTAGTGTACCGTAAATCAAATGTATTCTGACACATCTTCATTCCAATACATCTATACTCTTTATTCATAGAAAATAGTATATTACACCACAAGGGCAGAAAGTTTGATATTCCTGCACTGCGCGTCACAATGCCCGAGGCGAAGCCGAGGGCATTTGACGCGCAGTTCAGGGCTATCAAACTTCTGCCCGTATGGTGTATACTATTTTTCTTCATAGCCGGTCGAAAGTACGTTTCTTCCGAAATACGCAACTATCGATAGAAGATGTTTTGATGCCTGCCCCCGACATTTGCTGCACGAGCGAAGCGAGTGCTGCTGGTCGGGGGGGCAGGCATCAAAAAAACAAGATATTAGCAAAGATAATTAATATGAATATTTGCATTCCTATGAAGCTGAAAATAAATCATTATTCCGAACGACTATTATTCATTTTATCAGCCTGGTCACTTTATTTTTGGCTTTCACATTGATTTTATCTGGAAGGATAAATGTATGTTATTCGTTCGGATTTGTACTGTTTTGATAATAGTGCTTGGAAATAATATGGCATTTCCATAACATATTTCCGAATGAATAACATAATCTTATTCGTACGGTTTGCAGATGACTAGACACAACCTTTCAAAAAACACGTAAGCAATATCTGTTCAAACGTCAAACGTCAAAAGTAAAAAAAATAATTACGTCAAACCTTTCGGAATGCAGAAAAAAGTTTTTGCTCCCGCCGAGACAAATGAAGCGCATGCAGTTTTGACAGCGCAGAAATGTTATCTTTCGACTAAGGTGTGCAGAGAAAAATTTTTGCTCCCGCTGTCACAGCGAGCGTGTTTTTTTTTTACCAATGCAGGAATGTTGAACTTTCGGCCCTGAAATCGGGGCCGAAAGTGCGTACTTTCGACCGAGGTATGAAGAAAAAATCTTTACTCCACTACATCTGTACTTCTATACGTCTGTATTCTTATATATTTGCATTCTTTTACACCTATTCTCCAATTCAACTGTATTTTCTTACAACTGTCCTCTTGTACACATGCATTCTTAATTCACGCAAAATAATCTCTATTCTGATACAACTGGATTCTTTCACAACCGTACTCCAATACATCTGTAATCTAAAATCATACAAAAATTCTTTATTCTCCTACGACATCATTCTTCTACAACTGAATTCTCGTACAACTCTACTCTGATACATCTGTACTCTGGTTCAACTTCATTGTCATAATGAAATAATAGAACATCGAAACTTGCTGTAGCACGATCAATAGGCTTCACGAGCAGATCCAAATTTTGATTGAAACACTATCTAATTGAAAATTTCTAATGATAAATTAATTAACCAAAATCGATTAATCAAAGATGATCAATTGTTTCATTATGAGAATGAAGTTAAACCAGAGTACAGATGTATCAGAGTAGAGTTGTACGAGAATCCAGTTGTAGAAGAATGATGTCGTAGGTGAATAAAGAATTTTTGTATGATTTCAATTACAGATGTATTGGAGGACGGTTGCGAAAGAATCCAGTTGTATCAGAATGGAGATTTATTTTGCGTGAATTAAAAATGCAAGTCTATAAGAGGACAGTTGTAAGAAAATACAGTTGAATTGGAGAATAGGTGTAAAAGAATGCAAATATATAAGAATACAGACGTATAGAAGCACAGATGTAGTGGAGTAAAGATTTTTTTCTATGAATAAAGAGTATAGATGTATCGGAATGAAGATGTGTCAGAATACATTTGATTTACCGTATACTAATTTAAGAGGACAATTGTAAAGAGTGCAGATGTAGTACTGCCGAACAAAAGACCCGCGAGGTCAAGGCACTGTTAGCTTCTTTGAGCACTAAATTATCGACGAACGAATGCGATCGGCCAATCCCGCCCACGGGGACGACGAAGGGGAAAAAGTCTGACGTGACACGGGGGTGAACTCGAGCAGCGAAAATGCCAAGGAATTCGAAGAGATTGAGGATAAAAAGAGTTGCCTCAAAAGAGGATCGAATCGGATGAACGAGAGAAACTATTGAAAAGTTATAATAAGCGATAAATACGAATGTAGACGAAGGGTGAAAAGTACACGAGGATCGTACGCGTAACGTTTCAATTAAATTCCAGGTGGCAATAAAATCGGGTTAAATACGGAGGCTAAAAGCGTGGAGCGAGGTAGCGAGCGTGTTCGACTCGCTCTTTTAATTAGCTGCTTCGAGTAGTACAGCGTATTACAAGCATTAAGATTTTCCTCCTCGTACTTATAAGAGCGTTAGCAAAAGATTGGCGTCCAATCACGCAGCCCTCTTTGATTGTAAAGTCATTTTTTCGCTTGTTTAATTATTTATTTGGAGTGCAAGGTTCGTATGTGAATCCGCAGTATAAACGATGCTCGAAGGAAATTCTCGGGCTCCGGAGCTTCATTGCCAGAAGCCAACATGACTTTTCTCCGCTGAAACATTGAACTCGCCAACGCGTTTGCAGCTGCTCGCTCGCGCGCGCACGAACGTTAGAAATTTTATGAACATAAAGTGTAAAAGTTGACAAAGTTTCAATGCTCAAGGCGACACGACACTAACAGCGTGTCATTCAAGAGGCTGTCCACTCGCTCGAAAACTATTCACTCTCTCGAGTCTTCCTCGGATTATCCGAACCAATAAAATACATAAAGACAAATAGAAACGCGAAGAAAAAATATCGAAGATCGTTCGTGCGCACGTTTCTCGATCCCTCGCGCTCGAGTGCTGCGATAATTGAGCTGCTCCAAGGTGCAATAAACACACCACGTACAGGCAAATCAAACGCGCTCCATCTTCTCAGGCAAAGAGTTTCAATGGAGAATCATCGAATAAAGTATTTCTGGGATTCCAAAAAAAATTTCGTCTTTTTTACTCCCAATGACGAGCAGGGACATTCTTTTTTCAATGATCGTCACAGCGTTGCTAATAAACTTTAAATTCTTTCATTTGAGCGACTGTTGTAACCGATGCCCCGAGGATCGCGTAAATAAATGACGAATGAGAATGAAAAAGGGAAGGAAGGATTCATTGTCATTTATTTGAAGGGGGCGAAGGAAGGGCGGTAAACAGCAAGAGACGAAGAAAGAAAGAATTGAACAGCTGCTGTCGTGCGTCCCTTCGAGCTAGTAATAGTGGAGCTTGTGCAATGCCGTATATCGCAGAAGAGTACCCAGTAAACTGCACATACACTCGTGGACCAGAGGCGTGCAATCGTCTCTTTCTATTTCCATCTCCCTCTCTCTCCCTTCTCTCCCTCCTTCGTTTGAAAATATCCAACGTTGAAATTTACGAGAAAACATAGTTGGACATCGTCATGCACATTGCGTATATGTTGTGTGTGTGTGTACACACATGAAAAGTTAGTGCGTATAAAACACTATAATAGTAATCTTGTGGCAGTGCGCGGGGTGCTGGTATTATTCGTATTTCGTTTGTCGTGTTGTTAGCACAAAGAGACGTCATTTTACGACAAAGAGTACGACAAACTACAACACACAACTCGGTTCTATAGAAAACGACAAAACTTTCTGTCCCTCTCTTTCCCTTTATCTTTTAAACTCTCGCTCGCTGTGTTTTCCTCCCTCGCCACATTTACACCCGCTGCAACATCGCTACTGCCATTATATTAACCAACTGACCATGCCAGCTCTCGTATCTCGTACAGAAGATATCTCACGTACGTACGCACGCCGAAAGACGGAGCGAGGAGCCGCGACACGAGCCGTTGTATTTTCCTCCGTGAGAGCTCTCGAGACTCCATTTGTCACGTCGGAGAACGACCGTGTCCAAATATTGTTGCGAGGGTGGCCAACTCTATACTGCACTGAATCTCTCTCGCTCGCTCTCTTCTTCTTCTGACTTACAGAAGAGACGAACGAGATTATGAAAGACTCTGCGAATGCCTTGTATATCTCTCGTACCTCTGCGCAAACGACAATCTCGCCACGGGATATTTCAGCCCGGACACGTGTACCTACAACGTGCTACTTTTGTCATTATTTTCTGCTCAGTGATTCCGGAGCACGATGTCACAAAACGATGAAAATAAGTGAAGAGATTTATCTGATTTTCAATCGGTTGAGTCGAGAAAATGTTGCAACGCGAATATCACATTTACTGAGCGTCGTTAACAACATCCTCAGTCGAATAATTTCCACTTTTTCGTAGCCTTAATTAGTGTCTTGGGCCCAGTAGATTGGCATTGTTCGTGCCCAGGGCAACGTTCCAGTGAGTTTCAGCATCTGCTTACAATCTTTGTTGAAAACACGTTGAAAAATCATATTTTTGGGCTGCACATTATTGAAGCGTTTAATCATAGAAATTGGTAGAAAGGGAGCATTTATTCCGAAGAAATGAGACCCAATAAAATGAGATTGAAATAAAGTTTCAGTTTTTCCAAACTTCCAAACTTTGATGCAAATGTATGAGCTTTGAAAAAAACACTTTTCTATTGACCCATCAGGTGTTGGTTGTCCGGAAGTTAAACCATTTCCGGTGGCACGAGCTCGAAGCCTTTCTCCATGTTTTTAATATCGAGCACGACTCCATCACGATTTTCCTAATGTTCCGAACGAATACAATTCAATCGAGCTCCGTCATGACTTTAATTGAATTTATTAAATGTGAAGTCGCGTTTAATTCCGAGGAACAGAGGGCTCGAGCTGATTCTGACGTTCACACAAGAAAATTGATTAGCAATTGAATGGAGCGTGACTGTACCGTTTCCGTGGGGTTTTTATGAGACAATCAAAGATTTCGTGGAGTGTTTGGCTAAAGAATGGTTAATGCTTCCGGTGGGAGAGCTTCGAAGCAAGACGTCGAAAGCAGCGTTTGGTGGGGTTTTTTCCACTGTTTTTCGTCTCCCCGATAGATCCGTGTTGATGCTCGGTCTCGCCTTGACCCTTTTCAACCGACACCTCATCGCGGTGGGTTTCTCGTCGTTCCCCATTTTTTTATCATCGCAGGTACGGCGAAGAGTACGTTACGGGCGGATCGAATGTGTTTTTTCTTTGTCTGGAGCACGCGGTGTTTCTCCCTCGTTGGGCTATAAGGTCGCGGGTCCCGGAGTTGGAGCGAGAGCGCCAGCACGGAAAGAAACGACGGCTCGCGCGCCCGTTCTCCCTTCCTTACCTGAGGCCAGCGGTGCAATAAAAAAGGAGGAAGGAAAAAAGTAAGGAAAAAAAGGACAACGAGGGATGGCACGCGCCAAGGAAGCGGCAGAGGCCAAGACCGATCGTCCCGACCAGCTGCCTTTTGCCTTTCCTCTCCTCCCTCGGCCCCTCGCCCGCTTTTCTTTATCTTTTTTCTTCCCTCCCGACGATTCTCTTTCACTTTTTCACTTTAACCCGCACAATATTCACTCGATCTTGTGAGATGATCCGAGCGTCTTCTGTGCGGGTGCCGTCATCGCGCAGGCCCCAAAATCATTCCAATTCCCATAAATCGCCGCAGTCATTGTCGGCCCAAAGAGATCTCCGTTTGCAATGAAAATTTTTCGAATTTATTGATTACCAGCGTAAGAGAATAATTCTATAAAAAACTTTGAGCAAATACGAAACAGCTGAGCCGTCTCGAATCCTCGTGCCCCCACTCATCGGGCGTAAAACCATCGGCGTGCGCGTGCTCCTCTCCCTCTATCACCGCGCACGCACCCATAAGATCCGAGGGTCGAGAAGACTCGACGGTTGGGACGCGGCGGTAAGTCTCCTCGAAATCCGAAGTGCGCATAAAAGAATCTTGTCTTCGTGCCATTCGGAAGAGGACGAGGCCTCATTACAAAGCCTGGCAAACACGGGGGCCGAAAACTTAAACCTGCGCGGGGCGAACGCACCACCCTACCAGGATGAATTTCGGTTACGATTCAGCCACTGAAACATATCCCAAGGGTGGCCACTCGTGAACAATGGATGAAGATAGACGCGAGGACGTCGATAAATATCCGTCAAAATTCACCTCGCCTCTCCGAGGATTTCGTGCGATCTCGTCGAGCCGAGCTTCGAAACGGACGATCAAGCGAGAAGCCAAAAGATACATTGGTAGCTACGTATAAATATACGCACATATTTAAACGAGAATTCACAAGCATACATATGTTAAACGTAACGAATTTAGATTCGCGATTGTCGAATCTGTTCGAAACCAGTCACAGAGTCTCGTGAGAGATCCATAAGCGCGATAATTAATTAAGAATGTGGCCTGTATAGCTTTCTCTCTTGCGCTCGAACTGACGAATAAATGGAAATTAGTCTGCGAGCCCGCGCACCGCCGCCCTCTCTACAAGAGTACGAATTTCTCGCTGCTAAATATACAAGTTGATAAAACTCGTCTCGCCTCTGTGTGGTACCGTATTTTTACACTTTTTTCATTTTTTTTTATTATTTTTTTTTTTTATCAATATTACAGACTCGTTTGTGTCTGTGCTCATAATACGTACGGGCGTTATAACGATGAAAATTTATTGCGTCCATCGATCGCTAACGAGAGAAGCATTCGTGAGACGATACCAAAAGATAAAACCAGAATTACAAATGTATTTCATTATATTTATACCTCAGAGCTCCCCCCCGACTTCGCTGTTTCTCGCTTTCTGCCTCCGCCTCTCTATTCTCTGTCGAGGTTTTTCGTACGGTGGACGTACAGGGCCGACGAAATGTTGAGGCAAATGTGCCACCTCCGGGACTCTCGAGGAACGTCAGGAAATTGTCAAGTATCGTGAAGAATCGCCCAACAAGATTTTCTCACACCCCCGAGAACTCGGACAAGGTTTTTCGAACTCTCGCACCGCAGTCGGGAACAATTAATCACGCAACACCTTCGCCAAGGTCCGAGGGCACGAGAGAGAAGAAGAAAATTAGGCAAGATACTCGCAAAAGGAAATAAAACGACTCGTGAAAAAAAGAGAATCAGGGGAAACAGAAACAAAAACATGCTCCTCGACTCGCCGGAAAGGGCCCGGCCCAAGTAGTACGAGGCAATGAGAACCGGTTGCCTTGCACCCTTTTTTCACTCTTTTTCCTTCCTTCCTCCGCTATATGCAGGATGCACAGAAAAAACAGAGGGAAACAACCGGCCCAGGAGAGACCGGGATAAGGCCGGACTCAGAACTACTCGTTTTTCGTTCTCGACTCTACTCCCATTCACTGAAAGAGCTCCCGGGGATGCTCACACCCTCCTTTCGCAATCCTCTCTTTCTCTCTCTCTCTCTCTCTCTCTCTCTCTCTGTCCAAGAGCCTCCGCGCACGATCGCGTAACGGCTACCTGTGCACCCAGATGCGCTCCCGTACAGCTCCAGCTATACAACTATATGCGAAGCCTCGCATTCGTTTCCTCACAACACGAAGTCGAATAAAAAGTTCTCCAGCAGTGGTGATCCAGCAGTGATTTGAAAATCGGATGGGGATCGTGGAATTGGTTTTTTTTATGAAACAGCAGCTCGAAGCAGCTCGTTTCTTTCAATAATTGTAACAACTACGAAAACGATTTAAAAATCCCTTCGTTTCCCATGAGATTTCGATTTGAATGACGAAAAAAATTGTTTTCTCGAGACACGAGCTTTCGATTTCGAGTCAAACGACCCGAACTTTTGTTATATTCCAGGAGAAGATCTCGAATTAGCTGGGAACGCAACACGGTATTGACTCTTCTTTAGGATCAAGTCACTCAATTCCTTTACCCAAGGACGAGAGCCACGTCTGGGTCGCAATGTGGGAGTGCAAGAATGATTTTTGCGAGTTTCTAGATGATCTAGGCTCTGATTGATGGCAGGTTAACCTTCAGCGGTGTGAATATTATAAGTTTGTAAATAAGTACTCACAAAAGATAGTTTCTCGGTTTTAAGCTGATGGATATTTTATTTGGTCGGATTTCTCCTGATTTCCTGGTTTACAGTCGCGACCAGTACGGAACGTCGTCGTAGGGGTTTCAAGTTACAACTTGTTTGACGAATAAACTTATTATTTATAATTAAGTTCTAAACTTTTACAAAGTGTTACTCTAGTTTTAATTGACTGAATTTTATTTCTGAGGTTTTCGTGATGAAGTTTGAGATTGTGAGCTGCTGAGGATCAAAAACTTTTCATTTCATCCGTGCGTGTATGAAATTAATCTTACAACGAAACTTTTTAGGGGTAACATTTCCTTGATAATCGATAACGATCATTAAAAAAATGGAAAAGTCAAATTTTATTATAGAATAATGGCCAAATTGTAAAAGGATTTTGAAGTTCTGGACACTTGAAATTTTCGTGGGTGCAAAAAATGTGCACCAGTGTGTTTTATCTCCGGGTCAATGATAATTTGTGAAGAACGAGATTCAATCGAAGTTTTGAAATTCGTTCAGAGCATCCCAACAGCCTCCGTTGCGATTGGAGAATCCAACCAACAACTGGACGGATTTGAGCTCTCATAGTGCCAATATCTCTAAATAAATTACGACGAAGAGCGGGTGTAAGGAGGTCGGATCCTAAGAAACGTTCCACATTTATCAGCCGCTCCAAATCAGCACTAATTTCGTTGCGGAGATGAAGCGTTTGCTGCTGGCTTAGTAAACGATGAAATTTTACGTGAGCCATTGAAATTTATGGAATAAAATATGATTCGAGATTTCGATGGCGCGGAAAGATCGATATTCGGGCTACTGATTCTTACGTTCGTTTCCCCGACGGGGGGGTGGGGGGGGGGGGGGGCTGGCATTCGAAGATTCGTGAGCAAAGCGTACCCACGTGATATATCGTGGGGGGAACCGAAGAATCAAATTGGAACACCGGAAACACCCGCTGGGCTTGCGAGTTCCACGCTCCCACAAGTTTTTGATCCCATTATTCGCAAAAGTTTTCATTGACCACGTGTTTTTCAATGAACTTTCTATTTTTCCTTCGTTCTAATGTTCTAATTAATAACTCGTCCACGAAGCGTGGGAAAGCGAGGGATCGTCGTCGACCAAAGTGATTTTTCAAGCTCCTCACATTAATCCAAATCACCGTAATTGAGTCCTGAAATAAAGCGATTCGAATGAATCACTCGTTCTTATATATTTCCAGCCAGCAAACGCTGATCCGATCGCCTCCCAAAATATCGAGCCAACTTCCGAGCGTCGTTCGCACCGTAATGGAAATACGGGCCCGGAAATGCTGCATAATTACTGCGGCACCGATAGAGATCTTCCGCTAATTGAGCTCGCTAATTCCTCGGGAATCAATCGTAATAGAAGATCGATCGTAGTTTGAGATTCATTCGCGTATTATTAAGGGAAAAGTATCGACGAATATGTTGTATCGCTACGACGAGCTTCGATTTATATAATTGCGTGATGGAAATGCACTTGGATAGAGGAATATCTGTACATTAAATGCACGCATCGATCGTGTCGGGCATACGGAGCGACAATTAAATTGCGCGGCAAAGATCCGGCGGTGGGAATGCTTCGAGGATGGATAATAGGCAAGATTAGGAGAATCGAGTCCCTCCCTGGGAGTCGCTTTACTGCCCGATCGGTTTGATTCTCGCGACGATCCGCAACAGCACAAATGCCCATGGCACTTGTGCGTGTGCGGTCGTTACAGTGATCCACGTTTATATACTCGCGGTGAACGCGAACCTCCTCGGGACCATCATCGATTGCAATATTATCTCGCAAATATACATCTGCGTTTAATACGCGCATGTGCACACATAAATGAGACTGCGGATGGCCTAATAGAGAAGAAGGAGAGGAAAGACAGAGAGCGAGAGAGAGAGAGAGAGAGAGAGGGAGGGAGGGAGAGCCCACGCATGTACACGATCTCCGTAGCATCGGGTCCAGACTAATATGCATATCCGTACGATTAATAGCTAATGGCCCGACGGCAATGCTCGCCCTGCGTTCACGGAGACTCTTCTTTCTGCTCGAATATATCTATGGACGTTTGGAAAGGTAAAGGTGCTTTGTGCAGGCGAGTAACTCCAAAGGGTAATGTAAGGATCGAAGCACGCGCGAGAAAGTATTAAAGAAAGAGAGAAGGATAAAATGTCACATTGAGAAACAGAGGGGAAAGAGAAAAGGGCGAGAAGGATGAGGAGTTTACACGCTCATGGGCCGAGCCATTCGATCCGCGAGACCACCCTGCGTCGAAGTCATTCGCCGTAACACAAATTTTCTCTTTCTCTCTTTCCCTCTTTTTCTTCTCTTCGCGCCTTTTGCTCGAGGACGCTTTTTACCGGGGATTCGGACTTGGGATTTTTGTGATTATGAATCGGACGAGAGTTCTTTTGGAAGCGCGAGCGAAGTAATGAAATCGGAATATCGAAGCCCTGAAAAAGTTGATTCGCCGAACGACTCGGAGAAATAAACCCGGTGATCCGAACGTTTTTGGCTGTCGCTAATTTTAGAGGGAGAATCGCGCGTTCCCCGACCCCGCGGAATCCCCTCGAACACAATCGTTCGTCTCGGGGCATCGCTCAACGTCGAAAGCTACAAGCACCGATGCCCATATAGTCGTCTCGAAATCTCATCGAGCTCGCCTCTTCTCTCGTGTACTTTAAGGCCTCCCTCCCTCCTGCGCCCTAGTCCTATGCCCTATTCCGCACCGCGTCTGTCGACGACGACGACGACGACAGCGGCTCTCGGAGCTGATGACAAGGGTTGTATATCGGAGCGGAGGAGTGGAGAAGCGAGTGAACAACGAGACGCAGCCGAAGAATAATACGCCGCACTTTCCTTTGAATCTCATTTTCGAGGAACGAGGCCGCGGGAGCTCTTGCGCAACAATAATCGAAATATAACTTGATCTTTACAGCAAATTTTCCACTGCTCGAAGCCCCCGAAACTCGTTCCCATTCGCGTCGATTTCTTTCGCTTCTTTATTATTTTTATTTACAATAATTCGTCTTCCGCCTTTTTCAGTACGACTCCAATCGAATTCAACTTAATTTCTATATCATTCACAGAGAAACTGCTGCGATCCCGTGAGAATTGCCGGAGCCCTGAATCAGGCCGCACGAGGGAGAACAACGCACGAGAATCCTCGCGTATGATATTTCGATGTTGTTCCTCGCGAGCACACGCGATTAAAGAAACCCGGACAAGATCCGAGCTTCGAGCATTCTCGTATAATAGTTCGCAAACGAGGAAAGAAGAGAGCCCAAATGAGAGGCGGAGAGGGAGAGAGAGAGAGAGGGAAGCGAGAGGAGCGGGGGTTATATGGGCGAGAAAACGGGCGTCTCGTGTCCATTGGGACATTATCGTAGATTTTCTCGACGTTGCTTTACTACGTTTATCCGCACCCCTGGCCCTGTCTCTCCATACGTTTACGTATGCACTCGCACACATACTGCCCATGACGCGTATTTATATCTATAGAAACGCGTTTAGTCTCTCTCTCTCTCTCTCTCTCTGCCTACGCGCAAGTTCCCCGCGAGTTCGAGGGATCGTCGGACCATCAGTCTCCCGAGCTCAGACACATCCGACAGATGGAAATTCCCCCTGCGCACCTCCACGTTAATTCACTCCCGATGAGAAAATCCGAATTGCTCCTGTTAATTAGCAGCGATCCTCAAACCCAGAAGCACCACGATCCGCACCAAAAAGCTTGTTCGAACGGAACACGAATTGCCGGGGATCCAGAAATAGTTCCAGAGCCAGTTTCGCGTCGAATGGGCATCGATAGAGAGCTCTCGTTAAGACGCTGCTTCTTGAAACATTATATCGCGCTTTCATTGTTATTCTTCGTTATATGAGAACTCGTGTCGAATCGCATGGGAAATGCTGCGTTTGAATCTTCAAACGAATTTATTTTCGTAGGATATTTGAAATGCAAAATCTCTCGGAGACGCTACTGCGCGCGCGCGCGCGGATGTGGAAAGGTTGTTGGAGTGAGAAAACGAGAGTCCGAGCTGATATCAATCTACATCTTCGAAGAGTCTGGCTCCGGAGCTCAAGAGTTTTACTATACATATTACGTGCGTGGATTCACCGTTGAATTTGTAAATCTATATAGACGCGAATATGAATGTAGAAAGGGTTTAAGCCATCAGATGGAAAAGGGTGGGGTGGGCCGGGGGCTGGGGAAGGTTGAAGTGAGATGGTGAAGAAGGACGTTACCTCGAGCATTCATCATCTTTATTTTAACCACACGACGAGGTAGAGCACACGAGAGGAGAGTCCACGAGGCCGCTATACGGCGGACTATCCGAGCTGCGATCTGCGCTAATAACATTCGCGTTATGAATGGCCGAGCGGGGATTCACGAACACCGGGAGCATTAATTCGTCGGCCTGAGAAGGCGCTCGCTGCTGCTGGGCATCGCGCGTTCATAATCTCTTGCTCTCGCTCATTCTCCCTTATGAATTTTCACGATGTTGAAGGAGCACGAGCGATGCATAGGGAATGAATTAAATAGAACGAAAGTCTCGAACGTGTCGAGTGCATCAAGCGAGAAAGTATAAGCACGAGAGGAAAATGAATGCTCGGTGTGGCAGAACTGGGATGGGGGAAAAATCAAATGATGCCTGGCAAGCTGAGAAAAAACGTTTGGAATAAGATGAACGATGTGTGAGCAGAGTAATGAGATTTTTTATTTGTTTTTATTTTGCTTGAAGAAGCGATAACGAGAGTCGTATCTGCTGTGGATTGTCTCGTTGCGCTCGCGAGCCGCGATGTGAGGAGCTACGAAAAAATCCATTCGAGATGGAAATTACTGGGGACGAGTATATTTTCATGTCCTGGCAACAGAGGCATTCTGGCGAAGGATTCTGAAAAAAAAATCGTTCCTTTTGTCAGATCGCGACGATATTAACAAAGGGAAAACTCATTAGAGCGTCGTTTATTTCACTCTTGAAAGGTTCCTCGCAGGCTCAACCGTTAAGATTGTCACTCGAACAAAGCGGGAGAGGGAGAGAGCGCGCGAGGGAGAGCGCAGGCGGTAAGAACAGAGAAACCCGGGACTAAATTAGTCCTCGGAAAATCGCGCGATCTATTCTCCGTGCGAGGCTTTCTTTCCTCGCGCCACGTCCCGAAATAATTGGCAAAAGAAAAGCCTGGAGAGAGCGACGGTACTTCACACACGGCCATTCCCGACGGACAATGTGAATTATTCGAGTTGGCGGCGGCGGTGGCGTGGGGTGCATACTCACCGCCATCTCTAACCGACTTTTGTACGCACCGACTAAAACTCGCGAGAGCGAGCGAGAAAGGGAGAGAAAGCCCGAGCTTTTTGGCTGTTTGCACTTGTGCTCGAGGCGACGCGAACTCTTCGCGACCTCCCGACTACGAGAAGCCAGTCGAGACAACGCTATTCCACGCTATATGCGCGCCCGAACCAACATCGGGAAGAGCAGCCCCGGCAAACGGGAGTCGCTTCGAACAACGCTTCCAACCTCGAGATAATAATGCACGCTTCGGAAACAAGCGGGAATCCCTGACTCACCGTCCACCCATCCGCTCATGCCTCATTCCTTTTGATTTTACCTTTTTTATTTATAAAATTCAAAAATCTAACGTTTTGAGGCTTCTTTAATCACGGGTAAGTGCATCGTTCCGCTCCACCGAACTGGACACGTTCCCACTCCAACGATTCGGGGATTCCCATCGCTTCCATGCAGAACCTCGAATGTACGCGAGCGAATCTCATTTTTGTGTCAACGCACGAATGCGAGTATGTTCCCAGCATGCCGCACGCTGATTCGTGGTTCCAGGCAAGAACATTCGAGAACCAAAAGCCACGGGGAAACAGAAAGACCGAAGAAGCTCAATCTCGGCTCGCCGCATCGCACACGGGCGGGAACACGGGGTGGCAAACCCCGCAGATTCTCCAGAATTTCATGTACGAGAGGGCGGTTACGGACAGGCGCAAAAGCTCTCAGCCTTTCCTGCAACGACCCACGGCTTCCGTGGACGGCAGAGTCGACGTTTTTCTGTATTTTACTTGCAATTCTCCTGAATCCGGAATTTCCGTGGCTCCAATCTTTTCGACCTTTTTTGCATTGTTTTTTGTGCGATTGTCATACGCGAGCGCAGTGGAAGCCGAGCTTTCGGAAGGTCAGGCAAACTCGTTCGTGCCTTTTATTTCTGATAATTTATGGACTTGGATAATCTGGGAATTTTCAGAATTTTGCCGGAGTATTTGTTCGAATTTTTATCGTAATTTTGAAACTGTATGAGTCGGTAGATGAAAATATTGTCGAACGAGGCTGTCGAGGATTTCCGGATACTTTTGTTCCCCGCATATCGAGAGTTCGAGCTTAAATAAAAAGGAAAAATATCGAAGAGGCTCGATTGAAATAGATCGGCCGAGTCGGGAGAAAGAGAAAACGAGGAAGCAGAAGATTGGTGGAGATTTAGCAGAAGCTCGTCGTTCTCTCGGTGAGCGTACACGAGGCGAGTTGATCGTCGCATGTCTTCGACGCAATTATCCCAAGTGGGCGAGAGATCTTTGAGTGCGATCCGTCGAGAGAAAGAGAGGGAAATGGGAGAAAGGAAAAGGGGCCAAATATATGGGCGCGTGGAAGAAAATACAACTAACTCGAGCTTCTGATTTCGTGTTTCGGGAATTCGCGACGTACGAAGTACTCAGAAATTCGAATATCCAAATTCGCGTCACTAGAAAAATCATAATTGCTTCGCCTTTCGTCGTTTCCACCGAAATCGCTTCGCCTCCTTTCACGATGCGGAATCTACTGCGCGGGGAAGGAACATCCTAAGACGTTCCCGGCCCCTTTTCTGGACTCGTTTTCCGCGCGCTACAGACGATCGCCTTTTTTCAAAAAGCTTCGTGACAAAACAGAAGTTGAAAAGGAGAGTCTACGGGGCAAAGTGGGAGTGCGAGTGCTCTCCATTGTTTAGTCTCGGAACTGTCCGCCTCTTCTCAACGCGAAAACCCACCCGGTTATCTTTCACCTCTTTCGGTATGTCTCATCGCGATTATTCTCATCGTTTCCAACTTTTCTTTTTTTCGTTTCTCGCTTGGCTCTCGTCCCCCCTTCCTCCGCGTCTACCACACCCAGATTTCGGTTTCTCAACCTCGTAGCGTGTGTTTTTTGCAATCCTCGTTTATTCAGCGAGCAGCTCTTTTGCACAATAAATGCAAAGTGCGAGTTTGGAATCTCCGTTATAGACTCGGCCAGACACTCGTTCCTTAGACTGCGAGGCGTTTACGGACAGTATTATGACTACAGCCTTAATTAATGCTCCTGCTGGATTACATGCCCCAGCCTCTCCCCCCCCCCCCCCCCCCTCGCTCTCTCGCTTTCCAGAATCCACTATTTCCTCCTTTTCTCGTTTACCTCAATATTTCAGGTCGTTTTTACTCCCTGGGATATTCCAGCGCACACAAAGCCATGGGACGATTGTTGTGGAAAGCTCGCGATGGATATCTGGAGGTTTTGTTTCTTCTTAAAAATCGGTGACTCTTTCCTGGCATAAATGTTTATTTGCCAAAACAGAGAGAATTCGTTAGGTTATTCGTCAGGAAATTCGACCACGTCGATCCATGGGTTACACTGTTTTCACACTCGGAATTTCGAATAATACTTTGTTTACGTTATCGCGACACACGTCAGTCCTTATGACTGTCAGAAATAATACTGGCTAGCTTCGGTGTTCGTTTGTAACTGAAAATATTTTCTTTCTTCCTCGCTCTCTCTCTCATTCTCTGTCTTGGCGAACTGTGCTCGCAGACGACACAGTTTCGGGGTACACGAATGCGCGAGCTGTTTCGTGAGTATTGAGAGGATTTGGAAAATTCGTCAAATTGACGTGGCCAAGGTTGGGTGGGAAATAAAATTTAGCCCCGATTTTAGACTACATTTCCGAAGTTTTTTCAACGAATTTCTTCATTCCCAGTGACGAAAAAGTGTCCAGTTTCGCTGAGAGCAAATCGCGTTAGAAAAAACTAGACGAAATTATTAGCCAGAGCATAAAGTGCGGTTATTCGAGCCCGGAGCGTCTCGAAAATAGTGTCAAGAGAGACGAGCCTCTCGTGAAACGAGTGGGTGAACGAATCGCGCGAGCCCCACGCGAGAATAAGACGTGTGCGAGGGACACGAGGAGCAAAAACGTGCGCATATAAATGTACGAGTATCCGAAGAAGACGAGTCGTTGATGAGATATGAGATGAGCCGAAGAGAGAGGGAGAGCGAGTGGAGATGAAGACGCTTCGGGGTCGGATCTGCCGTATGAGATTCTCCGGGAAAACGATTCTATCGGCGGGCGAAGCGAGTCATATCTCTCGTGCTTGTGACTCGAGCGTTTCGCGCGGTTTACCGCGTGCGTTTTAGCCCGGTCTAGAGTGCGGGGGTGTGCGCGGAGTCTGGGAGTGGAGCTGAGAGAGAGAGGAAATGATGATGCTGTCGAGAAAAGAGCTGGGCGAAGCGCGAGAGGGGCAGGAGAGAGAGTAAGAGGCGAGTATACATATAGGAAGTGAGGCAATTATTCATCGCGTAAGGTTGGGAGTAACAAATCGCCAGTCAAGTGGCAACAGCGTCGTCGCTGCTCGTTGCGCAAGCTCGGGTCCGCAAGCGTGCAGTTGCGGAGGCTCTCAAAAGCACAAGGACGAATGTCCGGGATAAAAACAACGCGGGGGATTCATTTTTCGCGTCCTTTTGCTTCTGAGTCTTGCATATTTCTCGAGTCGCACAGCCAACCGAGGAGATCGTCGAGATGAGAGAGCGCGCGAGAATCGCGCGAAGGTGAGAGCCTTCGCGAACTCCTCCCACGTACGTCTAGAGATGCGAGCAGAACGCGCGCGCACGTCTCGCCGAGTGAACGTAAATTTAGCACTCACGCATTATCCACGCTCGGGCTGACTCGCATTGGGCGTGAGATGCGCTTGTGTGATCACAGCTTTGTGCATGTACGTATTAAAGCTCGGAATACGTCGCTGCTTCGCACTCGCGCCCTCTCACTCTCCATTTCTTAAGGGAGTCGAAGAAATAAATAAACGAATGATAATGTTACTATGATACAAAAACCACCGTGCGTACTCGAACCTCCTTAACTTTGCTCACAAACAGCCAAGTTCGTAGCCAAGTCTTTCCTCGATTTGTACTTTTCTCAGGTCCCGGGCACGGCCCATTCACCTTTCAGCTATTCTTCCCCATGACCTTGCCTCAGGTCAAGCGGGGGCAAAAGATTCGACCGACCCGCGGGGGGAGCATCGGCGAACCGGAAGTTGATCCAAAACGCTCAGATATTTCGGGATCTACGAACCATGATTTTTCAAAGATTTTTCTAACACCTCGCTAATTAATGTATTTAATAAATTACTAAATAAACCGTTGAAACAGTCCTCCAAAACGTGAGCCTCAAGTGCTTCAAGTTTTACGACTATTCACAGCATTCGGAAAAGGTTTTATTGCTCAAATAGTGTATTCCACTTGTTCGCTACAAGGACTACCTTAATAAACGTGTATGTCATTATCTGTGTGGGTTGCTCCCTTCAGGCTCTCTTTCTCCCCCTCAGTCTAATAGACGATCTCGGGAGACGAGTGTCCGCGAGTCATTAGCCGGGCAAATGGCGTTCCGGTGCCTGGAGCACGCGCTATGGATCTCCCTTGGACGGACGCAGAGAAAGAGCTATCGCTTATGCTGATACCCATATAGAAATACCGTGCGCCAGACGCTACCAACATGTCATAATCAGCTGGCTGTGAAAGCCCCCGCGCGCCCGCGACGGGAGAAATGCGAAGCCCATTAGGAAGAACAACGAATGCCACTGTACTATTGCCCACGTTTATATACATACAACATTAGTATATGACCGTCTCTATATGTGCATCGCTCCAATGTATTTTCTCGACTACGAATACCCACTTTGGAAACTATTCGCATTTTTTACTCACGTTTATCGCGTAGCGTCTTGATTTTTCGGATTCTGAAGAACCGAGACAACTGCGAGTCGTTTTTCTCTCAATTTTCGTTTTAAGGTAGTTCATGCACGAAACGATTTTCTTAAGAGAGTCTTGAAATTTATAGAGAGTTTAAATGGGTAGTCGACTGACACGCGTATCCAATTTTAAAGGGTTCGTCTTATCGGTTATTGAGACAAAGGTGCTCAAATGTGAAGATAAATACGCAGGGTTATAGGGACTATGATTAAAAAATCGTTTATCTTGCTGTGTAACGAATGAACGCTTCTTATACGAAGTTAAAAGTACACGATAACAATGAAGTATATAATGAAGATTTGGGAATAAATTCGAGACGATTTTACTAGTAATTAAGATATATTACGTCAAAGATTGAACGAAATTGGTAACGAGTACTCGCATATAGCCTCACATTTGCTTATTTCTGCAGTTTGTTTCTTCTTGGCTCAGGTCATTGCTGTCATAGCCTTTTGTCTTTTTTTTAATACTTTTTTAATACTTTTTTTGGGCCATTTCTTCTTGTGTTTTCCCATTGCGCTCTCTGACGCAATTTTTTTCATAAAAACGACGAATGAAATTTCGAGTTCAGTAAGAGATGGATCCTCGTTGAGCGTTAATGGCTTGTAATTTCATTCGCCAAAAGATAAAAGTTGAAAAAATTTATTTACAATTCCGAATTAATAACTCTGACATTAATTTAAAGTGATTATATCTTTAATTAAGGAGTAAAAATCGGTCGAATTTAGACACCCATAAAATACGATCCTTCGGGCATGATCTACCTTAATTAGAAAATCGCAACGTCAAAATCGTTGAGGCTTTGATCGACTTTATACAGCTGGGATTCGAGGACCTCGTTTTCTTAGACTCGTACAAAATTAGTCGATTTTCTGGGAATGTTATTCAATAAATCTGGAAATTTTCTCGATGTACCATCGTCGTGATGTCGCGAGAGGGAAGGAAATTAATGAGAGAGAAAATGCAAATAAATACTCAAGCATGAAAGGGCTTGTCAAAATCAGGTGAGCTCTCTCTTTAGCTACATCGATCCACGAAGACTTCAACGACTCCATTAATTGTGGTATTATACTGAATTTCAATAATGGTGATGTTACGAAACGGTTTGATAATCAAAACTATTATCGCACGTCCAGAACCCTAGAAACTCAAAAATTTCATTATCCTTGATATCTTGTTCAGTCTTTCATCAACATTGGCATAATTATTCTCCAAATATTGTTATTCGAGTTGCATCGTTACGGACAGCCGCGTAACCGCGCTTCGGAATTGAAATTGTTTTGAAACTCAGCTCGGAATGAAACTTGGAAAAATCGTTTGAAAAACCAGTTTCGAGATATGTTTCCGGCAAGCGCGTCATCGGTTTACCGTAGACTCGAGCAAAGCAAACTTTTGGTGAGTAATTCAATGAGAATTTGATGAAAATAAAAAGCATTGAAGAGACTCGACGTCATCGCGTAGGTACACGAGCTCCTACGAGGAGCGAGTTCGAGTGAAGCGTTAAAGTCACAGCTATTTCGAGTCTCTCTCTCCGCACCGTGGAAATAGCAAAGCGTAGGAAAAAAGGAATAAACGTGAAGAAAGCGTGCGACCGAGGGATCGTTTGGGCAGGTGGGACCGCGCGACGTCTCGCTTCCCGCAGATACGATCGTACTTCAGCAAATGAACTTCTTCCCGGGCGTCTTCGGCCTCGCGAGTATCATTCGCACGTGCTCATAACTCAAGACATATCTCGAGGACACATTCGAAATGAGCGATCTCTCTAAATATTATTTATGCGACCATCGAGTTCTATCGCGTGAACAAAAAGGCGGAATTTCTCCGCACCTTCCGAAATTTCATGAATTTTCTATGTCAGCACATCGTCCTAGATCACGTAACCGCGGCGACGTATCGCGTTTTTCCAGAGGCCCAATATTGTAAATACTTTAATAGAAAAAGTGGCGAAAGGACTTTGGAAGAAAGATAAATTCTCGGATGCTCGTTGGCCCAAAAGCGAAGACCGCTTCGCTCCAACTTTTTCGCGCCCCCGCCCACTTCAGAACGATAAGTATTTGCTCACTTTAGAAGTTGGCGAAGACACTGGCACACGGAGAGTTGTGCGAGAGCTCGCCGGGTCGTGTGCCCCGAACTAGCGAGAGAGAATCTCGAGAGCAATCGCGACGAGCGCGGGGGTCCGCTCGCTTCTCCGCGACTCACGTATTCCTTTTGACATGTGGAAATATGTACACACACGCGCCCGCGGTGTGCGAGCACATAATGTAATATGCGCGTATTTGTATAATTAATTCAAGGATTATACGAGCCAACGGCTAATAACTACCGTTAACCAGCAACGTCGGGCAATCTAGTCGAGGGATACCGCACTCTCCGCGGAGAGCACATACGCAGGCTCTTACGAAAAGACGGGCGAGCGGCAGGCAGGCAAAACGAGGCTGATTTATCGGGCGAGTTAACGCGCGCCCGCACGGCAAATCGGCGGATATCGATTTCAGGGTGTATTATATATTCGGAGCTACACACCGAGCGAGAGCCACCAAGTGAACTCTCCTCGGACGTACACCGGTTGCTCCGGCTGCGCTATCGCGGCGGGCGAGAGCCCTGAAAAAACGCTTCGCCGGTGAACGTGACCGGGCGAGCGGTCCCCGGCGCGACCGTGAATTTAATCGATCCTCCAAATCAACCGCAGATTATTTTTGTAAATGAGCATAATTAAAAAAAGATATCCGAAATGCCACCGAGCTTGTGTCCTGGAGGCTGGCTACAGACTGCGCAAATACTCGAGTCTCTCTCCTGCTCGCGCTCCCTCGCTCCTTCTCCGTTCTCATCACATTACGAAATCGCAGTCGAATTATTTCTGGATATGAGATTAATGCGGCGAGATAAGACGCGCGCTTCAGTCTGCCCGATCATACGCGTTCGCGCGTCTCCTTTCTAAAAGCCACTAAATTCACGACCAATTATATACATTATTTAGATTCGCTCGATTGAGTATTCACTCACAAGGGATTTAATCGATAATTAAGCGAGGTTCGTGACTCTCGCGAATCGGCAGACTACGGAAGTCGTGGAGGGATGCATTTTTGCCGCGGCTTCTCATTCTCCCGACTGCTCGAAACATATTTTTGTCCTTCGCCCCCGCGATCTCGGTACGGGGAGAGGCCCCCGAAGTCCAGAACCGCCGGAGCCCGCCTCGCGGGCCGAAAGTTTATTTGGTATTTGGATTCAGAATATGGAAAAAAGTACAATGGAAATCGAGCGAAGAAAGTCGATTGCAGTCCGAGCGAAAATCGACAGAATTTCTATTCACCCGGCGAGTGAAGCAGCGTTTTATTCGCTGTTCAATATTCCACCGATTAATGTGGAAAGAAAAAACGCGATTCGTGGCACAAGGACCGGGAACATGATGGATTTAGTGTCACTTGAAAATTGACAGCTGTACTCGTTTCTCGAGAGTGATCGGAGCCCTCGGAGCGTAGAAAAGTGTCCCACACGCAGTCCGCGATCTGCCTCATTAATATAATCACTCGCGCATGTACGCGCTCTCTCAGCTAGAGATCGAGCGGAATAACTGCTCGGATATTCCAAGAGAACGCGTGTCTCTCGTAACACCCACACCGCCCACGCATTAGAATAAATGGAAACATCGTTGCGTGATGTACAGGCACGCACGGATGGCGAGCAGGCAGTTCGCGTCTCGCTAATCGTTACGATGATGGATCACCTACGATTCTCGTTTGACCCGATCCTGATTATCCCTACGCGTCGCGTCATTAACGTGACCCTCTTTTCGAATTCCTTCTATTCTCCTTCTCCGTTCGCATCCTTAGCATAGAAAGGGAGAATAAATCTGTCGAAAGTTCTCGTTTCACGAGTCCCAGTGTACCTGCTCGTCGAAAAATATTCGTATTCTCCGAGGAGAGTCTCGCCGAGGACAGGACTTTCGTAGAAACATGGACGAATAATTCGTAAGCCTGCGAGAGTAAATTTCACACCGAAATTCCCATTTTACTGTAAAATTTCTTAATACTTTCGAGGTTTGCTGAAACTCGGCGCGATTCTAATCTTCGAATCCGACACTTAATTTTTCCACGCTATTTTTCCTCAGCGGCGCGCAATGATCGATAAATAAATACGTGTAAATAACAGCTCTACGACATTAACAGATATTGAATCTTTATCTCGTGTTCTTACATTTTATTAACTCCCTATCACCATATATTTTTCGCCTCCTGGCAAAGCGAGAGATCAAGATAGATCAGGATTTGCGATAGGTGCGAAGTACGAAAAAATGAAGAAGAGCGAGCGAGAGAAAGGGCACCAGCTGGGGATCTTCGGATGGAGAAGAGGCACGAGAGAGAGAGAGAGAGAGAGAGAGAGAGAAAGAGAAGTGAAGCGAGGAGGTTTTAACTTGTTACCTCTGGCGAATCCATACATCTGTATATGAGTTGGTGCATTCGAAGTCCGAAGCCCGAGTGTACAGATAGAGGTATGGGAAAAGAGGCGTCGAAAAGGGCAAAATATACGAGCGATAGCGGTTTGATGAATCGCACAAGAAAGTTCGGTTGCTCGATATCAGGCGGTTGAGTCTTTCGGAGTGCGCAACTTGGGAAAGCATCTTTCGCGCGAACGTGCTCTTCGTAGTGCAGCGCCCGAGAAAATATACGCGCGTCGTGCGAGTTTGCGGTGCTCGAAACCGTAAATCCCGGGTGCGACGATAAACGACAATTGCGTTGTCGCTGTAACTCTTTCTCTCTCTTTCTCCTCGTGCCTCGATCCCCGAGAGAATATTCCGATCGTCCTGTGCGAAGGATAACACCCAAACGTTTGGTGTAATATCGCGTTCGTATTCAAATCGAAGACCCCCAGCCAGAGAGGCCTCGGAGAGTTTCTCAGGCGCGGTAGATCCGCCCTTTTGGCACGAAGCCATTTGCGCCCAGGCATAAAGACACAAGGGCTCGAAATCAAGCCCGGAACGGCGTCGATCCCGGCTGTTTTATTCAACGACACACCGCCCGGGCCTCCGAACGCTTAACACGCAATGAAACCGTTCGCACCAACGCGAATCTCTTCGTCATACGATGCAGCCTCCGACCAGCAAAACTCGGCGCAAACGGTGCGTGGGTGGACGTGCGTATATATATCGAGATAAAGGAAATACAGGGGCAGAACAGTGGAACACGTTACCTCTTGGCGAACCACCAGTTATAAATTATATTGCCTCGACGATCTGATCGCTCTTTCTCAATACGCGACTCCGTATACGTATATTTATAAGTGTATCGAGCCATGTGTATCGAGGATTTATTTATTTGCATCCTCGACGGGTTCTTATATTCAGTAAGAAATGACGTGTATATCTGTAGGTATTGAGGCTTTCGAATGTCTTCTGATAGTGCATTGGGGCACCAGTAAATTCTCACTTTGTTTTAAGAATAAAAACGTGCAAGTCGAAGTAATTAGGCTGCTGTTATTTAAGGGATTTGAAGAAACAATGTGGCTTGAATAATTTCGTGAGAGCATTCAAATTCGTGAGGTTTTGATAGTCTCCAGTTTAGTAGTATTCACGCTGCTTAATTGCTTGCTCAAGTTACCGTCGTCAGGAGGGTCGCAAGGGTGAGGAATGACAAGGGCTGAGGCGTGTACGCCCCCGCCCTGGGGAAAATAAATTAAGGCTTGCTTAACCCCACGAAATCTCTATTTAATCGCCCGTTCCAGCGCCAATGTGCTCGACGAATTAAACGAGGGAGCTGAGCAACAGGTTGCTCTTGAAAAAGAGCCGGGGAAACAAACACTCTGCCAACCCCAGAATGTTGAAACACGGGAATTAGTACCGGGGCTGTTATGAACTCGAGTAGGCGCTCGTTAATCTCACTATATTCACGGTTTTCGTTCTATTTGAGCGATGACTAAGTTTTTTCGTTCAATATTTATTTAAAATGGTACTTTTTTCAGGGGAGGATTTCAGTGGAAGGAGGATTCAACTGTTTGCTTTAGTGAATCAAGCTCTTTTGACAGTTTTCGACGATTTTAACGATTAAATATTAATTTTATGGAATTTTGGGTTCCTGAGGAAGTTGATGAAAAACGTTGGGGAACTTCGGTTTTTTAGGCTTCTTTATTTAATAAAAAATTATGCACGTGAAATCGTAAGCTGATAAAAAAAACATCGAAATTTTTTTTTTCGGCCATTATACTTTTGTCTCATTCGACTCAGAATCGCATGAAAAATGTTTCGAACCCATCGTGGGAGGTCATTTTTTCGATTTTTGCGATTTTCGAAAAATTAAAAAATTTTCGAATCTCGGAAATTTTTCATAGTCTATTGCCTTCGAAATTTTTTTTTTTTCGGTCATTACACTTTTGTCTCATTCGACTCAGAATCGCATGAAAAATGTTTCGAACCCATTGTGGGAGGTCATTTTTTCGATTCTTGCGATTTTCGAAAAATTAAAAAATTTTCGAATCGCGGAAATTTTTCATAGTCTATTGCCTTCGAAAATTTTTTTTTTTTTCGGTCATTACACTTTTGTCTCATTCGACTCAGAATCGCATGAAAAATGTTTCGAACCCATTGTGGGAGGTCATTTTTTCGATTCTTGCGATTTTCGAAAAATTAAAAAATTTTCGAATCGCGGAAATTTTTCATAGTCTATTGCCTTCGAAAATTTTTTTTTTTTTCGGTCATTACACTTTTGTCTCATTCGACTCAGAATCGCATGAA
This sequence comes from Venturia canescens, assembly GCF_019457755.1. NCBI lineage: Eukaryota > Metazoa > Arthropoda > Insecta > Hymenoptera > Ichneumonidae > Venturia > Venturia canescens. The sequence goes on from NC_057430.1 coordinate 14,421,623, forward strand.
AAATGTTTCGAACCCATCGTGGGAAGTCATTTTTTCGATTCTTGCGATTATCGAAAAATTAAAAAATTTTCGAATCTCGGAAATTTTTCATAGTCTATTGCCTTCGAAAATTTTTTTTTTTTTCGGTCATTACACTTTTGTCTCATTCGACTCAGAATCGCATGAAAAATGTTTCGAACCCATTGTGGGAGGTCATTTTTTCGATTCTTGCGATTTTCGAAAAATTAAAAAATTTTCGAATCTCGGAAATTTTTCATAGTCTATTGCCTTCGAAAAATTTTTTTTTTTCGGTTATTACATTTTTGTGTCATTCGACTCAGAATCGCATGAAAAATGTTTCGAACCCATTGTGGGAGGTCATTTATTCGATTCTTGCGATTTTCGAAAAATTAAAAAATTTTCGAATCTCGGAAATTTTTCATAGTCTATTGCCTTCGAAAATTTTTTTTTTTCGGTCATTACACTTTTGTCTCATTCGACTCAGAATCGCATGAAAAATGTTTCGAACCCACCGGCGGAGGTGATTTTTTCGATTTTTGCAATTTTCGTGTTGTTCGAACAATTAGGAGTAATTTCCATGAAGAAAGGGACTCGATTCAGCGACCCAAGAGCCTCGAAAAAAATCGAGTTTGTGAAGCTGCCCCACGCAGAACGTGCAAAGTAAATTCATCCCGATCTGCTTTCAGCTCTTCGTTGAAATAACAAAGCTTCAGTTGTTTCCGTTCATCAATGTAAATACTGGTTCGACAAAATTCAATGTTTCGTAAGAATCAGTTTGAATAACGCGGACACTCGTGGGACGAGTCCTCTTTTGACAGACTCGCATGAGTCAGAGAGACGCTCGCGCACACGTAATTCATCGTCTGTTTCGCCTCGCAGTACGAGCACGTTCTTAGAATAGAAATTTCATATAATAGAGTTTAAACACTCGCGGTGAAGAATAGCGATACCGTTTCATTACGTGCTTCCGAGTTTCATTCGTAATCGTTGAAGACTGTGCGCCGGGGTCAGATTCGAGATAGGGCTGTCGGAGAACCGTTAGGGTGAAAAAGGGCGAGATTCGTGGGGACCTCAAGCGAGCCCCTTGGCAAGTTCAACTTCACTTCGTTTCGATAACTCTCGAGCACGTAATTGACTCAAGTGCTTTCTTCCTTCGGTCATACAATCGTCTACCAAAAGCTTTGTTTTATCCTCGCCTCTTCGATCAACACACTCAAAAGTTTTGACAAAAAATGATTTTTTTTACAATCGAAATATGTTTCAGGCAGATATCGAGGCAGAAGAGCTTGTCCCAATGTCCCTGTCCACATGCTCCATTGTACGCTGCTCATAACACGATTGTGATAATTTATAATTGAGACATATTCCGCGCTGTTTGGACATAAATCAAAAGTTTCGTGGGTCGAAGCGACCGGACTCGAATATATCACGAGAGCCACGAAACACACGTACACAGGGACAAACATCTCGATGGTAATAAATCAAGAAGTCGCGCGCGGGGCGTAGGTTTTCTCGCGTGTGTGCGTCTGCCCGTGGATAGATGGAAATTTGGTCGTTCCGAAGTCGCCGAGGATGAAAGGAAGAACGACACCTAAGCGAGTTTGCCGGAATCGTAATTCTTGCGGGGAGCTTGACGCGCACGCGCTCGACGGAAGAGTCGAGGGACGAGAGATTTTTCGGAGAGCAAAAAATGTCCGGTAATCCGAGTAGGGATATGACATTTGTACAAATCCTCAAACATACGATCTGTCTCGCCAGTAAACGGTTGATTCTGGTCTTCGTTGAATCTCAGCGAAGTGGTACACACACGCTGCTTACGAGTACGTTATTCAACACCGTTCGTCTTCATATTTTCTCGTCTGTATTTTATCTCGGGAAAAATCGTGTCCGGAAGAGAGAGCCTCGAAAAGTGCGAGGGAGCCGAAAGGGGCGAGGGAGCGAGGGAGACTCGCGCGCAGGCACGGGACAGAGCAGCCTCCGAAGGCACGAACCTCCGAGTAACTTGTAGGCTCGACGAACGAGGTGCCAGACTCACGGGGAAAGAACCGAAGGGAAGGAGAAACGAGGCAATCGCGAGATCGAGATTAAATGAAAAATATTCTTCCGAGGACTTGAGACGAATAAAACGGCCGCGGGCACGTAGCGGATTCGTGGATTCTCGCGGCGACGTGCCTTCGTGGAAAAGTGTTCGTGTGAAGGAAACAAGAAAACTGAGCTCCGTCGACACCGTTACGGAGGTTGCGCCATTTCCAGAGTTTCCGTTCCAAAAAAGCGAGTCTCGTCAGGGATCCTGTTCCGGGGGTTTCAATAATAGCATGATTTATTGACAAGCAATTTTGGAAACGGACATTTCCTTAACGAAACTCCCCGTCTCGCGCAACCCCGTACCGTTGCCGTTGCTCAGGCGATCGCGATGGGAGAAAGGAGTGAAAAACAAAAGAAAGAGCACTCGATCCCACGCACCGCACCCAAGTGACCCCCACGAAGAAAATGATTGCCAGCCGAAGCGGCCAGTAAATGTGTGGCGCAAAAGCGAGTTTCGATAAGCCGAGGATCATCGGTCCACGTCCGGATCGACGTGGGTCTCAAGTTGAACGTTCAACGATTCTCTCCCCCCGCCTCGCTCTCTCCCATTCACCTCGTATCGTTGGACGTCTCGCGCGAAGGCGCCCGCTGTGGGACTCCCCGGAATTACCAAATGTTCAAAGCGTAATTCCGTGCGGAGAAAAGGAGGGGGAAGCAGCAGAGAAAAAAGGATGAAAAACGTGATTGGCTTTCGATGCGCCGAATACGGGGACTTTGAAGAGCCCTCGATCGCTGCTGACTCGTGACCGCCCGGGCCTCACCGCGTTCAATTTCTTTTTAACGAGAGTTTAGCTCCATTTTTATCTTTACGTTGCTTCGACCTCGTTGCCTAAGCGTGTACACCATCGAATTAAAAATCTTGAGGACGGAGAACTTTGCAGCTCAATTTCCAACCTTCCTTGTCCAATTGTTACTGTCAAATTTTGACAAGCACTCAAAAAACTCTATGCAAGAATAATTTTCAAGTGTTACGTTCCGCGCAGTAGAGGATGTTGAATTAGTAGGGAACGCAACGCGCGGGTCAAGACTCTTCTTTCGGGTCAAGACACTCGAGTCTTTATCCAGGGACGAGAGTCACAACATGGGAGCGCAAGAATGATTTTAGCGAGTTTGAATGTTGCAACCCCGATGGCATGCAGGTGAACTCTCTGAGGTGTGATAATGTACTTTTCTTTTATATTTATGCAAGTGCTCACAAGATTTTCCTTGATTTTATAACGTAGGTTATTTTATCGGTCGGGTTTCTTCTGAAGCCTTTTCTTTCCTTTACAATTGTCCAGTTTCAAGTCCCCATTGCGAGACAAGATTCGATGAAAATTCTGACAAAATCCTTTTTCCTCATTATTTTACGAAACGAACAAACGCAGTGACGGTTTCACTAAGAACGACGAAAATGGCACGCTGAGCTCTTTGTGACCCAGTTTGAACCGATTTGCTTTCCGGCGTGCGGTAACTCATGCCCATTTTTTATTTTATATTCGTAAAATTTGTCGCATTGATCGTCTCACATCATTCTTCCTACACCGAAATCTTTCCTTGCAGAATCTTCTATAAAAGCTTTGCTAAATTCGTCTTTACCATTTGCTTTCTATTTCGTCTTAGTCTAGGTATCGTCGTATCATCAAGATGTAACACAAGCTCCAACAACGATAAACGGGTCTACAATGTTCTCGAAGGAAGGCGGAGAGTAGAAAAGCCACGAGGCGAACACAAGTTTATTCTCGTTGACGCATCGAGCACTCCGCTCCTTATCAACCGACTCGCCTGCTACCAGACCTCGTGTATTATTTAATTAATTAAATGGGGATCGCGCGAGAGCTGCGAGATATTGTCGCGAGACGTTACCGAGGGGGGTTATTACGTCTCAACAACGTGGCGAGGGAGGCTGGACGATTAAAGGAGGATGAACTTTGATATCATTGGGGAGATAACTTTTCACGCGTTCCCTCGCGATACCGCATTATTGCGAGTTGCGAATGTATGAAGACCGAAAGCACGTCGCAGGGCGCCACTGGGATTCGTTCACGAGCCAACAGTCCGAACCACTTAGCAGAAGCTTTATCTTCGACCAGTCAGACCGGAAATCGGTTTGCGTGTGCACGATCGAACGAAATAACATTGGCGAATGCGAGAATAATCAAAGGAAAGAGTGCTCGAAGTGCGAGGCCCGCTCGGACTTTTCCTCGACGAAGCCTCTCCTCACAAACGTCCTTTCAATCGCAATAAGAGTTCGATTCTTATCGCGCGCACCACGAAGCTTCGCCAATCACAACTTTATAGGCTAATGGCTACCGTGCTTTCTCAGCGCTATTTTTTATTCCTTTCCATCCTTTTAAACTCCGTAGTATTTTTACTTCCTACCTTCCCTTCGAGCACAGAAGCACTGCGCTCTTTCTTGCGCATATATACACGAGAGAAACGATGAAAATTACTTTTATTGCTGTAAATCAATTATCTCGAGCTATAAATTGTTTGTCGGCCAAGATCCTACCTTCGTGCTACATTTATATGCCCCATGTACCGGGGAAACCCGGACGGAACGGAGTACCAACGGGATGCTCGAGAATCCAACGAAACCCGTTGCAACCCTGCTTTCATCATTTTCAAACCATTTTCCATTCCCAGGCTCCGAGTCACTGAGTTTTCCTCAAATTTTGCAATCGATACAAGCATCGACGAGCTCGATTTTTTCTCACGATTTCCGGTCGAGCAGGACCGCTGAAAAAAATTCAGTTTTCTCGAGTAGCTCAAAAACAAAAGGAGGATTTTGTCCTGCCAAAAACAGCAGAATTCCGTTGATCGATATAAACGATCATCGTTTCTTCAGAGGTGGCTCTCTTCGCGAGGGTCTTCCCGATACATTCTCCCAGCAGTCCAGTTACGTGTTGAGCGCAACGGAATAATTACGTTGATCCCGCTCATATTGGCCAATTAAGTTTCGTTTATCGTTGCATTATTTCCATGCTTTCGTATATACCATTGATTTCTTGTAATCTAGGGCCGTGCGGAATGAAATTGAAAAAGATGGTAATTCCATTATCATTATCTCCGGTAACTTGGCTCCGTTTCCTTTTAATCTAAACTGCCAAACGGATAAATTAATTTATCAAAAAACTTGACAAATTCCCATCATTTTAAATTGTTATCGAAAATCCGTTGTTCTTCGTTGCTCACATAAACATGGCGACGTCGATACGCGAGTGTATCGATTCTGGCGGCTGGCCTCGTCGCCTTGACGCATGCTAATCACGTGCAATATAATTAGCATCCGAATCGCTTTGTAATTGAAAAAATTGAAGTCACAAACGTTGTTCCAGGGGCCGGAGGTGCTGCGCGTCGATCGAAATGACGAAAAGTATCCCGAGGAGCGGGAGGGAATGAGGGCGTCGGGGAGAGCCGGTGGACCAGCTGATGCAATCGAAAGTCTGTGGCGCGAGAAAGCGGGATGACAGCTAATAAGTTTGTGGGTACAAAGGAGCTCGCAGCTCCGTTAATGTGTGTACAAATTGGTGTGTACGTGTATTTATGTTGAGAGTTTAGAGGGGGAGAGCAACAGGTAGTCGCTGCCAAAGACATCCGCCAAGTATTTATGAGCCAATATGGTCGACTAAGTACCGTGGGAGAGCCAAGATCCTGCAATAAAGCGTCGAGCATCACACCACACGAAAGCGTACGAACTCGAATCGCTAATCCTCGCCACCGACACAACGTTTGTGTTTTATTCTCTTCTGCTTCTTCTTCTTCTTCTTCTTCTTCTTCTCCTCCTTCATTTACTTTTTATTATATTATTTTTATAGTTTATTCTTAAACGTATCCTATTCAGAATATTCATCGTGATATCTTTTTCTGATTCTTAAACCAATAAGCAGCCGCGGGTATCTCCTCTGGCATCGATAAAATCAGAATTTTTGAAAGATTTTTCGTATAATATTTCCTCGAGTGAGTAATAATGTATCGTCGAGATATACTTTCGTTGCGTCGTCCATCCGTACAGATATACGCACGTGGACCAACGCAATTTATCACATTAATAACGATCCTGTTGAGCAGTGCGAATTAGTCCCGAGGAGCAGTTAAATCCGCAGGAATACGACGACTAAATCAACGGATTTATTCATCTTCTCCGGATTATTCATCAATTTGATTGTAACGTTTTTTAAATTGTATGATCGCTGCTGCTGCCGCGGTGGAAGGCTGAAAATCATTGATCACACCGATCGATCGGGCGGAGTAAGCGATCGCTTTTTCGAAGCAACGGCTTTGCTGCTTTACGGTATATTTTTCCGGGCCCCATTCGTCTTTTCGGGGCGCTTTAATTATCGGGATATTTCGATTAATGCAGACGCCGTGATAAATCGCATCGGAGTTACTCACTCTTTGCTTTGGGCTGAACAATTAGGAGAGAAAAATTCTCCGGGAATTAGTGCTTTAATGAAAAAGGCCGTGGGAGCAGCAGCTCGGAGTGAAAGTCCTCAAACTAATGAAAAGTCTGTCGGAATCATTATCGAAAATGAAATGATCGCGAAGGAAGACGGCCTTTCCTTGCAGTGGACATTCCAAATCGATTATAATTCTCTGAGGAAATGTTAAATCAACGAAAAAAACGTCCGGAAAACTCAGTCAATCGATTAGTTTGTGATGATTTTTTTCGTGGGACCTTTTTCAGCTTGTTTATTTCGTTTTCTCCACGACTCTTCCTCCTCCCAGCCGCATATCGTAGGTCTTGGTGAAACGGGACTACCTCGCACGTATAACTAAAATATCTTCGTATGTTTCCACGCATGGAGCGAGCTACGTGGGCAGAGATTCGTCTACACGTCCGAGGAGGTCTCGGCGAGCTCACCTGCCCGTGGAAAAGGGTCAATAGCACAGCCTCCGGTGGACCTGCTCGTTCCCAGGCCGGAGAGGCCCGAAAATCTGTGGACCACATTCGTACCGACAAAATCTTACGGCATCACGGACGTGAATGGACAGCACTTTTACGATCTGCATCGGATTGTAAAGTCTTGACAGATTATGCGACCTTTCGGAGGATGAGAAATATCTAATGTTGAGAAAACCTGAAAACGTTACGTCGGCGCTCGCGAAAAATGGAGAAGCAGAAAAACTGAGGAGAAAGATTGTCGAAATGCGGCTCAAAGTGTGTTTTAAAGGCAGTAAAGCTCCTCTTCGGCTAATTTGTGGCGAACGTGAAGGACTCGAGGGCCGCAATTATCGACTCCGATTACGAAACTTTCGGAGAGTATAAACGTAAAAAAAAGGAAATCCGCGTAATAAAAGGAACCTTTGGTGCGCCGATATCCTCGAATTAAACGTGTCGAAGAAGTGCATCGATGAAAAGTAATTCACGCAACAAATTTTAGTTTTATTTTATTACTTTGTCGAGAGTCGTTTACGATCCCCCGGGGCAAATCCCTTTTTTCCTCTCGCTCGGCGCTCGCGCACGAAACTTTGGAGATTTCTCTTCGGGCATGAAACTCTCTCGGTGCAGGCGAATTTGCGCATATAAATATGTGCATTCTACGGTGAGAATTTGGCCGCGGTGAAGGGGAGAACGAGGAGAAAATACCGAAGACACTGCCAACGAAAGGGAGAAATAACGGTGAACGCAATCATTTTTTTCTTCTTCCTCGCAGCGCTCCTCCTTCGTTTTCCTCGAATTCTCAATCCCTCGCTCCCCTTTTCAGGTTTTCTTTCGCTGCTCTCTCTCTCTCTCTCTCCATCCTCCTTTTTCTTTTCATCCGAATCCCCAACTTTTTCACTCTCACTCATTTTTTTCTTTCTTCCACAATATTTTTCTCTCCCTGCTCGTACGTCGCCCTCGTTTTTTCCGGCTCTCGGATGAGTCGGACCGGGCCGCTCGTACGCGTCTCCCTTAAGGAAGTAGTAAAAGAAGTTTATTGGACGCCTTAATGACGTAATGGCGATATGCTCGCTCCGGTTCGCTCGTTTCTCAGTGTTTCGGCGACTCCTGCGCCCGCGCGATCACACACCGTCGCTCGTTTTTTTCTTGTCCCTCGTGCGTCCTCCCCCACCTCTGAAAGTTCATCTCCCGCTAGACGCGAGGACGAGCGAGTGTCTCCCACGGCGATTTGCAAACCGGCCACAGAGAGTTTCCTCTTGAGCGCTTGTAATAAGGGTGGAGATCGGCCTCGTAAACCGAGAGAGCGTGGATGTACCGACCAATCGTTAAATTCGTGATTGCCAATCGCCCAACTTTTTTATTTTTCTCCCATTTTTTTATCATCTTAAATAATATTCACTCGTTCTTCCCGAGACTCTCGAAAAGTCGCCTTAGGTGTCAGTGACTCCTTCCATTATTACAGCCTTTTTCAGTCGCAGCAAAAATCCCCCCCCGGCCCGAATAAAAAGCGAAAACTTACCGAGAATCCGGGCGAATACGGAATCAGTTCACCTCCTCCTTTTTACGCGTCCGAACACTCCCTCGATCGTCTCTCACACTTTTCGTTTAAATAATCACTTTTTCGAAGAAAATATAAAACACCCTGTTATTCATTCCCGATTTAACGACCCTTCGAAAGACTTTTAAGGCACTCATTCCCGGCTGGCATGACGCTAATAGCTTCTTCGAGGAGCATCGCGATATATCATAGACTCGAACGAAGACCCACGAAGAATGACACTATTTATTAGCCTTATATCAAGTACAGAAATTTTGTAAAAACTTGTAATCGTTAAAAAAATTGGCGACGCGCTCGCTTCGTTTCGACGGTTCATAAAAAATCTCTCGCCAAATTGAATGTCTCGGGAGGGTAAAGATGGGCGAAGTAACGAATCATAAAACGAGCGAGTTCATAAGGTCGTAAATCCGTCTGATCACATTGCCCAGCTTTAAGACTCGAAGAAATTCTTCAAAAGGAAATAAAACGTTTGGCGTTTATAACCCGAGTCAAAATTGTGCAATTTTTTAATCGCGTTACGAAATGCTCGTACTTTTTATCTCCTCGCGGGACGCGCTGTCCTTATTTTAGTCTGTCAACGTACACTTTTCGATTGAAATGATGATTCGAAAGTTACGTATCCGAGCAGGATCGCTTCGAAAGTTTTTTTTTGCCGGCAGATGCGACGACACTGCGTATCTAAATGCTCTCGTCTGACGTGACATCATCGAGTCTTAAAAACCGGAAAAGCACGTTAAATATCCAATGAAATTTTCTCGCGACGATTTTCAGCGAGATTAGTCGTACGACGCACGAGTGCGAATGAAAATGTAGTCTAATTACGTGGTTCGATAAGGGCGGAAAAGGGCTGTTGATGAACGTCGGAGCCGCCGGTCCGTCGTTGAATCTTGTCGACGAACCTGCAATCGGAATATCTCGAGAGTCGAAGTTTTCGTTTTACGGTACCAACCTGTTAGAGGTTTCGTCCCGTTGGCTTTTCGTCGTAAGCGATCACACATGTTATTGCAACATCGGGATATTCTGACGCGCGATAAAAAGGATGAGCGAAAGTAAAGTGGCGAGTGTCCGCGGGACGATTCGTTGGCAACTTTGTCGAGGAAATTACGGATGTCATTGCGATTGCAAACGGCCGTGCGCAGAGCTCCAGAAATTTCGAGCCCGTAATCGCCGCGCTGGACTCGCGAGTTTCTCGTATTCCAACGAGAATTCCTTTAACGGGCGTTCCGCTACTGCGTCCCCGTTCATGCGCGCCTCGTGATAGTCGAAACTCGATAATCGAACGCTCCTTTAATCAATTCTCATCTTATTTATTCAGCATCGCGACTCGTTAACGATTCTGCCTTGACGAGAGGAAGAGGAGCAGAAAATCCAGCGGGGAATCAACTTTCTTGGATTCTCGCGTCGCAACTTTTTCGTTCCCGATTGCGACAGTAAGTTGACTCGATTAACGCGCATCGCTTATCACGATTTTCTAGGCTTTCGGACTCCCAGTAAAAAAAACCATTTTTCAACGCTTCGATATCAGAGGGACTCACGCGTGTATCGCGATCCGAGGATCATTGAAAGGCGACGTGTAAAAAAAAATCAAACAAAAATCCAGAATCTCCGGAATCAAATGCCCGAATAAAAAAAGTATGAAAAATGTGCTAGAAGACTCGAAAAATTTATCGAGTAACAAAATAAGGGCACAAAACACACTTCGCAAATAGCGTCCATCGTAAGGCTCGCGTGATACGAATAAATTTTTATATCAAATTTCACCAGCCACATCGGTCAAATTATCGAATCAATGTTAACGGGTGTTCAGTCTTTTCCTGTAGGAAGAAATGTATTCCATAGAGAAGCAGGCCGTTTTTGTGATGCATTTTTATTCCGTTCTGACCGACGATCCTCGCGTCCATTCGATTTTTATGCGAAACCGGAACTCCGCTGCACGGGAACTGTTTTCAAGACAATGGTGCCCTGAATTTTGAGCTAAAAACCGAGACACAGCAGCGAGGCATCGGGTGGAAAAATTATTCCTATTATTATCCGCTGTGGAGTTGAAAATCTGACTCGTGAGACCGCCAGAAAATATTTTCATGCATTTTGCAGACGAAGATGGATTCGGAAGAAATCGAAGCAGTGGTTCCTGTGCTGGGTAACTTCAACTTCTTTCATAATTTCTTTGGTCTCGATCTACTCGTGAAATTGAAAACGAAAAAAAATTCCGATTTTCGGGTGATGCCAAGGATCGGATTTAGTGAAAGGCCCTCGGGAGCTTGATCCACGCGGAACATCGCGTTGTTCACTTCCCATTGAATTTTCCCGTTAACGCACGAAGCTCGCGATACGTGTGTGTGGAGTATAAAACTTAACAGCCGCAATTGATGTATGCGAAGAGCAAATACTGTTTGGAGTGATTTTCATGAGCGAGTAGTGAAATATAGTCGATAAGCTATGATGAGAAGTAACGATCGCACCAGGTCGTTTTCCTTTCGACACGAGTAAAGAGAGCCGAGAGAGCCGATATAAAGCGGCCCTTCGGTTTTATCCGGTACGCGAAGCTCGTAATCGATTTACGAGCTGGAACCGAGGAGTATTCCGCGTTCGCGAGACCGCGCGTCAGTCCTCTTTAGTGCTGCACGCGCCCCCGTCTCTATCTTTTCCGTTCGATATTTGCAGGCTCGCTCTCTCTCTCTCGAGTATAATTCGCTTCTACGATACGCGCGTGTAGCCTAAACACTGGCATCGACGAGGTGAGCTCGCGGCATCGGGGAAGACACTCGTGCGGATGCTGATTCGAGCTGGAGCGAGAGATTCAACTGGTGAGAATGGCGAGAGTCTGAGGACAGCGCGAGCCCTTTCCACTCGGACTTTGATGTCGGCGTTCGAATGCCGATCGATCGAAGCTGCATTGCTGGGGGACGCGTCGAAAAATGGAAATTGGATGGGGTCGTAGCGAGTGCGAGGGACTCGCGACAGCTAAAAAGCCACAGTTCGATAAAACCGAAGCTTTTTGGAGGAGCAAAAGAATCTGGAAATACGTAAAAATGTATTTTGTGGAGAAAGGTGTGTGCGGAGGTGAAGGAATGGCGTACGAGAGCTGCGCACATTAAAAGTGGCTACTGGTGCACACGGACAGTGGATCGAGGCTCCGTGTGCGGAGAATTGCGCCTCGAAGGCAAGTGGCCTTACAAGGACGTGGCGAGACGCGCCTCGCGAGTCCCCTGCCTATCTCGCCTTCGAAGCGTCGACTGGACGCCTATACGGAGCTATTCTCTTGCCCCGAGCCTCCCCCCTCGTTTCTCTTGCCGCAGCTCGGAGCTGCAACTGCATAGACGTGCAAGTATTTGCATACAGTGAGCCTCGTGCGCCCCTGGCTGCCGTCAGGCACGCGCGAAATCAAACTGCGTTCGACGAGAGTCCCGTGTGCATTAAATCGTGCATGTGTGCTCGCGCGCGCCTGTATTTACACGTGTCAGAGAATGGAGAAAGTTACGCCGGAGTGCGTTGGTGGATTCGCAGGCTATGCAATCAGAGAAACCTAACTTTATTGTCCCGGTATCGCGTATATGCGAGGAATTCCCAGGGGACAAGACGCATTTCATTAAAGCAAATAGCGCGCGAGTGTATCAACCGTTCGCGTGAGATAAACGTTTTTTCTTCGTCGATAGCCCGCGTGCGAGCGCGCGCGCGCGCGCGAATTCCTGATTAGAAGCCATTTTACGTTGGCGTTTCAACACATCGGGTTTTGTCTGCTTGATGAAAACGTAATTAACTCGGAGTTGGGTGAAAAAAGAAGGAAAAATAAAAGAAGAAAATACGCTTTTCTTCGTCGACCGTTGAGTCGATAATGGCTGCGATATATCACGATATTACTTTCTACGTTTGCGGAGAGCTCAGCTCCGTATAATTGCCACAGAACGACCGAAAGAGCTCGCTCTATTTTCCTCGATTTAGCATTTTAACGTCCCCGCGCCTGAGTATCCGGGAATAGAGATGAGCGCGGAGATACAGGCTCGTAATTGAATGGAGAGAGTAACGGTGTGACGAAACAACGAAATAGCGAGATTTAACGCGACGCTTCTTCCCGTCGGATTGTGTTTGAGCAGGAAATAGGCAGGTTTAGCAGCCAGATGAACGAGAATAAAAGCTCCTCTATTTTTCTCCGGAGCTTGAAATGCAAGGCTGTTGCTCGGTGCACTCGCGCTCTATAGGTAGCTCCGAAAGGATCGAGATGTGCTCTCAACGTTTGCAAACACAGAGGAAGACGAGCGCGCAACGACGCCGCGCGCACATCTCCCGGAGCTCTCGCGGCGCGGAGCAATAACCATAAAACCTATTGGTCGCGGCGTATTTACATTCCATCGCTAACACCCGCGATTCGAGGCTCTTTTGTGCTCGCTCACTCGCTCTCCCGTCTCCTCCCTGCTGCTCGGTCCCTTTCTCTCGACAAAGAGGAAGCTCCTGCTGCTGCTGCACTCCCGGAGCCTCTCGCGAGAGCAGCGTGCACGAGCTCGGGGTGCAGCATCAGTCTCGCGCTCTGTGTGCACGCTCGAACACTCTGCACTATATTCTAACTGCGAGATACTGCCGAAGAAGGATAAGGCGAAAAGGCCGTAAAAAAGGAGCCCGCGAAGGAAAACCTCCGCAGAGTCCAAAGAGACCGGAGGAAATCGCGCACTCGACGCTCTCTCGCTCTCAACTCCGCTGAGGTTTCTAGTTCTCTGTTCTCTTCGAGCTCCGAGCGGTGTGCATTAAGCGTGAAGAAACATCACTTCTAAGTACGTATACAGTCCCCTCCTCCGTGCCACGCCAGAAAATCACTCTTCGCTCGAACCAACAGACTCTCCGGAGACCTTTCAGCGACGCTCCCATTATTCCCCAGATTTTAATACGTTCAATTATTCATAGGAAAATCGAGTGACTCATATTTTTATGGAAAGTTTCATCGCACGCTCTCGAATGTCGAATGAAAATTTGCACTGAGAGGAGCCTCGCGCTGGATGATGGACGAGCAACGATTCGATGACAGGAACGCGCGAATCGCGGAGCGCCCTCCAAAGTCGATCGTAAATACTGTTCTTAAGAGTTGAATATCATTGTTTTGGGATTTTTTTTTTTGCTTTTATGCATTTTCTTCTCGAAGCCGGGCGTTTTGAGCACGAAATCGTCCGTGACTCGTGCGCCTCCGGGATGAAGAAGCGAACGATGAAGAAACAGATGCGCCAGATCGTTGGAGGAACACACGGGAAGTGCGCGCGCGCGCGCGCGCGGGAGAGACAAAGATGGGGAAATGGTGGGGCTGCGTGGAAGAGATGGAGGAACAACAGTGCGGATCCTAATATAACGGGGCTCTCTCGGAGCAGCGCAAGAAGAGGAAGAAGAGCGGGAAATTGCGTTTGCTCCGCGGCGCGGCGCAACGGGGGCGCGGGGATCGCTCAAAATCGCATTTAAGCGTAATGGTCAATGGCTGTGGCCGTGATTAGAGGGCATTACCTGCACACCGTGGGGGCCACCCACCAACCTCAATCAACCTCGACCAGAAGCGTCCTCTCTCGGGCACCTTCGCCGCGCCTTATTCCTCTCGCGCGCTTCTTGCCTCCTTCGCTTCCTATCGCTTCCTCTCATCTTTTCTACTCTCCGGTTCACATTTCTCGCTCGCTTTCGGTGCGATCGAAATTCTCAGCAGCCGAAAATCTGCTCGGCGATCGTCCCCGGCTCTTCGAACTTTCATTTCTTTGCGCATTCCATTATCGCATATTTAAATACGAGCCCGGAAACGACGCGGTTTCACTCCCGCGATTGCGACCAGCTGATTCGAGCACTCCGAGCTCCCACTCCTTTTTTCATCGAATTCACAAAATTGTACAGACAAATCGCCCTCGGCTCGAATAATCACGATTAAATATCGAAGCACTTTGCGAACACAAGGGAAAAGAGAGAATTGATCCTTGCCCACAGGAAGGACGAGCGCACGATGAGGGCCGCTCCTCGCCGGCAGATACGAAAAATAAAAGGGCGATGCTCACACGCAGACCTGCCGCAACTTCGATGCATCTTTGTATGGCCACAATATATCGGCAGGTACGAGTAAGACTGAAAGGAGGAACGAGAGGAAAAGGCTATGAGGAGAGCGAGAGAGCGAGCGTCGTGCATGCGCTACAGGCGGGTGGCGAAATTGAAATTGATTCCGTGTCCGGTAATGAGCGGCTCTCTCGTGAGGTCACGCGGGGGTCGGGACTCTTGCCGAACCTCTGCTCGGGCGCTGGTCTGAAATGCATCACAGAAGTGCATCTGAGTGAAGAACAACGGAAGAAGAAGAAAAAGGAGGAGGGCGAGCAGCGGGAGCGCGTAGCGTTCTCCTCCGGCCCACCAGAACTTCAGATTAAAAACCACTTCGAGCTTCGATTACTTCGGCCGAGAATAAGAATGAACCCCGAGCCTGGAGAAAGAAAAAGGGAGCCAGGCAAAAAACGAATGAACGAATACATGCGCGCGAGCTACACGGAGAAACCGCGGCAATGGGAACGCTGATGGACGAAAGACAGACAGCCGGAGACGCCGAAGCTTTTTCAAGGCCACTCATCATTATTAATATACCTTCGTCAATATTTGACGAAGAAAAATCACAAATTATCACTTTGCTTCAATGCGATATTATCAACTCGTTAAAACAAGCTTATTAACGAAATCAAGTTTCCAAATATTACAACGAAATTTTTCATCATTTTGTACGTCAGTCGTAAAAAATTAACCTCTTTCGAGAAACCACCAAAAGGCTTGTTGAGGTAGTTCATGCACCAAACGATTCTTTTAAGAAAGTCTTGAAATTTATACAGAGTTTCAATGGGTAGTCGACTGACGCGAACCTCAAATTTCAAGGGCTTCATATTATTGGTTGTTGAAATAAACGTGTTTATTTCCATATAAGGAATGAACGCTTCTTACGAAGTCAAAGGTGCACAATAACAATGAAGTATATAATGAAGGTTTGGGAAAAAATTCGCGACGATTGTCTTACTATAATAAAGATATTTTACTTTAAAGATTGAACGAAATTGGTAACAAGCACTCGTATAATCTCAATTTGCTTATTTCGGCATTTTGTTTCTCCTCGGCTCAGGCCATTCCTCTCATAGCCTTCTGTCTTTTTATTAATACTTTTTTCATGGGACATTTCCCCTTGTGTTTTCCCTTTGCGCTCTCTGACACGACTTTTTGCATAAAAAACTATGGTATTTTCGCCAGGGACGAGTGCAAATTTCAGGTTCAGCCAGTGATGGATCCCCGATTAATTGAGGGCTTGTAATTTCATTCGACAAAAGATAAATTGAAAAAATGTACAATTTCGAATTGATAACTCTGACATTAATTTGAAGAGATTGTATCTTTGATTAGGGAGTAAAAAGTGATCCAATTTAGACACCCATAAAATACGATCCTTCGGGCATGATCTACCTCAACAGTTTAACTGTTTCTGGAAACTGTGAAAAACTGCCTGGGTAGTGGCAGACCGCATTCGCTGATTTTGATTTTCGATGAATTTTGTTGGGCGAATTGTAAAATTTGCCGGAATAATTCTGATCGAAATTCTGCTACGCTTCGAAAGGTGTCTCTCCCTCGGTCATTTCCCCGGACAATTCTGTGTCGATTTACTGCCTAGAATCTCTCAGGATCGTCTTCTCGTCTTGGCTCGCGCAGCTTTTATACCCTGTCGAACAATGGCGAAGCGCCCACGCACTCGCATTATATTACACGAAAGAGCCCGGTGTTAAGGAGCACACACATAACCTCGCACGCTCGAAAGGCAAAAGGGCGCCAAGTTTTTTCGCGTGTCAAGCTCGAACGCGTCTTTTTGATTTTCAGAGGACGATATGCGTCTGTATAAACGTCTCGTTCTCGTCGATTTATACAAGCTCGTCTCTCGTCAGTATTATATTCGAGCGCACCACCGACGAAGCGGCAGTAAACCTTCGAAACACCCTTCCCGCAACAGCAACAACCTCCATATACCAATCGTGCCGAAAGAATCGCGAAACCCCGAGACTTGACCCCAACCGCGTACTCTGACTCGTGAGATTAATGTTCATCCGCGCATTTTTTCACACGCGACTCAATACGCTTTTTTAAAAAGTTGATCGAGTACGAGCTGCCAATCAATTAACGGTGTATAAACATTCATGAATTCTTATTTTCATCGTTGAATCTTTGTTGGAGAAATTTTCATGGAATTATAATTATTATTCGCGTGCTTGCTCATGTGTTTAACGGCAATTCATTGAAGGAGAATTTTTTTCGAAGAATTTTCCATTAGGGGCCATCGAGAGTGTACTGGGAATAAAATTTGGTCCATCGAGCAAAATCCCACTTAGTTGAACGCGAAAATACGCAGTCGATTCAATCACGCTTTAATTGAAACGGCAAATGATTTGGTAGATTCAACAAAAGAGACGTCGAATTCAAAATATTTTCAACTAAATGACATTTTTTCGATTAACCAAATTTCGTTCCGAGTGTAAAGTTACTTTGTGTAAAGCGACGAGTGGCTTCCAATGCGAGTATAATTCAAGAGGGAATTTATTGATAAACGAAAATTACATGCACATGATATTTGAACGAAAGAATTTACAACGTGAAAGCAGTTTAATTCGATGGCTGATAACGCGCCCCGATGTAATAATTAATAAGCGAAAAATTCCCGTGGAGCGTAAAATCGGCAGTGATTATCAAGCGCGCAATTATTTCGTTACGATGACAATCAATTGCCCTGAGTGGCTGGGCGTTGCATCGTCAATGCAATTACGTAAATAATTTAATGAAGCGTTAATTTTGTATGACGGCCATGTCCGATACTGACTGGACGAAGAGAGTGATCTCTACAGCGTCGATAAAAATTTGGCTGGTAGAAATGGGCACGTTTGGAGGCTCGATTCGAGGATTTAATTGAACGGCAAGAATATCGCGTGGCGAGTAATTGGTAGTTTCGATGAAGTCAATGAGCGCTCTTTCGCATCGAAACAATCGTGGACGCGTGACGTTAAATTCTTGTAATAAGGGAATTAATCCCACGCAATTATCCCTCGGAAATAATGCTTGTGTGCGCAATAAATAGATACAAGCTGTTATTCGCGTTGCACACTGGCGGACACGCATCTCGATAGCTGCTGTGCTGATAAACGAGGCCGGTTGCTCGCTGTCCAATGTGCCGGAGCGGAGATAAATCGGATTTGAAAAAATCCGCGGGGGGAAAATAGCAATAAAAAGGTGAAGAGGAAAGGAGAAGTGAGCTCGCGCGCGCTCGCAGAGGAGGAAAGATCGAACACGTACTTCGAAGCGATAGTTTGCACGTTGGGTGGGTGGCTGGCAAAAGCGAAGCCGTGAGAGTAAGAGGAAAAGCAGCCTCTTGGAACCACCGCTCGCGAGCAAAGTCTCTTTCTCTCCCCCTCGCCTCGTCCTCTCTCTTTCTCGAGTATGCGGGCACACCTACGTCAAATCGTAAATACATTTATTCATGTTAAGCGTCTACATAGGGAGTATTGTATTCCGGGGAGGCCCGGTAGACAATGCACGTGGGCGTTACCGCGAGCGTTTCTTTCATCGTTGTCGTCGACGTCCGACGACGACGACGACGACGACGACGACGTCGGAGCTCGGGCACTTGTGAAAGAGCGGCTGCTTATTCGAATAAAAATTACCGAGTGCGGAGCAAAGAAACATAGATTTTCGTGCGTTCATGTAAGTGTGCGAATCCAGACACACACGCGCACGTGGGCTACGCATATGTCCATCGAGAGAAGCGCGGGCGCCTCGTTGTCGATACGCACCTCCGTAATTCAACTGCAACGCGTATCGAGGCTCACCGCCCGGCGACTCGCAAGGAGGCGTCTCGGTTTTTTTCACTCTTTCTATTCCCCGATAAAGACACAGACACCGAACGAACGAACAATGATTTATATCCTGATGGTGAAAGTGTCCGCGGGTGCATAAAGTCAGTGCGAGGTATGCGCCAGAAATCGATTCATGAAACCCACGACGCGCGATCGCGAACACCGTGATTTAGGCTCACCGTGGCACACAATGCACACTTTCTGAGCCCATTCTTCTTAGGTTAAGAAAAAAGGATTGGATTAGAGCCACTTCGACAGGATTCAGTCGTCACTGACAACAGCCTCGGAGCTCAGTGGAAATCGTCCCCTTTAAGGTACATCTTGCCCGAAGGATCGTATTTTATGGGTGTCTAAATTGGATCAATTTTTACTCCCTAATTAAAGATACAATCTCTTTAAATTAATGTCAGAGTCATCAATTCGAAATTGCACATTTTTTTAACTTATCTCTTGTCGAATGATAAGCCCTTAATCAATCGGGGGTCCTTCACTGACCAAACCTAAAATTTCATTCGTCCCTGGCGAAAAACCATAGTTTTTTGTCTATAAAATCGCATCAGAGAGCTCAAAGGGAAAACACAAGGGGAAATGGATCAAGAAAAAAGTATTAATAAAATGACAGAAGGCAGTGACAGGAATGGCCTGAGCCGAGAAGAAACAAAATACCGAAATTAACAAATTGAGGTTATATACGAGTGTTCGTTACCAATTTCGTTAAATCTTTAACGTAAAATATCTTTATTACTAGTAAGAAAATCGTCTCGAATTTTTTCCCAAACCTTCATTATATACTTCATTATTATTGTGTGCTTTCAACTTCGTAATAAACGTTCATTCGTTATACGGAAAGATAAACGATATTTTACGAATAATTTATATTTCTTTAGAATGGTCCAGGTTGAAGCGTCGTCGTAAGTTTCGAGCAGTTACAAATACTCGCTCCGAGATAGATTACAACATTTATAACAATATTCGTCTTATTGCAACTATTATTGGAAATCCGCTTTGGTTTAGGTTTAAATCTGAGATATTGAGTGAGATTACTTTTGGAAATTTTCCAAGTTGAACATTGAACGAGAGCTGATGGAAATTTCGACTAAGTCCTTTTCTTTAATTATTCGCAAACTGAATAGACGTAGCGACGGTGTCAAAGACTTCGTAAGGCACCTGACAAGCGATAATTTGAATATCCGAATAATTCTCGAATGATCTCCGCGAATGCAAAAATATTTAATAACGAGTGAACTAGAGGTACTTGTGTCCCGTTTTTATAGGGTTTCCCCCATCTGCTTTGTTTCTTCTGATTGGTTCGCTAAATCGAGATGGCGTGATTTCTCCGTCTTGAGGGATGAGCTTAGAGTTTCTAGGTCGGCGCGTGTGACCCATTTGCCCACAGCTAATGGTCATAATAAATAAAAAAATTGGTACCCGTGGCTTTTTCTTGCACACGAGTTCGACAACATTTCGTATTTTTCTGCTCATGTCATCATTTTTATGTATTGATATAATATTCGTTTTAAAAGGGGACTTATTTTTCTGTGTACGACATATTTTCTCTTACTTTGTGTCTAATAGATTTTTATTAGGTCAGGGGCTACTAATCATGATGTAACAACCCTGTGTATTTTTCTTCGTATTTGAGCACGTTTATCTCAATAACGACGAAAACGAACCCTTTAAAATTTGATACGCGTGTCAGTCGGCTTCAAACTCTGTGTGAATTTCAAGACTTTCTTAAAAAAAACGTTTCGTGCGTAAACTACCTTAAGAACCACTAATTCCGAGTCACCGCTCGGCTGTGTAAAAATCTGCAAAAATGAAGGAACCATCAAAACAAAATACCTCAAAATTGAATCGCGTTGAAACGATCCTCGAAGAATCGATCCGATCGGAATGAAGCTCGCTCTGAATTTTATTGGTCGAACTCACTCCCAGCTTTGTCGGTTGAGTTTTTTTCCATCCGGAGATCCATCCGGTGACAAAAGCTGCGAGAAGAAGCTCTGACAGGGAGGAACGTTTGCGAATGGATTAGTGTGGGTTACATTGTCGAGTGGTCATTATTAGAATGAACAGATTGAATGGAATCAATCGTTCAGTCGAGCGACGCGGCTCTGTCTCGAAGGCCGAGGAGTCACGTTCCCTGATCGCGGCGCACGCCTGTGTGTGCGCGCGCACGTGCATTATTCCACATGCAAGTTGAAGAACATGGGGAAAGATACGAGTGTGTGGAACTAGAAGAGCGCGGAAGAGCGAAGAATCGATCTAAATAGTTGGAGACTTAACGAGTGTCCACGAGCCCTGGCGAACCTAACCTAACGCGTATCACAACCATTGGCAAGCGTCTCCCGGTGCACAGAAACTCGTGTCCGTGTGCACGGTGTAATCGAGGCAAAGGCGGAGACGAGCGGGCGCGCGTGAGCACATAGCTCTAAGCTTCTACCTTTCGCAATTGGAAACGAGTATTTGAGCCGGAGAGGATCGATCGTCGGGACGTTTAATTGGCAATTATTTGTTGGAGCAGCGAGACCGACACCATAAAGCATTGTAAATCGCAAACGAATAAATCCTCCCTTCACCGTACTACCGATGTGCACACAAACGCACTCGTACACAAGCCTGCGTCGAGCACGTTTGTGAAACTATATCTTACTGATAAGCCACGAAAGCCACACGTACAGACGAGCATCGAACCTAAGTCTGCACACAAAGGTTCGGTACAGCTGAAGGGACGCTTGGGAGAATCACCCTTCGTGATGGACCAACGGGAAACCGATGGACACGACATTTTTTCAACTCTCCTCAGATATATTTGTTCTCTGGACGTACTCGGCCCATGAAACGTCCGCTCTGTTTTACCTTCTCTCCTGCTCCTTCTTCTCTCTTTGACGTCTACTGTCGAGCAGCGAGACGTTAGTTCTTCTGAGGGAGGAAGAAAACCTCTGGAGAGGCAGGAGATGAACGAGACGAAGGGAGCGTTGCAGGAAGGAGCGAGACTCTCGAGTGGGCTCTCTGCTTCGCTCAGAGGACTCGGGGAATCCACGCAGCAGGCTCGTGCTTCGCGAGGCTGTTTATCAGCAGATTTTTAGTGACGCAAATCGAGCGATGAACGATGTCGACGAGTGGCTTGTTTCGCTCGAATGATCGTCGGATTCTTCGATCCTCTTTCCTCGTTGTTGCTAATTGTACGAAAATGGATCGAGTTGATTTACACGCGAATGGTGAGACTTGACAAAAGGCTCGATTTCGTTTTTTTCGTCTTTCTTCAGCTGGCTCAGTTGTACAGACACGCTTTTATAGATAAACGTAACTGGCAAATCACGATCGTGTCTCCCGCTGAAAACGATCGCTCGCTCCTCTCCTTAGATGCGTGCTCTCGTCTTTCTCTAATTGTCACTAAGAAAACGCCATTCGGAGCGCGGTAATTATCGGTCGATCGCGATCGACAGGTACACGCTCAGAAGCACACTCGACAGATGCGAGTGCGTCCATGTAACCACGAGAAAAGTTCTCGCGACACGTGTGGCCTAACTCTACGATCTGCTCGGCTGGGGGGAGAGAAAAAAAGATGAAAAACCACGAGGAAACTCGACTGGACGAACGACTCTTGCCCGGTGGCTTCGCTCACAGGAGCGATTGGATTTTTTTTGTGATCAACCTGCTAAAGGGTTTCGTGGAAAGTCGGTTTTCGTGACGCTCGATCCAGGCGCGAGATCGAAAATGACTTTTCGGACGACAGCTTTTTCATTTGTGACGCGCCAGCTCGCCAGCTTTACTCCCAATTTCGCAGATCATTTTTTTCCCTCCCGGAACGTTTTTACGGGCTCGGAAAAAATGAAAGCATCCAATTTCGCTGATTTAACTTGGGTAAATATATTTTTTCGTACGGTGCTTGTTTTACGATCTCGCTTCAGTATTCCGCACTCGGCGGAGAAAACCCTGGGGATCGGAGAGCGAGTGTCGCCTGCTTCGTTTCTTCATTCTGTTCACAAGCTACGACGAGATTACGAACGACACTTTTTTCGCTTGCTCCCGTAGCGCAAAAAGATGGCTCGATTGGCTGGGTAATCTGTACGTCGGGGGGATTTAGTGACGATGATTTATTTTGAAAAATATCATGAGAGATCGACATTCTCGCCGTAGATGGAAAAACTTGTTTTTTCCATCTACGGATTCACATATTTTTCATTACAAATTTTTTCACTCTTCCCTCGCCTGCGAGAGCGCCCGGAGGATGGAAAAATCCTTAGCCGTAAAACCCAAAAAGAACGGAGCCGCTCGCCACGCTTTATCGATTGGCAAAGTGCGAGTTTTTTCCTTTTGAGTCCGCGCCATTAAGACTGCGTCGTTGGAGTCGCGACACCGTTAGCACACTTGAAAAAAGCAATTCGATTCTTTTGGATCGAATCTTCGAGGCGCAGACTGCTCGCGCGGGGGCCCGACCATCGAGGAATTTCTGTCAATAAACGTCCGCTGGTTTAGACACTCTCAAATCCACGAATCGAAGAAACCGACGGAGTAGGCAAGAGAGAAAAAGCGATGGAAAGTATCCGAAAGAGAAAAAGCCTCGAGGGCACACCTCGGCGTGTCTGCGCCATCTCAACCTTGTCTACCGAAAGATCCCCGAGGATTTTCGTACGCAGATTTATTCACGCGCGAGTACTCGCTACCCGCCCACGCTTCGATGCGCTCGTTTCGTTAATTTCTTTGAAAATGAGCCATTTTTTTCTCCCTCCCTAGATGAGGCGATATGCGTCCCCAACTCGGCGTCTTTCCTTAGCAGCGAGATCGCGTTCGCGAGGGAACTTCGTCGGAGCGTACGCGCACCGAGTGGGGTTGCCTCGCGCCTAATAGAGAAGCGGTCTCAACGTAGGCGGTCGCTCAACCGACCCTGCCGCGACGCGCTCGCTGCGATCGTTGGATCGTAGTTCAACGAGAAGATTCCCTGGAAAGTGGTGCATGCGGCAGGAGCAGCAGGCAGCACAAATTTTTCCACGTGATCTGGAAACCGAGCGCGGAGAGTCTCGAAATACTCGTGCAGCTTCTCTCCGGACGGTGGCACGCCCTTGCGCTCTTTCGCGCCCGATCTTTTCTCCTCTCTCTCGTTCCCGGGGTTTTTTCATCGCGGATTGAAAGTGCTCTCGTCGCGGGAGCACAAAACACCAGGATGGTCGAAGGACCGCGAGAATTATCGCACGTCCAAGATCGACGTTCGCGTCGACAGGAGGCGCGAAGAGGGGGCAAAACGTCGAAGAGAAACTGTTCCGCCAAAGACATTTCGAGAATTTTTCTCTCTTCCTCCCGGGCAAAATGCGTGTACGAGTGTGACGACAAGGAACACAAGGCGTTGCTTTCCAGGCGACGATTCTTTGTCGCAACCAATTCGAGAAATATAGACTCGCGCGAATCCATGAAAGAGACCGAGAGAGAGAGAGAGAGAGAGAGAGAGAGCGAAGGAGAGAAATAAAGTCTCGTTTTTTTCTCACCTCCCTTGCACTCGCGACACAGTAAAATACACGCGACCCAACTCGAGCCGCGTATAAGGTGATGCTCTTCTGAGATCGGCTTGAAGGAATTTAACTCAGATATTCGGCGGTAATTCGTTGAATTTATTATACCTCGAGTGAGAGAAGAGCCGGGGGAGGCTGGCCGAGCTGGAAGATCGCTCGCGCACACGTCGTCTCGCGATTGACCAAATTCTCCAGGGGCAGAATTCCCGGTCAACCTTTTGCCGATACTCGGAAAAATTTATTCATTTATTGAGACTCGATACGTGCCTCGAATGAACTTATACTTTGTCACTGTTAAGGAGCTCACTGTTTTTTGTCATCGCGCTCCCTCCCAACCGTTTCGGTCTCGTTCGCTCGCGCGACTTCCTTTTCTTTTATCATTTCAGATTTCCCTCTCATCCTTGTCTCTGCTCCCATTATGTAACGACGAGTCTCGTGGATTCCTCGAAATTTTGGCCAACGACGGTACCAGGGGGACCGAAATTCTCCATTTCCTGCTCAAAAACCTTCCGGAGTTGTGCTCTCGTTTCGACGAACGTGCACCCCGAAGTAGGTGGAAAGGACAAAGGTCCTTGGAGCTATTCCCGGGAGGTCGATGGAAATATAATTCGTGTCAGAGTCCCACAACGAAACGCGAGTGTCTCGGGGTCTCGAGCGCGCAATGAATTAAGGCTGTGCGCGCGGAGATCTGAAATTTTGTCGACGCGAGGTTCGAAGCTTTCATTAAAACCAGCAAATTTATCGGATCAAAGCGAGTATTGAAAATTCAATCGGCGAAAACACATCCATTAATTGAGTCGCTCTAAATCATATTTTCGTTTCCCACGAATAGCTCACGCGACCTGGTCTCTCGCGTGAGATCGAGAACTTTATGAATAATTGAGAGTTTTGGAAGCCTGCGAAATAATTCCACGCCGCTGGATATCTCTCACAACTGGGTGAATTAAATAAAATCTGGAAATAGCAACGATCAATAAATACGCTAGCTGAGGCGCTCCCTGCTCGCTCGAAGGAGAGCACACTGAGACGCGACGATCTTTACAAATTTCTCAGCCCCGTTGGAGTGCTTAATACAAATCCAGTTATTGCCGGGAAGTGACATTTGGGGAAAAATGCACACGTCGAAACTCCGTGACTTTCTGGCTCCTCCGGAATCGGAATCCCATCGCGACGACCCGCGACATTTTCGTGAGCGGACGAAAGCATTGTTCTGACCCAATTTTCGTCCACGAATTTCCCCAAAATATTTTGCTCCCCTCCCCCCTGCACCGTGGTTTTACGACCCCCTCGTGATTGGTTGTGCTCTCAAAATTCTGACGAACTAAATGAGGACGAGGTAGATGTGAACTTTGCTGTGCACTGACGATTATTTATTCGTAGGCGCATTACTCGAGCTGTAGTGTCTGAGGAGCAACGGTGGGTCACGAAACCCTGTTTTATTCACAGCCCAATTAAATTATTAAGGTACGCTTTTTGGCTGTAGACTCAATTCAATTTTGCTGCTCGTATTGAATATTTTTGCTGAACATATATTTTCATGCTTTGTCGTGAACTGGTTTATTTCAATTTGTTTTTCACACGTCAGACGATTTCGGTGGTACTAAAAGGTCGCGAATCAGGGCCGTTTATTTCGAGGATTTTTCGTATTGCCGCGAAGCAAAACTTGTGTTCGATACTTCAAAATGGGAAAAAATGATGGCAAAAAGAATTTGCGTGACAAAAATCATTTTTTGGAAACGTGAAATTTTTTATTTCCGACTTTCTCGAGTCCACACGTGCTTCAGGGTCACTCGATGGCTCAGGATCAACGTCGATGTAAAAAATGCACACCACTTTCGACTGGGAGGAACAAATATTTGATTGCTACTCGCTGGAAGCGGAAAAACGAAGCCAGAATGCTATCAAGATTGAGCCGTCCATAAATAAAAACAAAGTTGGCCACGTTTCTGTACGCAATCACTGATATACGAAGTCGTATTATACGCGTTGAATGCCGCGGAGCTGCTCGCCTCAGGCCAGTTTTTACACCCACGCCCTTTTCTGTATCGCACTTTATCGCTCGTCATTAGCGTCCCCGTGAGTATTAATTACAGCGGGAAGCTTGAATATATTATTATTGGAGAATGGTGGAGAAAATGTATTTTCAACGTTGCTTCAACGTGCCACGAATACTGCTCGCAGCCTCTTGCTTTTCAGTGGCTGTATCATTAGCGGACCGAAAGGCGGAAATTGATTTCTGTCTCTAAACGCTCTTAATGATCGATTATTAGTCAGAGATTGAGTAATCGCAGTTGGAAAACTCCTCGCTGTTTTTCCCTTCGACGAAGTTCAATTTTCTTCGTTGAATTTCTTGGTTCTCTAGATTTCTGAACATTTCGTTTGTCCAGGGGATCGAATATTTCGTTGTTCAAGCGTCCCGACGTCGTTTTTAAGGGACTTTTTCGTTGCAGTATCCGAAGAGCTCGTAAAAATCGTAAAACGTTAAAAATTCAAAGTTTCTATGCTCCGTTGCTTCTGTAATGAAATCCAGCGAGCGCCTCAATGAAATCGTACGACGAAGAGAGCCTCGCTTTCCGTTGGCTGGGACGTCGACGTCGTTGAATAAATGGGAGCGTCATGGGCCATTACTCTGCAACGCCGAGACCTCTTGCGAGCCTCCCATGACTTTTGAGCAACGTACCGAGATCGATGGCGATCGAGAGGTTCGCACCTTCGAGTAATCGAATGAAAAAGAGATTAAAGAGGCTCGGGAATGAGCACTCTTCTCGTTTCAATATTCAAGATTTTCCAAAATTTTTTCGAAAATGCTCGTCAAATTTCGAAGCTTTTCAGAAATTGCTTCGACCCTCCGGGTCCGTGTCCGGACGGAGTGGCTCGTGGCGGCGTTGCGCGGGCGCGTCGACGGCCGCGAGAGCGACGACTTGCGATTCCGTGTGGATCGAGGCTGCGGTTTTGCCGCACGCGAGAGTCGACACTGTAAATCCTCGAGAGGGAAAAGAAGGCATTCCGCGATGATGCCCGCAAGATGTGAGGCGCGGAAGGTGGATGGAGGCGGGAGTTGTGCGGCGTGGTTGCCCGCGAGAGGCAAAACGCCCGGACGTAGGGACGTCGGAATACAAGAATCGTCGCGCGCCCCGTTGTCCCGAGAGCATTCTCGTCTCCGTCCTCGATCACGCGTGTATTTCATCGCCAATTCCGTCGCCCCGCCGCGTCAACAAGTGCGTCAAAGAAAAAAAGTTTCTCCGGTAGGATTCGGCGCCAAAAGCTAATTGTCCGGGCTCATTTTTTCGCTCGGAGACTTTGTGACTGAAGTTTCATTGGTGAAAAGCTCGAACAGGCACGCGGGCTAATTTCGAGCCCCTTTTTTCTTCTTTTTCCATGAGCTCCGAGAAGTCGACGTCGCTGCAAGACGAGCGCGTTCGAGCAGGAGGCATCGGGGAAGAGGATACGAGTCGGACTTTCTTCCTCGCGTGCCCAGTTTGTCACGAATGACAATTTATCGCGCGCGGCTCGCCACTCGCCACCATCTCCCGGTCGCTCTCTTGCTCTCTCCCCCTCTGACCAGACTCGACGGGGACTCCTCAGGGCGAGAGAAGACGAGACGTGGCAGAGAGAGGACGTTCGAGCTCCGCGCGTCCTTTAAATTAAACGATACGTCGGACCCCCGTTGGCATACACGCGCCAGCACATGTGTACGATGCGCTCAAGCCCCTGCCGGCCCGGCCCCCCGGCCCTGGGCACAGAATCGCTTCCTCCATGCTCTCGAAGCCACTATCGAAGCTTCTAATTTATAAAGTCCACCTATTTACTGAAAGATGCGTCCGGGACGGATGTAAACCTGTAGCGATCCTTAAAAATGGGGACGATAACGAATGAATATCTGCGGGCACGTTACGAAAGATCATCGAAAGCTGAGCGTTTCGATCGAGGAAACTTCTTCCGCGTCAAGGTCATATTTCAAGCTGGTTTATCGGCACTTTTGCGTCGAGGGCAATTATCGTACGTGATAAAAACGCGCTAATCGTTCGAGTCGTGAAAAAGCGTTTTGCGGAAGGTAAACGTCGGGGGGAGCTGTTCGGGGGGGGGGATGATGTTGCAGGGTTCTTGGAAGGCGTTCGAGTTTTGGACGTGGGAGGTAAAGCGATCGGTAAGTAATCGACGTGCGTCCGAA
Source organism: Venturia canescens (assembly GCF_019457755.1). NCBI lineage: Eukaryota > Metazoa > Arthropoda > Insecta > Hymenoptera > Ichneumonidae > Venturia > Venturia canescens. Next base: position 14,449,680 of record NC_057430.1, read on the forward strand.
TTGGTGCGGAGAGGCGAGCGTGTCTCTCCGGACGGATGGTAAAGGAAGAGGAGCGCGGTGGTACGGATCGTTTTTGTCGTCGGGGCGCGGAGCCTGGGAGCGAGGACGAGCGTTATCTCGAATTCCAGTCTTTCGTTTAAGAGCGCGTGCACATTTAAGAACACATCCATTAAGAGTTTTCGTTCAATGCTTCTCTAATGATGTCAAGTCCGGAGGGAATATTGTAATGAAATGGACCTGCAAAAGGGGATGTGGAAGGTAAAAATCGCTTCGTCAACGTGTATGCCCTCGCACATACGCGCATATACGCGGACTCAAATAGAAAGGTGGTTCTCGGAGGTTTTGGCGTGGGTGGTAAGAGTCTTGGATCGCTGATTAGCAGTCAGAAGGTAGCGTCGATCGCGTTCAGTTTCCAGTCGGCGTTTACCGATCACCTGGCAAAAAGTCGTACCTGCATGTATCTCTGCTTCGCGGAGAGTGCTGCCTTCACCACCCTTTCCTCCGTCTCCTCTCGCACTCGTCTTCTCTCTTTGCCACGGGAGCGCTTGCCCCCTTTCGCTCTCGCGCTGTCCTTTTCCCCACTTATCCGTTTCTCGTTTCTTCTCGTTCGCTCGCATCGATTTATAATTTCTAATGGACCGGGGACTCTCCCCCACTCATCTTTTCCCTTTCCCCTCCCTTTCTCGCGGGTCCTCCACCCTGCCCGCTCCTCTCTCGCGCTCTCATCCTTGGCTTTACAGCCTTCTCGTTTTTTGCCGAGAACGGCCATGTCGGTGCGAGCTCGCAATAATTTATCCTGGAGCGAGATCGCGGCCGAGACTGCGCCGGCAACGCCGCGGTGTGGCGACGCGTGTGCGTCGGCGGAAGACGAGAAAAAACGGGGCGAGAGGAGAAAGAATGGGAAAAGCAGGTATTGAATGTACGATGAGAAAGAGCCGGAGGAATAAGATCCGCGAGTGACATCCTCTCTCGCTCTCTATTTTATTCTCGGCAGAGAATCAAGAAACAGGAGGAATCAACGAGAGGAAGAAAAAGCTACGGGATCGTGGAAAGTCCGAGTCTCGAGTCGTCGCGCGACAAGAGAGATCGATGGTCGAGTTCGCGCCGCAGTGAACGCGACTCGCTGCCGCGATACCGCTACCCCGCGAGCGGTCTCGTTTCGGCCCGCTGCAAAAAGGATATTAATAATGCTCCGATCGCGCTTCCTTGTCAGACCGGGCAATCGATCGATCGATCCCGATCGGTCGCCCCTTTCCTCCTTCGTCTCTCGCTCCGGCTCTTCCTCTTCCGCTTCTCTTCTACGTCGGCGCAAATTTTCTCCTGTGTACGAGCCCTGATCACGCGGAGACAAAAAAATGGGGGTTCTTGACCCACCGGAGCATCGTTTTTTCCTTCTCCACCAAAAGCTTCGGTCCAGAAAACTCGTCCGAAAAACCCAGTCGAAAAAGTCCAGCTCCCAGTCGTTAGCGCCTCGTTCTCATTCGCTTTCAAAAGCCAAGGGAAACAGTGAAAATGAAATAAATTTATGGCTGACGTAACTGACCCGCTGCATCAGCGATCCCGAACCACTATCAGCATCCAGCGGTCTCCTCTTCCAGTTTCTATAATATCCTCTTACAACAGTGAGCTTGTTGCAGCAGGTAACTCGTCGAGTAACCGACGCTCGTATACAGTGTCGAGTTTTGATAAGAAACGCTCAGAATATATCGCGGGTGATGGAAACAAAAAATTGTACAAGCCCATGAAAGAGGTAGCCGAGCACGAGCTACACGCAGTAAGAATAAACGATGAAATTATGGTCTTCTTCTCGAATACCTCGGAGACTGAAGCAGCATTCGACCTCCATTCGCTTAAAGACCGGTGATTCGAGTGTTTCGGTACATTTAACTCGGTGGTTAGAGAAACCGTTCTTTCGAATTCTCCGCAACGTTACCAGTACGCGTGTGATATTACGCGAAAGAAAAAAAACGTAACCGCAAACTCTTTGAGGTTGTCGCTTCGTAACAACAAACCCGCGGCGGGTCGGTTCAATTGACAAAAAGTATTTTTATTTGAACGAAAATATTCTTCATCGGTGTGCTGTCCTCTCAGCTGACGCGCAGCACAAGCATTTTCTTGCTCGCATCAATTTTCATTTTAAATTTCGATATATCCGCACATTTATAAAAAATCAGGAATCGCCTCGAGGTCGAAAAAGTCTTTCGTTTTTCAGTCATCCCTTCATAAGAACGAATCAAAATAACGTGTTTTCCTCTCGATCAGCGAGCCCAATATTCGAGGGTTCGTTTCCTCGATTATTTAAGAGTTTAAGATTGGCGAGAAAGGTTGTTCGGGAGATGGGCTTGGAAGTATAGGGAAAGTGAGCTAAAATAAATAGACCTTAAAGCCGTGTGTACGAGATATGTTCGTTCAAAAAATTATATATTTTTTTTGTTCCATTCTGGCACGAGTTTTTTTTTTCATTTCATTTTTAAACACAACATAATTTATAAATTAACGTACACAATCATCAATAATTTATACAAGCCCTTGTTTTTTTTTGTTTTTCTTTCGTTTCTTTTTTTTTCGTCGTTTACGTACTATAATATCGCATAACGTACTCAAAATCTCATAGTCGCGTGCAACATTCTACAAATACGCGTTCGCGCCTCTCTCTTTCTCTCTGTCGTATAAATTCGTCAACAGTTCATTCTCTCTGTCACGCTTTCGGCTCTCATTTACAAAAATACATATATAGGTACATACTTTTCGGAAATATTAATCATTTCAAATACGTATCGTTTGAGCTCTCATTTTCTCTCTCACGGACACGCACGTACGGACTCGCTCGCACACACTTTCTCACTCGCTCTTGCTCCGTTTTATTTCCTTTAAGGGTTAACGAGGTAACGAAGAGAGGAGTGAATAATAATGAAATGGGAGAGCAACTTAAGGGAAGATGATACACAATAGGCGAATTATTATTTCGGCCAATGGAAAATAGATTGAAACAATTTATATTTTTTTCGAGGCAAATACGCGAGGAAAGAAAAAGAAAAAATAAAGAAATCTCGTACGACGCGGGACTTGGCGGGCCGGGATGAAAGGTGAAGGGGGAGCGGGGAGGATTGGATTGGGGCTAACAAAATAAATAATAGAAGTATATTAAACATGATTAATCACTTAACAACGGAACTAGCCCATAACTAATTAGTAGTTAAAATTAGTAATAATTATCATAATAGAAATAATAATATTATTAATAATAATAATCATCATAATAGCCATAATAATAATAATGATAGCGATAATAATGATAGAAAATAGTAATAATGATCATAAAGAAATGGCTAAAAATAACAGTAATTTATAATTACAAAAGAACACCTTGGATTTTCGTTCTTTTTTCGTCTGGCACGACTGTCGTATTAGTTTTGAGTCGCTGGCTGTTATTTCTTTGCTTTTTTATGAAATCTAAAAATGATTGATTCTTTCATTATTTAACAACGTTCGACGCAATATTTTTCGCTTTGTTTAGCCGTTGTTTCGTTGAATTTCTTTTTTTCCACATTTTATTTAGTATCTGAAAACCATTTGACACACACGCGCACAGACGCACACACGCACATTTTAATCTCTCGTAAATTCCGACGCAGCGGTAGACGAGAGAGCACCGACGACGAGTACAGTAGAAATGAATTATTCATCTAGTTGGGCAAGTAGAAATGGCAAGTTACAACTCTCGCGCGCGCGCTCGCGCGCGCGTGTGTGTGTGTTTTCCAATGTGTCTACGTTTGTATTTTCGCTCATGTGTTCGTGCGTGAGTTTAGTGTATTTGTACGTTCAATACAATGAAGACAGTAAAGTTATATCGTTTAGCAAAAAATCTTTTTTTCCATGTACAAAAATACGAACGTTATCGTAATTGTGTGCTCGAGACCGAGAAGCGTTTACTGCCCTCGATAAAAACAATATGTTAGAAAAAAAAACGGGGTAGAAAGAAAGAGAAAAGAATGGAGGATGGCGAGCACTTAAATTCGTATCGATGGGTCGTCGCGTTTCAATCAGTGAGCGATTATAATCTCATAAGTTTTTTCCGCTACCTCGCACACTCGATTATAAATAATATTAAAAACAATCGAAAAAAAGAAATAAGAGCATTTGAAAATAATTTATTCAACGTCAAAATCAAAGAAAGAAAGAATAAGGAAAAAAAAACGTACGAAGATTCCTCACTGGCATTCGACAAAATCCCTCGCGTAGCTTCGTGTAATAATAATTAAAAAAATAAAAATAAAAACAAAAAAAATCAATTGAGAGAATACGAGCGCGCTCGGCGCAATTTATTCGTTTTTTTTTCTTTCTATATATATATATTTATATATCAAATGAACAACTTTTGAGAGTCTCGAAAAGAGTTGAGGAAAAAAAACTACGAGTCATGCTCGGCACGACTCGATACTCATTCATTCGAGCCTCACAGACTCTCGTTATAACTACAACTTTGAATTTTTCAACTCCGCTGAGTTTGGATTTTGTTTTTTCTTCGCCCTGCGCTCACATCGAGTTCCGTTTTGTTATTAATCTATTTTTCGGTTTTTCACGAACGCGTTGAACTCGTTCGTTTGACTTTGCCTCAACATCAGGATTCGATTTGATCTTTGCTATCGCTTTTCCTGTATTTTTTGTTTGTTTCTTTTTTTTTTTGTTACTTTTTCGTTAGTCTGCTCTAACAATCTAGTCAACGGTTATAACTAATCACTATTCAACGTGTTCAAGATTCCAATATCATATAAGCTCAAATATCAATCAACGGCGTTACAAAAAATCTAATACGAGAACCGACGAATTCGACGATTTTTTCAAATTTTTTCTCGCTTCTCTCTCTCTCTCTCTCTCTCTCTCTCTCTCTCTCTCTGTTTCTCTCCATTCCCAATTCAACAGGTACGCAGCACAGTAGTCATTTTATTCGTAGCTCTTAAGGAGCCTTACGTCGAGTTTTTGTCTCCACATTTCATCAGTCCGTTTATTTGTTTTATTTTCTCATTCGGATGGATCCCCGATATTGAAAATAATCCGAGAGATTCTCTCTTCGCTCTGCGTGCGATATTTGTTCTCTCACATTCGCGCTGATAAAACAAGGAGGATTAAATAAAAAATAAATTAGGATGGAAGAAGCGAGCTCGACTCGAGTTGGAAGAGTAAAAGAAGAAAAAAAAGAAAGAAAAATGGTCTGCGTGTACGAAAAGCTCCGAGTCCGCTTAATCGACTTCATTTTCGTCCACCGAATTTCATTATTTTATCTCGATTTCATTAGGGACGAGAACAGCTAATGACTTTCTGACTGTAAATTAATTTTTCGCCGATTCCTCGTACACGCGAGGGAGCGCGTTCAATATAAAATTAGTTGTTCGAATTGGACTGGCCGAGCGTCGAAAAAAAAAACAATTTGGCACATTTGCAAAGACCTCGTAAAATAAGATGAACAAGAAGAAGAGAAAAAAAGGGTTAAAAGTAAAAAATAAAGTTCTCGAGAGTGCGCGAGCAGGATAACGTTTTTAACGGCTGTTTGAATAATCATACGTACACGCATGCAAATACATACACTTACGCATGTATACATACTTTCAAAGATGAAAACAAAGAGCAATAATAGAAAAATCATGAAACAATGAAACACCAACGAGAAATGAGAAAAGAAGAAAACGAAATGTAATAAATAATAAAGAAAAAACATTATTCGCGAGAATAAGAAGAAAGGAAACAGGAAAAACATCGCTCGCGACGTAATCGGGTTTTGAGCACCTCACGCTGTTGCGGCTCCAGCGCGTTTCTCTACGTATACAAAAAACATACCTTCGAAAATCATTTCGACAAAATCTTATCTCCCCGTCACTCTCACTCGCAGTCTCAACAAAAGCAAACAGTTTTTCTGAGCCTCGATGGCAAAACGATGAGATCGTTCACTGACACCAGCTTAAAGTGGAAGATGATCCCGCACGCGTTCCTCTATCGGGTCTCGGAGCAGAGCTCTCTTTTAAGGTAGTCCGTCGAAGAGGATGTGAGGAGAGGACGAGAAGATTTTTGGATAATACTGTTCAGGGGGTTCGAGGTGGGGGGAAGAAGCGTCGTCCGCTCCAGGGTATGGCAGGGGCGTCAAAATTAAAGACGAATTCGTGAAACTCATTGAAATATTCGACGCGAAATCGCGTTCAACGTAATTCGAGGGTGTTGGAGCGTCCTTCGTCCGAAGGTCATCCAGCGGCGGTTGGTCATTCCATTTTGACGAGACCGGAGATGGGGTCGAGTCCGCGCGAGGGGCTTTCGGCGCCCGCGTTGGGGGAGACGAGGCCGGCACTTTCGGACTTGACGACTTGGCCGGCACTTTCGGACTTGACGACTTGGCCGTCGCTGATTTTCGCGTGGGTTCTCAAGTGCCTCGTGATCATGTCGCGTCTGCAGGCTGCGTAAACGCACTGTGGACATTTGTAGGGTTTCTCGCCGGTGTGGGTGCGCTGATGGGTGCTGAGATGGTCGGACCGGCTGAAGACTTGGTTGCAAGTCTTGCAAGTGTAGGGTTTGACCCCGGTGTGGAGCCTCATGTGCCTCGTGAGCATGTCGGAGCGAGCAAAGCTCCGTTTGCATACCTCGCAGCGATAAGCCTTTGCGGTTGCGTCTTTGGGGCCTTGTCGGCGATGCCGCGAGGCCATGTGCTTCGCGAGACGGTCGTGGAGGCTGAACATTTGACCGCAGACCGGACAGACGTACGCGACGTCTGCGCCAGGTGGCATCTCTTCGACGACCGGGGATACTTCGAGGTTGTATCGCTCCGCGACGGTCTCTTTGGTCGTCGGGGATGCGACGTCGCCTCGGACGACGGGAACACTGACGGAGCCTCTGGTCACGTGGGCTGATGGGAGCAGCTGGAGGGCGGTGGGCCGATTACTGCTGTTGTTGTTCTGGCTCGTGGTATTGTTGTTGTTGTTGTTGTTGTTGTTATTGTTGTTGTTAATGTTGCTACCGGTGAGATTATTGTAATTGTTGTGATGATTGTTGTTATTGTTGGTACTCGTATTATTGTTGATGCTGTTGTGAGCGAGGGCGAGATTCTTCATGGAGAGATCGAGGGGAGAGTCCTGGGGGCTCGTCGGATCGTTTTCGATCGACCGGCTGGGCGGTGTGTGCTGCGAATTGGTCGCTATCGAAGACACCGAGGACGGTGGCCTTGGCTCCCGACCAGGAACGTCAGAATCCGAGTGGCTTCGCTTCCTACTGATTTCCGAGGTTGGCATGTACTTCGTGTTGAAATACTGCTCGAAAGTGTACGAAGAGGGCGATACCGGGGTCAGGGGAGTCAGGCTCACGGGGGTCAGGGGGGTCAGAGGCGTCGGTGGGGTCAGCGGGGAGGTTGGCGAAGGCAAGAGGATCGCTGATAACGGCTGATTCACCCAGTTCGGACAGGGACAGTTGCGGTACTTTTGTGCTTGTCTGTGGTGATAAGCCGATGGGTTTTGGTGATGATGGTGCGGGTGACTGTGACGCGGAGCCCCGCCCTGGAGGCTCTCGAGGTTCGACTGCTGATTCAGGCTCGCTGGACGGTGGTTCTGGTGATTCGGATGCTGGAGGTTTTCCGCTGGATGCAAACGGCGCAGTTGACTATCTTGATAATTATTGTGATTTTGATTGTGCGGATAATAGGGCTGGTATGGTAAATGACTCGCGCCGGGCGTCTCCTCCTCGATCGTCGTGTCCAAACGCTCGGATTTGAGCCGCTTCGAGATCGGCTGCAGGGCGTTTTCCGAGGCGGAGCGTGACGTCGACCTCGGCGAACCGAAGGCGTCCTCCTCCTCCTCCGAGGCCAGCGACGTCGCGTCGAATCTCGTTGGCAACGTTTCACCCTCTGACGGAAGACTCTTGTGCGCGTTCAAATCGTCGAGGACCTGATTCAAACGCCTCCGCTTTCGGGTCGCCCGGTGATTCCGGTTCGCCGTTGCTGCTAACGTGTTGTTGTTCGTACAGGAGGGCGGTGGCGGCTTCGCCGGACCCGGGGGCGCGGCCGCGGCGTCCTCCACGGCGCTCTCGGCCATCGTCATCGATGATGCGCGGCACCCGCCGCCTGGGCCCCTTATGCCGCCTACGACCCCCTCGGCTACCACCGTACTGCCTCCCACCTTGTCCTGCAATCACAAAATATCGAAAGAACGTTATCAGGCTGCTGCGGAGCTACTAAAATACAGATTAAGTTCACGAATCTTCGTTGATCGCTACGAATTTCTTCTAATTCCTCCCAATTTTGAAAAGCCCCTCGTAAACGGCGGCTCGACTCACCGAATCGCTCCATTTTCATCGATCGAAAATATTGGGACTCGTTTCATCGTTGAGTTCGGACGAGTCGTGCGTGTCACATTGGTTAAAGTACCAACAAACCGAACGAGATCGACAGACGAGAGAGACCGGGGGGTTAGAGGAGGAACGAGCAAGGCGGGGGGAGAAAAAAATTGACAGACGCCTGACACGAGAGATCACGATCCACAGATGGCGCCGTAGCGCGCTTGCGTACGAGAAAAGTGTGGAGATTTATGGCTCTTGTGAGCAAGCAGTAACAATCTTTATTTATAAATTTGTGCGATCTGCCTGACTCGAGTGCCCCCTTTATGCCCCGGGAGATTTCTCGAACAAAACTATTGAACGCGATCAAATATTTATCGGCGGGAGAACACGCGGCTCGACGACGAGGACGGCGTGTGGTGTCTCTCGTGATCGTGCCTGTCCCTCTCCCTCTCTCTCTCTCTCTCTCTCCTCGTATAAGGCAAGTAGGCAACTCGCGAGGCCGTTAACCAGCATCGACTCCAAGGAATACGCAGCGGATGACTATTAGGAAAACGAGAAATTTATGGCCCTCCCGCGCGCGTATCCTTTTTTCAGCCCTCTCGCGCCCCGTCTCTCTCCGCCCGTTCCTCCCGATGGATGCGAGACGACGAAACGAGGCATACGGACCGAGAGAGACGGAGACTCGGCGCACGGTCCCCGGTGACAACGTCGCTTTGTCATAACGCCACGCAATCTAGGCACGCGGTATCTTGGAGACGAGAATTATCCAACGGAATATATATTTTAATAGGAAAGACGCCCGCTGAGGTGAGAAATTTCATAATTTTCTGCGAGCGGGCTCCTCGGCTCGGCCGTATTCCCCAGAACTTCTGACGTCAGATCCATTTTTTTAAATGTGTCTGCTCCCACCGCGTTAATTTTCATCATTTCTTTTTTTTCACCTTCCAAAGCAGTCTTCCTCGAAAGAGTTGTGAAAAAGTGGTTACACGAAAGACACAAAAAGGAGCAGACGGCAACAAGAAACAACCCGCAGGTTGACCTGTCTCGTCCTCGTCCGTCCATAGATTCTTGTATCGAGTCGCGAACACGACGCTCGCAGAGCAAGAGCGTCTGCTCTCGCGATACACGCTACTGACTTATCGCTCCCAAGGCGCCACTTGGACATGTTACCGCGAAATTTAGCAGGCTCGTACGCGCACTGATACGCTTAAGGAAAAGCTCCCGGGGACTCTCTCATCTGGGGACTTACGAGGCAAAATAATCCGATGTACTCTCCTTCGTTGGGCGCGAGTGATTTAGTAGAGGCCTGATGATCCGGCGACGTTCGACGTCGACGGGAACGGGACGAGGGTAACACACGGACGCGACTCTCTTCCGGATTGCGAGAGGTCCGAAATGGGCATTGGAAAATACGAGGAATCGGGGCCGACGGGGCCGAGGTCCGTTGAAAAAATGCTCCTCCCACGCGCCGCTTTGATTGCGAGTTTTTCTGGAGCTGCCGAACGCTGCTGCGTAATTAACGAGGATTTAAAGGAGGAAAAAATCGTTTGAATTACAGCGATGAAACTCGACGTAAAGTTTAATCGGCGCGTAGTTTTTTCACCCTCGCAAAACTCGCCCACCTCCTTTCGAAGCGGCGGCAGCGGCAGCGGCCTTGAAGCTCATTTTCTTTTTATTCGGGTGTTAACGTTGTCGGCGAAATCGCGATAGAAGCTGCTGTCCAGCGGTCAGAGGAGCCCTCGCGTATCGGCGACGATAAACGTCGTAAAACGCGAGGGGGTCAGCTCGTAAACGCTCGAATAAAAAACAGCTAAATAAAATGAAATGAGCAGGAAGGGAGAAATAAAAGGAGCGCGAGCGGGAGAAAGGAGGGAGAAAAATGAACGAGTCCCCCGCGCGCCCCCGCTCCCTTTCGAGACGAGGGAACAGGTCTCGCATATCGCGGTTGCTAGCTCAGTGCGCTCGGTCCCACCGACTCTCCGGGGAAAAGCGTAGGCGTGTTTATGTGCGTGTATACTAATGTGCAAGCGGATTTTTCGCTTTGTCCGAAGGTTCGCAACAGGCAGCGATCGCGAGCGTGTATTCGATCGGCTCGAGTTGAACGAACGTAACGCCACGCGACGTCGTGTCTCGTCGCCGAGAAAACGAGAGCCGAAAGTCACGGCGAATCACGAGAATTATATTGGAGCCTCGAAAATCCTCAGATTTCGTGTATAAACTCACTTCATTTGGTGAATCGATTAATATGAAAATCGACGAATTCGCTCGAGCCTTCGAACGATACCAAAACAAGATTCATCGTTTTTATTCCCTTCGCAGAACACGCGGACGCACGCGGGGAGAGCGGCAGGGGCAGAGGAAAAAATTGATCCCGCGCATCGAAGGATGGGAAGTATGATGAGGCATGAAGAAATTGGCAGAGCAGAGCAGGTAGAATGACGAGGGAAAGAGGACGAGGAGAGACCCCCGGAGAGGCGGAGAGGCGAACCGAGGGCACCGGAATGCCTCCGGGAGGCACCTGTAACCGCAGAAACGGCAACAACAGCGCGGGAGCTGCGGACCGAGAGACCGCGAGAGCTAGCCTCGTCGGACAACTCCGCGAGAGAACAGGTTGAGAGAAGCAAGGTGGGCGTGGGTGGGGCGGTTGATATTTCTCTCGGGCAGTGTATGTATATACGCATTTACACAGACACGCGGACCGCTCACCGGAGGATACACGATGTGCCGAAGATCCCGGCTCCCAGCGATGGCTTCAAACCGACCAAACGGCTCGAGCTCTTACGAACAAACGCGGTGACTTCGAGCGCGAGCTATTTTCCTCCGGGTGCGAAATCCTTCGATGAAAATCCGTCGAAATTCGAAATTTTTTATCGAAAACTCATTTTTTCTTATTTTCGGGAATGGAGATTTCGGTAACTGGTCGAAAAAATTGACAATTTTGTCAGACGGCAAATTGCTAAACGCTCGCGATCAACGCACCGCGTGCAAATTTTTATTTACGAATTCATCAAATTGTCGGAACGATTTTTTTTATTCCCTCAAGCACACTTTTTAGTTACTTCAATAAAATGTTGCGTCGATTTTAAAAAAAGTAATGAAACTGTTCGGATGAACAATTAAACAAGTTCATTTCAACGGTACTTTGTTCGGTCAAAATGAATTTATTTCTCCCTTCGACCAATCACTCGTTTCAGCTGTTACAAACTACTTTGTTCGATTCCCCACAAATATTCGGTTGTGTATCTCAAGTCGAATACTTTGCTTGATGGAAGCGTGGTCACTTTTCATAAGCTTCACTTCAATCTTCTTGCGGATGACGAAAAACCTCGACGACCGGAAATGGCGTCTTGGCCTCGTGAGAGCTCGAGTCGAAGAGAGTTTTTCGTAAAAAAATTTGTTCAGAATTATTGATAACTCGATTCCGTTGCCCTCGAGTATTAGGAGGAAGAGATGACGCGAGAGCTGCCCGTTCTCCCGGGTGCTCCGGCGTGGCACGGTGAAGGAGGAGATTCGCCGGAGGATAGAAGCAGCAGGAAAGGGCGCGAGGAGCAATTGCGAGATGTGCACACGGGCTGGCTCATGCAGCACAAGCGCGCATAAGGGCGAGGCCGCGCGCGATGTTTCTTTGCTACCAAAAAACCAGACGGGCTACCGGGGCCGCAGGAGCCGCGAGGGGCTTCGCCCGAGACTCGTGCTCGCTGGACCGCTTCTTCGCTATGTTTATACACGCGTACGCACACTTCCATGCGCGCGAGTTCATATATACACGGTTCCGCGATCCTTAAACGAGACAACGGGGGCGCCGGGAGTTGTGAGAGAAGAGTACAAAGATAATAAAGAACGAGAGCGATGGCGGCAGGATATACTACGCAGCGAGAGATGCTGAGTTTCACTCTCGGAAGCAACAAGTTCACGGAGCATCCTCGACGCGAACCCTCCCGGCTACGCTGAGCCATTCAAACTGAGAAACTCGAGGAAGGCGCAAAAAGTAGCAAACTTTTAGCAAAACAGAGACAAAAGCCTCGCGAGTGAGGAACATTTTTTTAATTTCAAGCAGCTCGGTTGTTCTACGACTAGTCAAGTTTGCAACTATTTCATGATGATTACAAGTATAAATTATTAATAAAATTAATAAACACTTACATTGAGAATATTTTTATCGCATAAGAATGTAAGTAAATGCTTTAAAAATGTCATAAAAGATCTAATTTATACTTCAACTTGACTAGTTAACGACTGAGTTCGTACCGGTGACACTTTAAATACACATAACCTAGGAAGGAATGGTCAATTCATTTTAAAAATTGAAGCCGCACAAGAGGAATGAAAGCACGTGAGTCAATCTGAAAAATAAGTTTGATGAAATTTCCGCGATTCCCGAATTTGCTCGAAATTCAATCAGCTGCTTTAAAGTTTTATCATGTTTTCTTTCTCAAAAGCCCAAAATGTTTTTTTCAAATGAACGGAATTGGTAATAAATTTTCTTCACGATATAAACGTTTCTGGGGCTCGAACACTGTCCAATTAAACTCAAAATTGTAAATAAAATAATTGAAACTTTTGGCCCGTAAGAAAAGTGGACTTTCACCGTACTTTATCGGACGTTCGAACTACTCAAATCAAAAGGAACGGGACGATAAGTTTTGTGTGAAGGATACAAAAAAATAGCGAATCAATTGAAGGAAAAATGTTGAAGAGCTTAAAAAATGCATTTTCGAACAAGTGTTTGCATGACAGAGAATTATTGAAAATTAATAAATTCCACACTTCGGAGAATCTCGTGCGCTGATTGTGCGCGTGCGTTTGTGTCGTGTATATTTTCTTCATAACTTTGTAATAAAAAAGTCAGATCGCCGGCGCAACATGAATGCACTTGAAAACGTGTGTACCAAGAAAATTACGTGCACGAGGCAGCAGCAGCAGCAGCAGCGACGCGAGTTGAAATAATAAACCCGATAATGACGATGATAAATTCACCAAGAGTTGTTGTCGCTCGATGACACGTAAATTGATGCACGCGCGCGCAAATTCTTGCTCGTGTCTCACCTCCTCCTCGTCCGTGGATGTGCGCGGCTATCCACACACGATTTCTAGTCCTCGTGGTCATTCGCGAGAGCTTAACTCGTTAAAGAGTGAAGCTCGGCTTCCAGGTAATTTTTCCCACGTCGTTTAATGTCTCGTGAGTGAGCGTGCCGACGTGAACATTTTCAGTATCGTAAAATAAGAAAATACTTTGAATTCAAGTATCCGCAAGATTTCCGTGTGTCTTAAAATCATTAAAACCGGCCAAACGAATTTTCAGGTCCGCGAGCAACGAAAGACTTCGAGGCTCAAACCCCAACGGCCAGAAAATCGTTCACAAACCCCCGAGTTTAAAATTTCTACAAAAAACCCATCAAAAGCGGCTCTTTTTCACGTGAATTCCCCCAAACGAATAAAATGACGATCGGTTATCGTGGAAAGCATTTTAGTGTACACGGAGCAGCTCTCGGGATCACTTGCCCAGTGTCGGGAGGCTTTGATTAATGGTGCCCGGCGAGTAGCGTCCCCTCTTGCGCTGCGTCCGCGTGTGGAGACAGAGAGCTCCAGAAAGCATAGTTATACGTTCACTGGACGTCCGAGAGTGTGTATGTGTCGGTTGATAATTAAACGCGTTGTAATTTGTGCGTAGCGAGTGGCGAACTCGACAGCTACCCATGGGGTTTGATTTAAGGTGCAGGGGAGACTTTGCAGCGTTGGTCGCGCGGTGCACCAGCGACGCGATTCTCCATTTGTATATGCGCGTGTGTGGACACGTACATACATTTGGAAGGAATCTTTTCTCTGGCAATGGGGACATTCGTCTTGAGGATGGAGTGAGCCCCCGCACGGCACGGAGGGCGAGCGACAAGTGTATTTCTTTCTCCTTCTCGCGACACACGACGCAAGGGATAACTCGTCGGACGGAAAGAACGTGTTTTCGAATTGGTCAGCAGGTGGATATAGAAAAGAGAAGGAGAGATTGTTGGATGGAGGGGCGGGGGAGGGGCGGGGGGGGGCGCATAGGACTATCGTGTAATGTCCTTTGTGAGAAAGTTTAACAGCACGAGGATCCGAGACGATCCACCCTCTTGTCAGGAGCATTCTCCGCGCCTCGCGGCAGATTCTCGCGCGTTCGGGACGCGCGAGAGCAGCGAGTGATGTCGGCGGCGAGTGAGATGCGGAGGAACGGAGGACGAGGGAGGGGCCGAGGATGTGATATTTCCGGGAAATGCGAGAGAAGCGAGAAGAAATAAGAGGAGAAAAAGGGGGGAGAGTGAGGGGACTGCGGGAGCCATTTTAAAAATCTCGTATTCTGTCGAGGATTCGCGAGAGTGATGAGAGGAAGCTGCTGGACGCGGAGGACGATCGTCTCGATCGTTGAGCGAGTCTCGGGCAGCAGCTTTTCTCGAGAGAGTTGGCCGAGCGGAGCACGAACTCCAAAGGGAGCGTTCGCCAATACGCTCGGCTCTCTGCGTATATGCGTTCGTGTATACCGAGGCTCGCACACTGCCGATCGATCCTTCGGACGAGACAAGACTCTTTAAAAAGAGTTTATCCGCGGGCGAGCGAGCGAGCGAGAATTGATGATCGAGACGAGTTAAAGACTCCTCGACACTCGCGGAATTCATTTTCATCTCTGATTTATCGCGATACTGTCCCCCTGCAGCACATTTTTTTGCTCCTCACCGAGGGTCAAACCCCGCGTGGTCAACCTCGCTGTTTTTAGGCCGCGGCCCCGCCACGACGCTGCGACAATTCATACTCGCATCGGATTGCAAACATCTCGAATCAAAACTTGCGGACGGTCTCCGCGTGCATAATCTCCGAGCATTGGAAGAATCGTCGTCGCACTGCAGCAGGACTGCTGATCGGGGGAAACGCGTGTAGAACGAGAAACACGACTCGCTCGTGAGCGCTTCTGCGCTGCGCTGTCGCCGATATTCGTGCCGCCTTGAAGCAGCACGCTGCAGTTTCCCTATCGATGTCGCGCCCGCGGATCGTACGAATATTCCAGAGGCGGAAAGTAACGAGAAGAAAGAGCTCGCAGGAGTTTCGAAGAGCCTCGAGAGTCTCGAAACAGGACCGAAATCGTTCGGCTTTTTCTCTTTCTATAAAAACCTCGATGGAAAATTCGTTTCGTCAAAAGGCCATCGCGCGTATAGAAATGAAATGCGGGGAAGATGGCGAGCAGCCGAGACGCTCTCGCAAAAGTTTATCGGCCACGACGCTATCGCTGCGGAGCGCGGGTAATTGCGGGTTAATTCGTCGTGGCAGCAGTCCGCCGGGGCTGCGTAATGGTGGGGAGCTCGTGTTGCCTGCACGGTGGGATTCTGCGATGGCGTGGGCGACAAGTGCATCATTGAGAGCTCCCCCCTGCCAGGCTTTCCCTCGTCGTGGCGAGTTTGATCTTCGGAGCAAGTTGCGCAAAACGCGGTGGATCCGTGGAGAAGATACGGAGAGTCTTGCACGGAGCTGTCTCTCATCCATTTAGTTCCACGTTTCACGCTGGTCACAACTGGATCACAAACGCATACGCTGCGGGGCGATCGTGCGCGGACTCTTTTCGCATTATTTCATTTGCCTATCTTCTTACTCGTCTGTGTTAAGAGCGCAGAGAGAGAGAGAGCGTGCACGCTCCGATCGCGAGCTAAGATTGGCACGAAATGTCAGTTTAATGTGTTTATACATTTATTTTCAACTGACAGTTCTCCATGTTGATATACTCGCAGGGTGCATATGCGCCCGAGTATTATCGTGTGAGAGAGTAATCCTGAGGAGCGAGGGACACGTGGAATTACGCCGAGCGATTCAACACGATAAAGCTGCAATGATATGCGAGTGGCCGTCGCCGCTCGTGCGAAATCAACCAAAGATTTCATGCTCCCGCGGCTCCCTGCTCCTGTGTCTATTAATTCGCTTTTCTTACGAGCTCGACATTAAGAGCCGAGGAACAGCAGATTTACTTTTTTATTAGCCTCAACGAGAGCGAGGGGACGAGCGATTTTAAGTGAGATATAAAACGAGAGAAATTTTCTCGATAGCGCGCCGCGCCCACGCGCTCATGATCGATATCCCCTGCGCTCGCGCGTCTCTCGCTCGCCCGCAAACGTTTCGTTGCCTCATTGTAAGCCTTTTTTATCTCCCTTTTCCTTGATCGTCCGCGAGATACACGAGGCGACTTGTAACACTCGTAAATATGCTAATAACGAGTGTGGACTCTCGCGAGAGATTATCGGGCTCTTTGATCGTCCGATATCCCCGGGTTTTTCGTGTCCCTCTGCCCGGGCTGCTCGTCAAACGGAGCCGACACTTCCGCACCGAGAGTCTTCGCTCTCCCTGCTTGCTCGCAGCCTCGTCTCGCCACTTTTCCTCGCGCGGTGTATTTTCCCTTCTCGGGATAGAAAATTCAAAATAAACGGCGAGAATCCTCATAAATTGGGGCAAATATGGCCGCGTGGTTAATGACGGAGGAGGGAGGAAGGAAAGTGCAGGAAAAGGGAGAAAGTTTGTAACGAATGGTGTATTAATTACAACAATTTATAAGCCCAGTCGTGTATGACAAAATGTTGTGCTAATCTCGGAATGACGGAGGCATAAATACTCCGAGGGTGGAAGCTTCGAGCCCGTGTGTGCGAGAATATTCACGCGCAGCCGATCGCGTGGGACTTGAACGAAACGCGAGAGTCCCCAGCGAATACGTTTGGGGACGTGTGTGCGTGCGAATGTTTAAGGGGAAGGACGAGAGGGGAGGAGAAAGGAAAGGCGTGCGAGTATCGCGCGGGCAGGCTGCCGGGCGCGATAGAAGCACAGAATCCGCCGCCCGCATGATGAGTGGCCGGCGTAAATTAGCCGGCACGTAAATTAACCGCCCCCGAGACTCGGTAATGGCGACCACGAAAGTAATATCGCGAGCTTTCTTGCGAGATCTCCGAGTCGAGACTCCGGTGGCCAGCGCCGGGTGGATTATGGAGGAGGGAGCGAGCGAGAGAGAACGAGAAGGTAATATCATTGAGGAGGGAACGGGAATGAAAAATAATGAATAATATATACGCGAGGGAGAACGTTTTATATGCAGAAAGGCCGACTAACGAACGTCGCGTGCCACAACAACTAGCGAGCGACGAAACTCTCGGAGAATTTCCACTCTAAAACGCAAAGGTCCTATTAGTCATAACGACTTTCCAGAATACGTTTCTTCCAAGTGTCATTCAAGGAGTAATAAATGCTACGCCGAGTATTTGCAGATTACAAGAAAATGCAGCGACTCTGTTTTTTTCAGTGCCTCACATAATTGCAGGATATACGGGAATATTGGTTTAATTACGTGGTAACGAAAACCTTCGTAATTTTTGCGAGTGGCTATGAGCTCCGTTTGACGCAGAATCGATATTAATCCATTAATAAATGTCTCGGTCTCTCGCAGGATCGTGCGTGTAACGAATAAACGCGATAATTCCACGATATAAATCGCTCTATAATAGAAATGTTATTTTTTTCTCGTGTTGACATTAAACGACGAATGTGATACGAGTGTACCGGTAACGAGTCTGGAACGATTCGCTGATGGATCGAAAGCCTGTAAAAGGGGGATCGAAAGCGTGGTTGCGCGGGGGGATCAGGTTTCGCGCACTCGCGTTGGAAAATTGAGCCGACAAATCGAGCGCATCGGAGACACGTGACCGCTCGTCAGTCGCGCGCGCCCCGTGTTTTTCGTTGTTTATTTAAAAATAGAGACGAGAAAAGTGGGCGTTGCCCGCGCCGAGGTTGGGAAGGTGAAAATGTACGTTTGCCTCGTTGTTTGATCGCGAGGCGATTTATAATAAATATAGAGGCCGATGAAGCAGAGCGAGAAGCTGCGGGCGCACCGGAAACAATTAAATCGTGTTTTACAATATGTCAGATAGTTGACACTCGTAACAACATAGTTGCGAGTCGTTCGCACGGGATCTCTACAGCGTCCCAGTATTTCTGCAGCTCGTACTAAAAGTGCCCGCGAGTCTGTTTAACTCTCGTCCACGTGGCACGCCGCGCAGCGACGAGGAAGAGGGAGAGAGAACGAGATTCGATCGTTTCGCTCGCGCAGGATTGCTGCGGACACGTCGCGTGCAACGAGAGCCCGCTCGCGCTACACTCTCCGTACACCCACTGAACTCGCGGCAGCTCTCGCCGCCGTTCCCTGTGTTTAACACCGTGTCGCAATTACAAAGCTCGTTATTAATAACGCAGCACGAGAGCGGCGTTTCTCCCTCGCCGCCGCGCCCCCCCCCCCCCCTCCTCGCCTCCTCGCCCGACGGATCCCTCGTATCTCGTAAACTATCTTGTCATTTAAAGCAAATAAAATGATCCTTCAAACCGCGTGACGTGTGCCGATCGACGGGCACGATTATAGCGGAGAAAAATTTCTCGGTTTAACGCTCTCGATACAAATCGATTTAACATTTTTATGGAGCTGCGAACCCGCAGTTGACAATGCTTCAAAGCTCTCGTGCAAAAAGCGCTCGCTTTCTCTCTATTTTATTTACCTTTTTGCATGCGCACGTTTAAAGAATGAAACGCGATGCTTTTCGTCTCTCGCCCCTATAAAACCGGAGTTTCATACGCTCGTGCGCGCGCGCGCCTCGTTACGTATCGCGGAGTTACGACAAAAATTTCTGCCACTCCGAAGCCATCGGGGGAAGAACGGAATGCGCGCGAGGTCCACGCGCGTTTGCACGGAGCTAGGAGAGCTCCGAGATACAGAGAGACGAAAAAAACTGCGTTACCGCATTCGGTTGTGAATATGCGAGAGAGAGCCGCGGAGCAGAGATCCAGAGAGAACGTTTAAAGCGTGCTCCGCGCACCGGAATGAGTGCTGAACGCCTTTAACGATATTGCCACCGCTTACAATGCTATCCCTCATCTCCGAGACCGATTGGACTTTAATATAGACGGAAAAAAGCGTTTCTCCGAGCAGTCGCGGGAGCGAAACGACTGCGAGGGAACTCCCAGCTGCCTTAAGCGCTGGGCGAGCGAATCTTCTCGCGAGCGAATTTCGATTATACTTTTTCCATTTTTATTAATAAACGCGGAATTATTCCACGAGCAGCGGAATTAAGGGGGTTGCTTCCCACACTCGAGCCCTCTCGCACCCACTCGTCCATTTGATCGATTTTTAGTGCTAAAAAGAGACGGAAATTGTTCTGAAATCGGTTCGAAAATTCAACTGCGCCACTCACAAATTACCGGGACCAATAGGCCCGAGGCGTTTGCACGCTTTTTATAGCGAGAGACGCTCGTAATATCCTGATACGATTGCGGCCTCTCCTTAAGGCATATTTATATATTGAGAGACTGAAGAAAAGACTCGATTCGTGAAGGGTGACCGAGCGAAAAGTTCGAACGCGTGGGCGTAGCCGATCGAGCGCGTATACGCACCGCGCGTACGTTCTCTCGATCTTCAACTCCGTAGCCGCACCGCGCGTCTATATCCACGTAACTGATTTCGTAAGTAACTACATCGGTGGCCGTTTTAATTGCCTCGAATTAAACCGTTTTAATTAGCCTCCCTATGTTCTCCGTCTCGAGGCTGTTCCTCTCGACTACTTCGTTTTTTATCTTCCTCTCTTCCGCTTCGCGTCAAGTAGCCAAAGTTTGATGTTCGAGGATAAAGAAAAGGGCGAAAAAAATCGTCCGAAGTATTCCATTTCGTAGGAAAATTATGCTCGAGGATTTCCCACTCATTTTTGCAGCATTCGCCAGAGTTTTGGGCCACAGTTTTGGGAAAGGGGGACTCGCGAGCGGGCTCACCGTTTGCGTCGGCAATAATTGAATGTACAAAAGGAATGGCCGCTAATGGACGAAGTAACGAAGATTTGCGAAGGGAGATTTGGTCGAAAGGTTGAAATAGCGAGGAAACGGAATGCGTATTTCCTCACCGTAGTCTCTGTATTTAGCGATGTTATTTTATAATTTTTCGAGATAAAGCGAAGTAAAGAGAGGAAGGGAAGAAGAAAAAAGAGGTACGAAGGGAAAACGAGTCGCGGACAGGTGCCACACGCTGTGCGCCCACCCTGACGGCGAGAGCTGCCGGTGCTGTTGCTGCTGGACTATGAATGTGTGGTAAATCGTCGGCTTTTCTGCACTGAGATTCTGCGAGGAAGAATATGATTCAGGCTGGTCCATACACGGCGATGATTCTCAAGCTCGACGGAGGGCCTCCCCGCTTTTCTCTTTCTTTCGGAGGGTAAAAGAGCGAGATAAAGAGAGCCATGCCTGGCGATAATTGTCGCATAAAGTCGGCACATTATTGCGTTATGGCTTTTCGCGCGGCGTCTACCGGGAAATTACGACGCTTCCACGCTGGGCGCGAGCATGCGGTACTCGAGAGAAACCCGGAGAGGAATCGGGGCAAGGCGGGAGGAGAAAAAGGGAGAGAGAGAGAGAGGAGGCGAGCATAATGGTGGCCTCACGCGACGATGTTCTCCGGATTCCTTTGGACTCTGGGCTGCGACGACGTCGTCGTAACGCCGAGGCGGATCGCCTCGAAAAAGAATCTTTTAAATAGGAAAAAAAATCGCAATTGCTGCTGTTCCAGTTCGCCGGGGAAATTTGTCTTACGAGTGGTAGATTAAATGGTTCGTAGAAAATTAAATGATTCCTCGGACGATGGTTCGCGGGGTGGGAGACTACGAGGGGCTGCGAATACTTTTTTCCCCTCGGGTTAGTTCGCGGGGCTGCGGAAACAATCGAGTCGCTGCGAACCCGTCGATAATTGGCCGCGCATCGATCCGAATCTCTTTAACGTATTAATTTGTCACTGAAAAATGAATGGTTCGGTGCGAAATAGATCGCTGCTGTTCGCCCTCGGTTATTTTGTCGCAGCGCGCCGGCTTGATTTATCGCAAATTCCTACCAATCTCTGCCTCTCCTCCTTCGATTTCTTATCCCCGATTCTAAACGAGTCCAGCGGACAGAGACGAGTCAGGGGACAAATAAAGGAGCTTCGGAAGGGGCCGAGCGAGGGGAGAGAGGAAGAGGGAAAAATGGCGATTCAGGAACTCGGTCTCTTCTGTCGCATTCCTCTCGAAATTCCACGAGCAAGAGAGCCCTGGTAAGCCTCTGGTGAAACAAACGAAAGACATTAGCGCTCTCCTCGCGAAGCATCGAGGTGCCCCTCGCGCACCTCGAGGGGAGCGAGCAGCTCTTCCGAATCCCTCGAATTTTTCGTCCCGAGGATCTTAGCATATTCGACAAACACACGCGTTAACTTGTACGCGGGTTTCTCTGAATTCCCAATTGGAAAGAGATAAGAATTGTCGTCGGAGCCTCTCGCCGATAAATCTCCCCCCGTGGGGGGGATCCTTCGCGAAGAAAACGCATCGATTAATTCTCATAAAAACGATCCGGAACGGTCACATCTCCGCGCGAAGAAACGCTCGCTCGAAATGAAGCGATTCTTCAACTTTGCGCGCACCAACCACTGGAAATTGTCGCAGATAACGTCCCGCCAAGAGAATAAGGAGGCAGGAAGCCCATAAAAAAAGATCATTGTTACGCGATGAGTGGTGTTGCCGCCGCGCGGCTGTAACAATCGTGTGAGAGACACTTTCAAGCCTTCAAGTGCGGCGGAGCCCGACGCACGAGGAACCGAGGCGCTGGACACGCATTCTCGTGGGAGTCAGAGCTCTCCGCCTCGAGGTCCTTCGCCTCGGTTTCTCTCGTTTTCGGCGAGAGAGAAAGACGAGAAAATAGGAAGCCCGAGCAAGAGAGAGAGAGAGAGTCGAGGGAGGCTGCGGCGCGGCCGAGATCACAAGGAACCGGCGCGTAGGACGACGAGAGCTTTATCTCGTAATCGTCGACGTTGAGCGCTCACCGCGCGCTCTCTCGACTCTGCATTCGGCGACTTTCTCACATCCCTGCACATTCGTACAGTCGCACGCACACCCGCGACCATATTTATTTGTGGGTATTCTCTCTCCCGGGGAGCTTCAGGAAAAAAGGTCAAATCCTCCGTGCGACAACCAATTCCAACTTCCTCCCCTGTAAATCCTCGCTCCTAATAATCCAACCGAGACCACTACGGAACCTCTGACTTTATCTCTGCGGAGGAGTCTCCGATCGGTGAACAAAAAAGCCTTCTGACGGGCAGAATAAAGCGAGGAGTTGACAGAATCGACGTAAAATTACGCTCCTTCCGCACAAACTCGTGTTAAAAATATACTCGACGATATTGGATTTACATTCGAGCCTTTCATTACGTAAATCATTCCTAAGCTCGACACGAAATGAAACGCATTTCACTGTCGCACTCGACTCAGACTTGACGAAATTATGAAATTTCAACATTCCGCTTACTATTTCCGAAACCACGAACCGATTTATTCGAAATTTTGATCGTTCGGACCCCCCCCCGTGACACCGAAGTTTGCAACGTTCGAGCCCAATGAAATGAAAAAACTCTCCAACAATTGCAGTAATTCTTCAATTCTGTTACCTGCTTGATTTGCAATTCGCAGTTTTTCTGTCTACACCAAAACGATCCGTGAAATCAAAAATTGCTGAACGAGAAATATCATTTTTGTTTATTTCGACTCCAACGCTGCAAACTTCAATTTGTGGACCCTTCCAGTAAGATTTTCACAGCTTTTTATTGAGTTTTAACACTTTTCAGGAAAATGGAATTTCCCAAGGAATCGTGTGCGACGACGAGATCGAATGAGTGCGGCGAAATAAGCAGCTTTACGAAGCCTGCTAGCAAAAGTTTCGATCTTCCAAAAGAATCGGCTTGCCTCGTCGTTTGTAAAGGCCTGGAAGAAAGTGTTGCACTGATATCGTTTAAAAAGGAAGGTAGGCAAGAAAATATCATTAATTAGTCCAAATATAAGCTTCGCGGAGTTGGCAGTACAGAAATGGCGAAGCATTTTGTTTGCGATTCTCGGTAAAGGGAATGAAAAAAGGGAGGGCGATCGGTGTGCAAAAAGGTTGAATCGGTTGAGGCCTCATTGCGATAGTTGCCGAGTCGTTTTGTTTGTCCTCGTATCCAGGGGGACGCCCCCGTAGAAGGAAGGAAGTCTCGAGTTCGCTGAGTCGAGAGCTGCTCGCGGCGCGAGAGATTCATCTCGCCGGTTGCACGTTCGGCAAAG
Source organism: Venturia canescens (assembly GCF_019457755.1). NCBI lineage: Eukaryota > Metazoa > Arthropoda > Insecta > Hymenoptera > Ichneumonidae > Venturia > Venturia canescens. The sequence continues at coordinate 14,473,133 of NC_057430.1, forward strand.
GGGAGGGGTGGGGTGGGAGATGGCGAAAAAAGTTATCGCGAGAAGAGAGACTTTTGCAGAAGGATCGGGAGCGAAACGCGAGGGAGAGCGATCAGCGGAGGCGGTTGTGACGAAAAAGGGAAGGAGAGAGCGAGAGCAGGAGGAGCCGAGGGAGAAAGAAGCAGAAATACTAAACCGCCGTCCGGAGAGAGAGAGAGAGAGAGAGAGGCGCGATAGCGAGCGAGAAGGAACGGAGTTTCCGAGTCGCACAAACTGCTCGACAAAATACAAGCGACACAGAGGCGGTGGGATGCTCGCTTGTAAAAGTTGAAGCTGAGCGACGTCCGCGCGGAGAGCACGAGAAGGCCGCTTGGGACGTTGAGCGGCAGTTATACCGGCGCACACGTAATTAACAGGCCACCGTTCCGTGCCACGCCAGCAGGTGAATCTTCCGAGGTTCTCAACCATTCCATTCCCTCGGACTCGGACGTTAAAGAATTTCTAGCCTTCGACGACTAGGTCCACCCACGTTTGCCCCTCTTCTGGCGGGGACGCGGGCGAATTTGGATCCCCGAAGATCCGAGTTCCCGAGAGCGAACGAAAGCTCGGCTCGTTTGGGGGGGCCAGGACTTCCGGGTGCCTCGCTGGTTAGCCGCACATCCTCGATTCGGTTGACAGAAATGCGCGGAATTAGAAAATCAGTACGGAATGGCGAATGCAGTGTTTTTGTCGCTTGCTCGTCCGCGGCGGATCGCGCGCAAACTCTGCACACTGTACGAGTCGCTTATCTCGGTAGGACGTCCGTGGTTTCGGATCGGGCGCGAGGAGTCGAAACGCTGATATACAGAGAGGCACGAGCGAGTGTGAAATTTCGGAGGAAATTTCACAAGTTTCTTATTCCGCTGCGGATTTTCGATCCTCCCCACATGCGAAAAAAAATATTCGCCTGCGGAGCTCTCAGTGAATCCAAGGAGGCTACGACTATTTCCGAAGCATCGGAGGAAAATATGCCGTCGAAATATGGCACAGCGCATCATTTCTAGACACGCAGACACGTGACGTATCGATGATTGGGCTCATTACGATCGATTGGCAACAGCGCAATGTGCACGAGGCGATAGAGAAGAGGAAGAATAAGAAAAAGGACAAGTGACGAGTGAGTGTGTCGACGTGGGCTTGGCTCATGCGCTCAGGCTCGTAAATGTCAGAGAATCAACTCGCGGTTTTGTGTTCGTAGCAGCCGAACGTTTCTCGTCTCCGTCGTCGTTTTCTTCTTCTCGCTCGCGTAGAAAGTCGTCATTTTCATAAGTTTCGTGTCGCTCGCTCTCACGCGAGGGAGGAAGCGCCGAGGTGCGCGCGAGCAGAGAGAGAAAGAGGCGCGCGGAGGTGTATATTTTCAGTACAAACATACGAGAAGAAAGAAGAACGTCGACGCCACGCTGGCTGGCTTATTTGCTCATTCGTGCGCATTCGCCGTGTGTTGCGTGCATGAATCGTCGGACGTACACATTGAAAACTCATCTCGGCTTGTTCGCCGGGGGATTAGGCTCCAGCAACGATCGATGGGACAAGCTCCCGGTGCTGTTACATAGCAAACACTCCAACGGAGAAGAAATCATTTATTTACCGCGTCAGTAACCCTCCGCACACACGCAGACGAATCGATAAATTTCTATCCACGTTACTTGGAGAGATACGACGATGGCGGAGCGTGGAAATATCTAGCAAATAATACGGACGCGCGGCGCACCAACGGCTCGAATAATAATATTTCTCGGCAATATTATACGTCACCGATATCTGTGTGCAGATATATGTGTTTATACAGAAAACGATCGATACATAATATAGTAGCTGTACATAACTACACGTTGAGCCCCGCGCAGATTGGGCAACAGTGCTTAAAAATAAGGAGAAACAAAAAAAACATATGCAGAAAGAAAGAGAGAGAGAGAAGGAGGAGAGACAAGATATTTATTACGCGGAGAGATTCCCGGCACTTACGAGAGTGAAAAGACGCGAGGGAAAATCCTCTCGGTACAAGTCCGCAAGGGGGACGGGCCTACAAGGAAGATTCTCAAGCCGTACGATCGCGGGTACAACGGAAAGACGCGTGTGCATGGGAGAAAAAACTTTGCCCACCGGAGCCTGGGAGAGGAGGGGAGGGGGCGTTTTTTAAAGCATACAAGAGGCTAAGAGCTAACTACAAAGTTTGTCGTACAAACGAGCCACGCACCGACGCGAAGGGAAAGAGAGAGAGAGAGAGGAAATTCAGTCGCGCGAGTCCGGTGAAAAAAGAGCAGACGTCGTGGGTGGACCAGCATCTTTCGCTTCCTCTTTGCTCCGATCTTTTTCCTCGTGCCGGTGCGTCGCGATCGCGTGGCTATATCGGCTACTTATGCATGCCTCGCCTGTATGTATATTCACCGCGCCCGGCGGTGTCTCTTTTCTCACACTGAAAAAAGTCCCGTATACGCGCCCGGAGCTCCGAGTCTTTCTCTTTCTCTTGTTCTCCTCTCGCAGCTAACAGGTGCTCGCCGCGACGACTCTAAGGACCTTGGAGAATCAACTCTCGCGGAGCGCTCGACCCCTCTCACTCTGCTGGCCATATCTTTTGTGACCAACAACGCGTTAAAAGGATGCGAAGAAAAAAAGTGATGGCGCGATCGAGCACGAAAGCTCGGGAGAAATCCGATTTTTTCATCGTTCTTACCCGGGCCTCTTTTCTCTTTGAATGTTTAGTCAAAAATTCAAAACTTCCTGCTCGATTGAGAACGAACGACGGACCTCAAAGGATACGCCGCAACTTTACCGTTCTCTCCCGTCCAACCCGACCTTGATGAGGTCGCCAAATTCTTTCTCTAAACTTACAACTCTCGGTCTTTCCTCCCATCTATCGAGCTCGAGAATCTTCTCTCCGGTTTATCGTGCATTCCGCGTCAAGACTTTCGACTCGGGAATGGAACTTTTTTAATGCTTTTTTATCGGAGGACAAAATATGTGAGGAAAGAGCACGTTTTCGACGATGATTTCAGAGATTCGAGCAGAAAATTTCATCAGACCGGGGATTGTAGATCGAATTCTTCAGTTTTTTTTTGTGTGGAAAGAGGAATTTTGTAGTTTACGAAAAACTGGTGACAACGGGACTCGAAATGTGGCTTCGCGGCCTCGAGGACACTCGTATGCGAAAGCACCGGGTCCGCATGGATTATTTTCATCGGATCACCCTTTCGTCGTGACTCAAAGCCCCTGCTCGCGCGACTCTTTTCTTTTTCGTCTTGTTCTTCGGCTCCTGCTTCATCCGCGAGCTCTGCTCCGACGTCCCATTAGCTTCGCGTCTTATTTACATTATAGCCGTTGCATTTTCTCACATCGAGGCCACACGCGAGTCCTCCACCTGCTCGACGTCGCGTATGCGTAACTTTTTTTTCCCCCTCCATTTTGAACGCATGATTTTCGTGGATTTCATCGAATGTCTCGATTCTTGGGAGCGTTCGAGGAACCGAAGTGGCGCTATTGGTCTGGCAATCTTTCGGGCAATTACGAGGCAAATTTGCATCGTAATTGCTGAAGCAAGGCTGCTCAAATTCACGTCATCTCTCGGGGAGCCCCGCGATCCATTTTTGTTTCTCCGCGTACGCGCGAGAGCAAAGGTCCGCGGAACAGTTCGGAGGAACGTTGTTCCCACCGTATCGCTACTTCGGAGCGCAAAGAATCGCGCGCGTCTGTTAATTTCGTTTTTTATCATCCCAACAGCGCGGTTGCCGCCGATAAGGGAAAAAAAGGCTCGTGTCGAATCGCGCTACGAGCTGCGACGCAGTAACCGGCGCGTAATGGAGAAAAATTGGCGAAATAGACGGAGCTCCGGTTACGATCGAACATCAATCATAATAATTGGGGCACCGGGTCTCATGATTTTTCATCAACTCACCTTACGCACCACGTCCCAAGTAGCCGGGCTCATGAGAATAACGAATGACCGTTTCAATAATTCATCGCGAGAAAGACGCACGAGCGAATCGAATCCTATCGCAGCTCTAAAACTAAATTAATTATCCTCCGATTCGAAATCTATTAAAAAGGAAGAGCAAAAAATAGACGGCAAAGATCCGTCTCGGAAGAATCGAAATAAAATATGAAAGGGAGTGACAAAAAGTTGGAAACTGCACTAAAATTTTGATATGACGCTGAAGTTTGCAACGTTACGATACTTCCTGAAATAAACAAATTGGTGAATTACAAAAATGTTTTTTTTTTTTCATTCATTTCGTTGGACTCCAACGTTGCAAACTTCAGCGTCGCATTTTGATCGGAATTCCAAACTTTCGAGATAATTGCTTTCGAAATGAGTCTTTGGACATAGATTCTTGGAAAACCGCGAACAAGCCCCGCTCCTCCACCCACCAGCATCCGGTACACCGTCCTCGACGTACTACTGCGACCTCGAACTTGAACTCGCGAGAGCGAGTCGAGGTGAAACTCGGCCCCGGATCGATACGCGCCACGCGCGCATCTTCTGACCTATATTGACTCACTCGCGCTGCCACCAACTCGTGAGTAATGGGGTAGGTGCAGGGAGGCGAGGGATGAGTTTGCTGCCGGTGAGGGTGGCTTTGAGAGATGCCTGGGCAGAAAAGCCCGAGCAACGGTGCTGTGAACGAAAGAGAGAGAGAGAGAGAGAGAGAGAGAGAGAAAGTAGCGTGATGTAAAAATACACAGCAACGGAGCGTGTCTTTCACTTTTGTTGCGTACAAGCGAAACTTCCGCACGTGTCAATCTCGCCGGAGTGGAAAGAGTGCATGAGAGAAATATCCTTTGTGTCGAGGACGCGAGGGCGAGTGGAGTTCGCGCGAGAATGTTCGATCCTTCGATTGCTGTGCCGAGGAATCGGAGCTCCGGAAAATCAGAAGTTCGTACTGTTATTACATTTATTACGACGCTGAAGTTTGCAACGTTGGAGTCCAACGAAATGAAGGAAAAAAAACATTTGTAATTCACCAATTTGTTTATTTCGCGAAGTATCGGTGCAGGTTGAAAAAATACAAATTGCAAATTCGACAGGGAATGAAATTGAAGAATTACTAGAATTATTGGAGAGTTTTTTTTATCATTTCGTTGGACTCCAACGTTGCAAACTTCAGCGTCATCATTTTTTACGATTCAAAACTTCGACGTTTCGAGCGGAACGTCCGATGCGGGAGTGTCTTTTCGAGCTCGATGTTTGACGAAACTCTCAGGCCACGAGTTCGAGGATATTCGAAGCTGCAAAAAGCTTCAGAGCGATTGGAAAAGCGACTGGAAAGCTCGCTGGAAAGTGAATTTGCTTGAATAAAAAGATTGTGTTCGAAAGAAAAAAAGGAGAAAGCATCTTTTCAGCTGAAACGCACCCCTCTTTATGGAGCAGGCTCGTGTCGTGTTCGTCGTCATCGTGATTCCACACTCGTGATTGGTTGCCAATGACGTTGCAGCACGCACGCAGCTCTTTTGAAACGTCACGACAGCTGCCCCTTTCAAAAATACTGATAAACCCGACTCCCTTGGAAGTTGAATAAAGAGAAAACGACGAGAAGGAAAGTCTGAAGAAATCTCGAAAAAATCAGATTTCACTGAGTAAGCAAACGACGAATAATAATCTTGGAGCAAAATTCATTTTGTCGAGTCCCTTCGAAGCTTCGAACGACGTTCCCGTTGATTGTTCTAACGAAAAATAAAGTTGAGCTCAAACGATAGAAAGTTGGTGCGAATGCATTATTGTAGAGGCTCGACTGAAGAGGCGAGCGGGGTGTGCGCATCGAAAGAGCGGGCAATATCGATTGTCTTTGTAACCAGTGCACGGGGAGTTCGTCCAAAGGGAGGTTCGCGCACGTGGAGGGATGCTCAACTCCCTCGTGGCTCCGAAGGCAGTGTGTGCATCCTCGGTCGAAGCTCGAGGACGAGTGTCGCTGAGGCGGAGCGGGAGGGAGTGAGTTGCGCTCGGAGCTCGCTGAATAAGAGTGTGGATTCACGGTCAAGGTCGACAACAACCCCTAGCAACGGAGGAGCCCGGGGCGAGCGCAAGCTCGGCTTTTCCCTCGCGCTTTTATTCGCATCGTTCGTCGTCCTCACCCACAAACTAGCCTCTTGCACCGCGGGAGCAGCTTTGAAGCTGCGGCGCGCTTCGCGAGCAAACAACTTCTCGCCTTCCGCCGTCAGATAAGCGGCGCAAACGATAATCCTTTTTCTCGATCCCCTTTCCCAGCCGAGCCACAACCCTCGGCGCAATATAGCCGCGTGTCTTTTTTTTAGCGAAACACCCCTCGACGCAGCGACCAGCGAGAATTCGCGCCTCGCTGCACCACCCCCTTTATTCCTGCGTTAAGTAACGCGGCGCTATCGCTGTAGGGGAAAAAATACCTCGCAGTGGGAAGCAACCTCTTCGCTCTCGTTCTCGCCTGTCAACGGAATCGCTGCGACATACTCGCCGTCGTCGACATACGCGTTCTCGTTTGCACAGACCGTTTTTCTCCTTTCCGAGAATCTACGTCGATGGCTATTGGTATTCCGTCGAAGCTTTTTTCCCTCCTCCGAAGCTCTTCGAACTCTCTGCTCCCCTGGGAAACTCGAGAACCTTCCAGAATCTTGGAACTTCTTTTGAGAAAGCGACTCGTCGACTTTTTACAACGTACCCACGCCCAAGAAGATTTCGACTCCGGCGATACTGCCAGTCCTCAGCCGGATCCGAAGTTCTCTACAGTTCGGACAGAAGCTTCTCGCCTCAAAGTTGAGTAGAAAATCAAATCCGGAGAATGAGAATCGATGGAAAAACTTTCCCCACTACTTCGCAGCTGGGAAAAAACCCCGCGTCGCCACTCCAACGAACCCGGAGATCGCAGCCGTGCAATAAAAATAAAGAATCGCACTGCGCTGGTCAGGAGAACGAGGAAACATCGTCAGCCCGTTTTCGTCAGCAGCCCATCGTCGAAGCCAAGTTTCGCATGCTGTACGGAGAGAACTTTCTACAAAATGCTTCGAGAGTCGAAAGAATGGAGGAAACGAGGTGCGGTGTATAAAATATATCGCCGAGGAGAATATCGGCGCGTCGCATTACTCGGGGAAACACCTGTGGCCGGGCGCACGCGGTGTCGCGCGCGATGAGGAAAGCAACGGTCGAGAGAGCCACCTACGCGGAGACACTCTTGTTGGGAGAGAACTCCTCGTTACGCGCAGCGAGAATCGACCGACTCGGGGGAAAGAGAAAGAGAGAGAGGCGGACGGGGAAAGAGCGTGCGGCTTTTGCCGCAAAAGAGAATTCGTTACACGCTGCGACTCTCGGCGTCGTACACGCGGGAGTATACATTTATTATATTCACACGAATCGCCCGCTCTTCGTCCCTCTCCGCGACCCGGTCTCGCCTCGCGGCTCGTTATACGCCGAGAAAATACCCGAAATGATATTCCGCGGGAGAAACACATCGGCGCGCACAACCGCGCGGCGCTCCAGCGCACGTAGGCGTTTGAAAAACGGGCGCGACCTCGTATCTTTATCCTCGGGCCTCGATAAATTAAGGCTCGCTTTGTATCACGAAGAATCCGTCACGGTCTCTCTAGCAAGGCAAAACTATTTTCTAATGAGATTCAATCGACTCGAATTATTCATCGGCCCCTGCAGCTCTAAACGGCATGCAGAGACGCCAGGCACGCGAGTGATAATGGAACGTGTCGCGCGTACTGCGAGAGCCCCCTTCGATTTTTTCCTCCATGAAATATCGTCGTGAGATTCTCGAAATGCGCGATGAAAATCGAAAGAGAATCTCGGACACGAGCCTGTTGGAAGGAGGCTCAGAAATTCTGTTGTCGAAAAGCCAACTTTCCTTGTTACGAGTAACGAATCATTACTGAGATTCCCTTCGACGTCGACACTCTTGTCGGCTCACACGGAATTGGGAATTGGTTACAGAGAAGAGGATAATCCGTTGCCAGCGCACCGTGACGACTCGATCGTTCAGATTTTCAGGGCAAACTTTTGTTCCGGACTCGAGTCAATGGCTCAACGTCTCCGGCAAACTATTTTCGTCAGGATCAGAAAAGTTGAGCAAAACGTGGCAAAAGAGAGCGAGTAAGTTGGACTCGAATGGGCGGGCCCAAAACTGACGACGCTGAAGTTCGCAACGAGTCCAACGAAATGAACGAAAGAATGAATTTATCGCCTAGTTTTTATTTCACGAAGTATCGATGCAGGTTGAAAAGCTACGAGCTGCAAATTCGGCAGGGAACGAAATTGAATACTGGAATTGTTGGAGGATCTTTTAAAATCATTTCGTTTCACTCGAACGTTACGCGAACTTCAGCGTCATCAAAACTACGGGAGTGTCGATCCTTTCTTCGCGTTTCGAGCACAAGTTTCACGAACTTGTGAAAATATGATTGAAATTTGCTTTTTCCTTCGATGCTAAGGCTTGGGTTCACCGAATGACTTTCCCACTGGCGTTGCCACGCACGTTTCCCCGACTCGTGAGAGCGGCTCCGAGTTCCGTAGACTTCTGTAATCGGATGGGTGCGTTTGGTGATAAATTTATCGGAAGTAACGGATCGCGATGCGAGAGGAGGTCGGTGATTGAGAAAAGTGGAGTTTCACAAGAGCCCGAGTCGAGGTAGCGATGGCTCCTGGCCTCTTAGAACGGGCCACGAGGCAGGAGTGCTCGCTGGGATACACGGACGAAAGGTACCGCGAGAGTGTGCGCGCGCGTGTTCATTCGCGTGCAATTATACCGAATGGGTTTCCTAATTGCCGGGGGCGCGTATATGCGCGCGTCCTTTTCCGTGGCTGCTGCTCGCTCGACTCCTCGTGATTGCTCACGTTCGATCATCGCCGGGATGCTGCGATCCGGGCTCCGGGACGGCGCAGCAAAAGAGTGAGCGAGCAAGCGAGATTTGCAACTTGCTGGCAAGTATTTTCGAGCAAGGGGAGGAAATATGACAAGAGAGAGAGAGAGAGAGAGAGGAGCAAAAGTGGAAGGAGGAGCAGGGAGGAACGACGCTGGAGGAGTGGAAGCGCCACTGCGAGGATTATCGATAAAAATGGAGAGACGATAGCGGGAGAGAGAGCGAGGCGCCCGGCGGGCGGTTGGGCCTCGGTCCCAGGACGCCGGTCCACGGGGGCTTCACCCCGAGGCACATTTGCCCCCACCCTCGGATCATTATACCCGGCTGATGGGTACGCACGGGAGCTGCTCTCGTCTCGGATGAATTAAGGCAATCTCGCATCCCCCTTTTTCTTTTTCGTTTTAATCTCTGGGCATTTTCTCTCTTTTCTCTTTGTGGAAGCGAGGGAGCGGAGGTACGCGCACGCGTCGATTAAAACCGAGTGGGATATCTCGTGGCGGGGCGAGAGCGAAGTGAGAAATGGACGAATCTGGTGCGCTCGCGAGCCCGGTGTCTGCCGCGTACGAAGAAGCAGGGAGAAAATGAAGTCGATGGCCCCTCAAAGTAGCAAATGCTCCCGCGGAGAGCTCAGTGAGTTTTCAGTCCCATTTACGTTTCTCCTTCTTCCAATAAATGCCTTCGCGGTGCTTTCGCACCGCCGCTTCCTCCCTCTCCTCGTAGCGACTCTCGCCGTCGCGTCTCCTCCTTTGTACACCCGAGCAAACGAAACCGGACAGCCGTGACACCTGACACCGTACACGCGCGCGCCCGAGTCTACTCGCGCGGAAGCGCGAGCGAAACGCGACATAAAACGTAAAACAACAGCAACGAGAACAACGAGGAGGAACATGGAAAAGAAGGAGGAAAATAAAGAAGAAGAAGAAGAAAAGAAAAGACGAGCGTCCGACTGACTTTGTTTTTTGTGTACGAAGACGCGATTATGAGGGAGCGCCTCGCGGCTCAGCTCCGCGTAACCCACCGCATCTCTCCCGCGCAAGAGACAATGAAGTTACGTTCGCGCGCCCACGTACAGACTCTGCCAACGACAGAAAACCAGTCAATTGTGTATTCGCTGGACACACATTTGCCACGTTTTCACGTACTCGAAACTTTTATTTTCGCAGACGGAGACGCGTGCGCATTTATTGAGCGAAGTGTGCGAACGCATCCGTCGAATTATCCTCGTCGCGGTTGAATCACGACGGTGGTGTTAACGTCGATAAACTCGCCTCTCTACACACGGCACGCGCGCGCACTCACGAGCTCAACGGCTGTGACTAAACGCACGAATTCAATGCGCTCCGCGAATGCAAGCCGGTGTTGTAAACACGAGCAACGATTCTCGCGCGTGTATTCCAGAGAAGAAGAGAAAGATCGCGAGAGGGTGGGAGCCGGGAAAATTTGCATTTCGAAAGGCAATGAAAAAAGAAGGTTTGATGGCTCTCCTAAACTGGCAAAGGCCGTAAATGATTTAGTTAATGGGCAAAAGGATAAAAAGTTATTTATGTTTGTGTATAAATTCGTGTATATAATAATAGCGCGAGTTTGGCTTCCACGCACTCTCACGTTTTACGACTAATTAATTAAATATCCGCGCACACGTGTACGCTCTTTTCCACAATGAATTATATTTGAGTTTCGTAATTTGTGCAGGTTTTCGTGCAATCGTCAGTTTGCCCGTTATATTCCGGGGGGGGAAGTCGTCGCGGGGGAATTGGAGAGCTTTTATGGGGCCACGTGGATTTTTTTACAGCCTCCCAGCGTCCGTCCCTCCCCTCGGCGTTCGTTATTTAATTTTACGATTATTTAACTGCGAGTTTTCGCTTACAAGTGGGCTTTCGGACGAGGCATGACGCGGTGACGATCATTTCGAGGAATAACGTGGACGCAGCCTCGTGAAAATTTGCCCCGTGTTCGGGGCTCGTCACTCGTCAAAGTCCCGTAAAGTCCCACGATCGTCGGAATTTAGTTGATGAATGGGGAAAATGGAGATGAAAAGAGGACTGCTGCGACACGAGACTCGAGCCGAGGCGAGGATCGCGCGAAGCGGAGCCACCGCTTCGCGAGCCGCGTGAACCTCCTGCGAAGGCTGAATTGCTCGCGTCAAAGGGTCAAAGGCGAGCTGAGGGAATGAGAACGGGCCAGAGAGAACGGAGCGAAGAGGCACAGCGCCGCGTCGCGCTCGGCACGCGTCGCGAAATCTCCGAAGCGTGAAATCCACGCGGGTAAACACTCGGCCGATAAAATACACACACACACACACAAACGGTGCCGATACGCGCTGGTCACGTCCGGAGACTCGAAGTTTTAAGCTCCGGAGAAGCGCGAACGTTCCAGGGTGCGCGGGGGCGTTTTTTCGGGTGGGAGATCAGAAAATTGGGGCAGTTGGATCACGTGGGCCTCTGCGGGGACGAGGAGCGCAGAATCCGGAGCACAGGAGGGCGCCGGGAACGAGCTTATTTCCGAGCGCCTCGGGGCTCATGCTCCCCGACTATCTCCTCCGCGTTTTAACCCTTTTGCTCTCATCTCCGTTTCCTCGTTTCCCCGAGTTTTTCTCGTTAACGATTAACTCGTTAAGTCGGCATTGTCTCGGGCTGATTTTCACGAGAGAACGAAGCAATTGGCGGGGCGACGCGATTAAAACGAGGAACGTAACCGCCCTCCGCGAGACCTCGCACGCTCCACTTCCGTCGCTTAGCGCCTCAACGCTTCGCCGAGCTTGCCGACGCCTCCAACCCGAGCGCGCATCGCCGACACGACGAGAGCGCTTTCTCCCGGCGCCCTTGCTCCTCTTTTTCCTTTCTTACACCCTCGTCCCTCCCCCTCTCGCTCTCCTGACCTGCCCCTACACGCTCGACGCGCCACCGAGCCACCCTCGCACGTGACACGATCGAGGAGCGTCTTCCGCTCGGTCGATCAACCCCACTGACCCAACTACTAATCCAATAACAGCGAGAACCCTGTGCGCGACCCAACGAGAGAGTATCGACTTTGCAACGCGCCCGAGGGACGATCGATTGCTTCGAACCTTTCGAACAACATTTATCTCTCGCGACAAACGAGATGTTTACGCTTGTGAGGGATTCGAACTTTTGGGGGAGAACGCACCGAAAAAATGGGGGAAAAACGACCGGGATTCGACGAGGGACCTTAACAGAGCAATTTCACCAAGTTACGGGAGTGTTTTCTGCTTTTTAGGGCTCAGCAGCGAGCGCTCAGAGTTCCTCGGAAGCCTGTTATTTTATGTAGAATCGATTGAACACTCGAAACACTCGAGTTGACCGAAAGCGCGTCGTGAAAAATTGAGATAATTTAGGCTCTTTCAACTCTTCCCACCATTTGTTACCGTCGCGAGGGTTATTTCTGCACACCTGACCGAGTTACGGGTTTAACCTATAAAAAGCTCGCTGCGAGATCGATCAGTTCGCGGGGGCATTTCGGGAGGGAAACGAGCATTTATGCCGTACGAAAAAATAATCAGTCTCCGGCGACTCGGAACGGCGACACGCCGCTTTCAACTTGTCCGTACTTTGTTTCAATTCTACGTATTCTACGCAATGTTTGCTTACCCAGACAAAAGTGTTATAAAGTCCGCCTCCGAGTCGCGTGTAGCATCCGACAAGCTGCGTGATCAAACGAATTTCTGTCACGACGATCAACGCGACAGTATAACAAACAGTTTTTCCACGACGTTTTAGTCGCTCGTTTGTAACGACACTTTTACAGTCACAACAATATTTCGTCTAACCTCCTTTTTTTTTATTCCGAACGTTACGAATACGATAATTCTGGCACAATTATTCGTTGGCTACTGAAATATTTTCAGTACTTTTATCACAAGACATTTGTTCGTGAATTTTATCCAATTTGACACAAAGAGAGTTCGCCTGAACGGTGATTTATCGGGAGTTTGGCACTGTTTATTTCGTCACTTTGTTTCCCGAAGACGCCAGCGTCGTTCGAGCACTCGCCGTAGTTTCTATTTCGCTCTTATCTTACGCAAGATAATAAAGAATAAAAGAATCGATTTTAGATTCCGATGAGGGTGGGCGTGAGTGGAATAACGAGTGGAAAACGATTGATTGGCTCGATCGAAGTACTTGATCTCAATATTTCGAGTCCGTTGAGCAGAGCGTGGCGCGGTGGTTGTCCGAGTCGGTGCGATACTTGTTGATTGTGTTGTGAATCGATGGAATGAGAGCTTCGGCCACGAGTCTCGATGTTTCGTCCCCTCTCTCGTCGCGACTCCTACTCGTATTTTTCTCGAGTAAACACAGGAGTTTGAGAGTTTCGCGAGTGTTAGATTCGCGTTATAAACACACGAGGACGGAGCAGCGGCTTCGAGGCGATTATTTCGAGGGGGGGAAAAAGAGGGAAGAAAATAAAAGAAAAGTAGTAGGGACAGCGTTCGTCGTGGGCACGGTTGAGGACACTGAGCAGCGCGGGCTTTTATTTATCACTGAAGAATCCGTAAAATCCTGGTTCTACCACGTTCGAGGCACCGAGTCCGTTAGACCGTTCGTCTCGGGGGAGGGGGGGGGGGGGGGGGGGAAATAAAACAGCGAAGCGGGAGCAAAGCAGAGGACACTGGCACGAGTTTTTTCGGCTGCACACAAGAAACGACGAATGGATCGATCACTGGAACTCGATGACGGACGATCTCAGGGCCGTCTTCTCCTCGCACCGAACAAAAATCGTACAAAATAAGCGACGTCCGCCAAGAATTGTAGGTTGAAAAATAACAAAAATATATTATTGAAACCCGGTCGAATAAGGGAGCGCAATCAAGCCGTAATTTCCTGCACTCGATCGACCGATGAGAGTCGCCATCGTAAACATTCGTGCACGACCGTACTTCACGACCCTCGGCTCATAAAACTTAACTTTTTCTTACATCTCCGATAAGAGACTGCGAGTGTCCCCGGAGATAAGGCGCGTATAATACTGACGCACGCACGCGCGCGCGGCCACGGGACTTGACGATCGCACACGAGCCGCAACGATCCTTCCAGTAGCGCTGTCTCGCGCCGACTGCGAGGCCTCGACGGCGGGTGTTTGCGCGAGAGAGTTTCACCTTCGGCATGCCTCGGCGAGACCCTATCATCCCCCTCCCACTCTCCGCCGCTCTCTCTCCCCCGGCTTCTCGCTTCTCACGCAACCCCACCGCCGCCCCCTTCCACCCTACCACGACGCGCTCGGTCGGACGTCCCGCGCGATATTCGACGTGTCGTGTGTGGCTGCTCTCGTCCTCCCCCCCACTCCTCATTTTTCCACGTGCGGCGCGCACCAGCAGCGCCAGCGTTGCACCGAGATGCGGAGGCCTCTCTTGCCCCTCGCTCTCCCGGGCGCTTCGACTCGGCCGTGCACCGTTCCAAGCGCCTCGTCTTCCCACTTCTTCGCTCATCCGCGCTGCTAGAGCATCGGCCAACCGAGGAAACGTTTACCGGCGTTTTGCTACTGCACCTAATATCGCCCATCTTCATCGCACTCCTGGCTCCTTCTCTGCCCCGCAACCGCGAGGTTCACTGTGCTCGCTCCGCTGTACCCACGACCGCGAGAAACCCCCACCTCGCGTTCGAGTTCGCCCTCGCCTCGCGTCTCTTTCGTACACGGAGCTAAACTCGCGCCGCGCCAATGAAAAGCGAACGAAGGTGGGTAGAGCGCGGGCAATCCGGGTCGGTTTCGTGACGACGACTCGGCGGACGAGCATCGACAGCGGTGAGGAGAGCCTCCGGATTTCCGGGAGCTTCCGATTCGTGCGCTGGCAGCATCGAAAGCTCCGATAGAGCCCGAGCTCGAGCAGGGCTGAGCTTCCGTCTGCTCAGACGGAAGCTGGGATTGCAAGTTGTGGATTCTATGCCAAAGACTTTCGCTTTTGGCAGTTACGGAAAGGCGAAACACATTCGCGAAGGCTCAAAATAAAATGCACGCGCTCGTCACGAATTTGGAGAAACTCATTTGGGCTTCTTCGTCACCAAACAACCGAAATTTCGGCTGTTTCTTCAGACACTCGATCAACCGATATTCCAGAATCGAAAGCTCGTACTAAAAGTCTCCAAAAGCTTTGTGCTTTCGTCACAAGACGTGACAAATTTCTTAAATCCTTTCAGGAGTCCAGCATTTTTGGGAACAATTATCTCCGATGTAAATAACTCAATTGTGAGGCGAGCTTGATATGCTGAATCAGCGTCGAATCGAGCAACGAGCACGTTCGAACTGATTCAGTCCCAAAAACATTCCGTCAAAAGCCAGCAAACCGACTTCAATTGCTTCGCCAATATAAAAACTTTTTAAAAAACCATTAAAACTATATTTTTTCGAGATAAAAATCAAAAAATTTGAAAACTAAAACCAGCATCGAGTTTCTAGATATTCGTGTCAAGCATTTTCAAAACCAATTATATTTCGCAGTTTAAAAAACGTCTCTAAAGCTGGCCCTCACTGTCCCCCGAGCCGGATTGCCCCGAGCTGCCTCGAAGTCGGATTCTGCTTTGCAGGGCTACCTCGCACAGCTGAAAGGCAATCCTTAGGTATTCCCTCATTCGCGAAACGCTCAAATCTCGTCGCCCGGTCTCCCTTCCGTCCTCGCTAGAGCGCGAGTTTTTCATTCTCCATCATTTCCGGGGATCTTTTCGGCTCTTAATCTCGCTGAGAGTCGAATTGGGTGCCTTTGCACTCGGCATCCATGGAGACGCACGTTTAAACAGAGACAAACATTTATCACGAACTCGCGGGAGAGTTTCATCGACGAGAAAGAACGGGCCACGCCTTTCGCTGCTCCCCCCCCCCCCCCCCCCCCCACGCCCCTCCTGGCCGCCCCGCTCCGACCCCGCCGTCGTTCGCCTTTCCCACTTTTCCTACCTTCGTTCACGAGGCTCTCTAGCACCTCTCGACTCTTCTCCTCGTCTGTCGATGTACGTCGTGCACTCCGCGACGCTTTTCCTGGCGCCCCCGCGCTCACTTTCCACTCCCTCGTACCGCGATCTTCCACCTCGACGACTTCCCGAGCCTCCTGCGCATCGTCAAACGCATTTTCGTACTTAACTTCATCCTCCCTCGTCTCTTCCTTGAATTTATAAGGGAGCTCAAATTCAGGGAAAATAAAATTTGGTTTCCAAGTCCAAAGTGCTCGTGGATTTAATTAAAATGCTCGAATGGTTGAAATTCGAGGAATTCTGTTATTCTGTGCTGGGAATGGAAGGTGAAAGATAAAACGCTTTCGCAATGTGATATTTTCACGTTGTAAAAAACAATGATTAAAATCGGGAGAAGTGACAGCTTTGTTCGTGAACCTCGAAGAACGAAGTCGCTTTAATAAATAACATTGTAATTCGCTTGAAAGTGAATTTGAAAATAAAGCATTTCGCATTTATCGTATTCCATCGCATAGTTCCTTACAAATTTTTGTCAACATTTTCATTTCCGTTTTCCATGTTTGAGTCGATAAATGTTAAATTAAATTTTCATATTCTTTTTTGTTTCGGCATTATTTTCATATTCTCTAAATTTTGAAGTTTTTTCATCAAGTTATGCGCTTCCGTATTCAACGTGGCACGTGATTCATGCGTATGAAATGCCACATTCTATTTTCTTTCGCTGCTACTCGAACGGTTAATTTTCGAGCTGGTGGTGGGGTCTAGTTTTTAGTCAACTGCATATATCATGGCTCATTGTAGCTCTACTTTGTATTACATACTTTCTACGACTTGAAATTTATGGCTGTTATTTACGTCTGGTTTTGTTATCATCTCGCGAGTGGGAAGCCGTAATAATCGGAGGGAGTAACGCGGAGCAGTTTATTTTTTGTGCAGTCCATTTGAGTGATTTTCACTTTAGTTTTTTCGCGAGACTTCCTCAAGCAATCTCACCGTGCTTGTTTCGCTTTGATTAAAGTGATTCTGCGAGTGAAAATTAATTTTTCGTTCGTTCCGTCATTTGTTATAAATAAATGTTCATAGAATTAGACATTTTAATAAAATCATGGTTTTCTTTGAATTTTTAACAATTCGAGAAAAAGTTCGTCTCCTCGGTTTATCTGAAGAGGGAAAAGGCAAAAAATGAAAATTCTCCAAAGTCTCTCGTTTCCGACCGAAAGCGCGAGGTTGCCTGCGACATGCGCAACAATTGCAATCACCGAAACGCTCAAAAGTTGGAGGCGCTCTCGGAGCACAGTTTCGCAACAAACAGACTCGTCGCGGACTCGTTACCTGTTAGATTCGAGTAAATAATTGTGAGAAAAGTTGAATATGTACAGAGCGACGGATAGAGAAAATTCCGGGAAGCGCTTAGGGTCCCTTCGTCCATTTGCATCTCGAGTACGTGATGCGTGGTTTCGTTAACGTAGGCGAGTCGCGGGCGTGAGTACTTATAGCTCGGTATACGGAGGAGTCCGGGCACGAGGATGCGAGTTCCCGTCCGCCGTGTCCCTCGTTCGTGCGTTTTTTCGTAGTTTCTATCGTCGGAGCGCTAGCGTTTCAGTCTCTCATTTGACTGGGCAAACAATCGTAAGACTCGAGTTATATTGACACGTGTGGCTTATGGATATATAAAAACGTAAATATGTGTGTATAGCTACGCGGAGTGGATTTGAGTGCGTGTACGCAGGTTAAAAGTTGGCCTCGCGCGTCCAGCAAGCCCGCCGGAGACACTTTGGTGACACGTGTCACGTGCATAAACTCGTGGCTCCTTGGAAGCGAGGAGGAGACGAAGAAGAAAGCGCAAACCGCTGCTAAGTGGCCGCTGGTCAGCGGGTCGCTTCGGATTCGTTTTTTTTTCTTCATTTTTTATATTTCTCGGGGCAGGAGAAGAAGCGAGTAATAAATAACAGAGTGCGGGATCCCCGCGGGGACGGCTAATAGTACATTTTGGGACATTCCGTAAGGACTTTCATTTGAATAAACGGTAAAACAAAGATAATTGTGCGGGCAGAGAATAAGGAAGGATTTGGGAACGAAGGTACTTAAAAGCCAATTTCAATTTGCTTGGCAAAGTCACCGCGGAAAAGATTAAAAATAACAAACTTGCCGAGCGTTCAATTATATTCTCGTAGTAAATGGCGCGCTCGATCGCGCCTCTTGAAACTCGTGCGGCTCGCACACCATTGACGAGAGTTTCCTGATCGAATATCGCCTCTCTACGAGCCAGCAGCGCGAATCGGCATGATTTATTGCAAAATCTATTCGAACATAGATACGGCTCGTTTCGCCTGTCGACGAACTTTTCATCGCGCTGGTAGCGCGCACGAAATAAATCTCCGCTCGCCATGTCCTGGCCAAGGAATATCCATCAAAGCGCCGCGACCACGAGGACCCCGAGAACCCACAGAGACGAACCGCTCTGCTGGGAACTCTGTTTTTCGTTTTCTCACAACGCCTCCATGGAGCGCCGCCAGGAGCATCAATGGTGTCCCTCACCACCGAAACGTATAATTTTGGTCCGGGCTCGTACAATCGTACGAGCACTGTAATTATAACAAATTGATACGTTCACGAGTCGCTCTTGCGAGAGAGAAAGAGCGAAGCGATCGAAGTAGTCCTCGCTTCGAGCTCTTCTTCGCCGGGAGTGGGACTTTGGGTATTAGTTCGCGCCGCAACTTCTCTATGCCTCTCTTGACTCCGCGTGTAGCCAAGCACTTATTGGTTATAATTGCGCGATCCACGTCATTAGCCTTAATGAGCCTGGTATGGTGCGTAGATCTATTTGAGTTCGTTCTTACTCATCGGTGTACAGGGTGTCCTTAATTCGGTTGTTCGCGAGCTCGAGCGCCGGGGGACTCGACGTTAAGAATGTGAGAATTATAAAGCCGCTGGGAAATTTGCTGATTTAACTGAAAAATTTGATTTTTCAGTCTTTTCATAGTTTTTATAGTTTTTTTGCACTCTTGTCGGTCAATTCTCTCGCGGAAATCTGCGGCTTCGTTTTCCGGAGATTGCCCAAGTGCTTTTGACAACCCCAAAGCCCAGTTGAGCTTTATGCATAAAATCAGATCAGAGTTCCTGCTGTGAGTGCTGGCTTTTTGACGACGATTCGAGGCGATTTTCCTACCACATTTTCTCCTTCTCGAGTGCGCTACGAGAAAAGACACCCCGTACTTGAGGATGTCCCAGGAAACGAGGCGTCTAACGTCGCTCGTAACCGCGTTGCACTTTCGAAACCTCGCGCCCCGGCGTTACTCGGTACCGCCCCCTTTCGTTATTAAACCATCTGACTTTTCGTCTTGGACAAAAGTTTCACGAGGCGTTGCACCTCACGCACGAATTCGTAAGGTCGAACGTAATTACGTGGTCGCAGCGACCACGCGTTACGCCGCTCTATTGGCTCATCGTTCCAACTAATGTTCTGTGGTAGCGAGCCTGAAAGTGAGGAACGAAATGATCGAGTGCGAGCGATTTTCCTCGTTCTAGAAATAAGATTCACAGTGAAATTTAACTGCGCACTTTTCCAAATGCCAAAATTCTTAATCCACTCGAATCCGAATTTTGAATAAACGATAATATTGACTTCCCACTATTTCACGGAGACCAAGTATCGCATAATCGCGTGCGCGAAGACAGATGTTGAAAAGGTCAACCGACAGACGTTTCTCGTAGTGTATGCATAAGATTCAAAGTCGCCCTCTGTGAAGCATATTTCTGTGCGCGGCGTATCGTCACAAGAACGCCCTCTCGTCGCGGAGAGAGGGCCGCGAGAGAGCGGCGAGATCTATCTCGTCAGAGGCTGCCTCCTTCTCTTCCCTGCGTCCTGAGGCTTGTCCGCGTCCTTGTCATTGTAGTTTGTTCGGGGCCCTCGAAGAGAACATTGCGTAGCTGGGGCGGCGAGAGCACCTGGGAGCTGGCACAGCAGCGATTTTTTCCCGCGCTCGGCCCCAAGAAAGAGATCCTTATGCCGTCGTCGTCGGGAGAGAAGTGATCCCGACCCCACCCTAACCTCACGCACGAGATGATCCAGCTGTTTGATGTTACCCACGTGCGAACTCGCGCCTTTTCTATCCGGGGGTATACGTCGAGCCAACTTTTATGAAGTAGGTATAAAAAGGTCTTTTCTCCGGGTGAATTAAGCGGCATCTGGCATAGTATGTACCGCGGAAGATCCGCTCGCGAATCTCCGCCGAATATCGGTGTAGAAATAGTGTGGGGTTCGGAGGGAGGAAAGCGATCGATGGACGGTGAATGCTCATCGGGGATATTCGGGTCTCTGGGCGACGGTCCACTTAAATTTTCACAGGGCTCGAAGCCTTCGAACTTCACCTCGTTTATCCTCAACCCGAATCGATAACGAGTTGCTTAATATTCCTGCCGTTTCGTCCGCAATCCACGTCGAAACTGTTCCCGATTTTACCCAAGAATACCAAAAAACGACCATTGATGCTCGGAGGAATTATAAAACATCCATTTTCCCAGGCGGGTCTCGCGGAAGTTGCAGGGACTCTCGCCCCAACGCTCCACTTTCCCCTCGTCAATGATTCCTCCCTCCCACGCGCAAATCAGTCCGCGAGCGTAAATAATAACGTAATCGAAGCAGCTCGAATGGCTTCACTCCCGTCATTCGAGCCTTGAGTTTGCTCGCGCACGGAACAAAGATCGAATGAGAGAAAAAGAGAGAAAGAAAGAAGGAGAAACGAGAGGTTGGCAAACGACCTAGCGAGGTCGGGACCTTCTCAAGGCAATCCTCGAGAGGAAGGCCGCGACACGATACCCGCTGCACTACCACTCGTGCTAAACAACAAGCCCGCAAATGTGATATACAAACAGACACAGACACACTAGAATTGCATGCTTTCAGAGGACGTATTAGTCGAGGAGGAAGAAGAGAGCATCGCGCGCACACGTACGAGGAGGCAGCCTCGTGCTGGTGTTCGCAGTACAAGGAACGATGCGTGGATCGTGAGTGCACCGGCAGCAGGAGCAGCAGGTCGTCTGTATCTCGAGCTTCTTCTTATTTGAACTCGCGGTTCTCGTTGCTCGTGTACGAAAGCATGTGCTGTGCAGCCCGTATTCGTTTTAGCAAAAGCAAATGCGCACACGCGAGCTTTTCAATTTACGACTCGTTCCAGGGACTCGTCTACGGTACACGAGGGTAAACTCTTCGATGTGAAAATGCGCGTACGGATTGTGTAGAAAAGGTGTAAGACGGACGAACTCGGGAATTTTGTTTGCTCAAAATCTCAGCGCCGTTGGGGAACGCTCGGGAGAAGAGCGGGGACGCGGCGTTTTAATCGTTTTTCATCCTCGCGCGGCGAAATGTCATCGACCGTCCTTTGAGAGCCGCGACTCTCTTAGGGGCATTTGAATAACCAAACAGAGGTATCTTTTACGGGGAAGGGCAAACCTCGAGGACAATTTGTCGTGCTTAGTGCCATCGAGAGGCCGCTCGAACGAATAAACGCTTTCAGCCTCCCACTTTTTTCAGTGCGAGATTCTCCAGCAGTTTTTTAAATCGATCAGCGGAAACGGCGTCCGAAATAACGACGTTAAGGACAGAAAATTGAGGGAAAGTGAATCGATGCGAGCGTTAAATGTAGCGGAATCGCTCGACCGAGTTTCCTCCTCCCACAATTTTTGTTCCAGCTCTCGACGAAACGACGAACACATGCGAATACGATATGCGGACCGACGATTCTCCGCACTCTTCGTCATCCGTCGCAGGACGTCCCCGCGAGCTGTTGCTGCATCGCATGTACTACAGTGGCGAGAGGAACAACGCGGCGATGACTCTTTCCCGAGAGCAGGCGTGCTCGCTGCGCACGGGATATCGTTGGACGGGCGAGGGTATCGTATTCTGCCGCCGTTCGTCTTCGCGATCCACCGGGATTACGTTACCTGGGTCGCTTCTCTCGGTGTTCATCGCGAAGAAGCGACTCGCGGCGAGGGGACGATCCTGGGCCCGGGGATGCGCGCGGCGACATTTATTTCGAGACTTTCACTCCTCCTAAACCGCTCATTTTCTCCCCCGTTTTTCACCTCTGCCGGACGGATGATTTACACGAACCTGTTGCAGCTCGACTGAAATATATATGAGGATTTTAAAAAGCCTCCTTCACTTTTATAATCCCAATTTGTCGAAAGGAGTGCCGAAGCCTCAAGAACGGTGGTTTGACGTTTTTTTCCTCTTTCTCAACATTTTCATCAGTCCCGAGGCGACGAATGATGAAAATTTTCTTGTCTCCGTTACCCCGGGTGATTCCTACCCGAAAATGGGCCCGCTCATCTCCGGATTGTAGTTTTATTAAAATCCCGTGTAAACACAACAATCAAGGAACGAAATCTTGACGACTCAATCGGCGGAGGCTCCAGTAGATCGGGGACAAATATTCCGGGTTTCATTTCGGCTCGAAGCGTTTATGAGGAGGCGGACGAGCGAGTGGTCCTGACCAGTGGTGAACGGCGCGAGGAGCATCGACGCTCCGTTCGAGTTCGTTACGTCGGAATTCTCTAAGCTCGTTTATTGCATCCGATAAAAAGTCCGTGACAAGTATTGCCTTTCTGGCTAGCTGCGTACAAAGATGTATAATGTGCGGAGTCCAGCTCGTTACGGGCAATAATAAACGACCGTGGCGCGGCCGCGGGTAGAGCCGTTGTGGCGGCGACGGCGGGGCGGGGGGGGGGGGGGGGGGAAGAGGGAACAAAGGCTGGGAAGCGTGGGCGGGGCGCATACCAGAGGCACCTGCCGGTCCGCCGTTGCCGCGGACATCGACGACGTTTGAAACGTCAGAGTGCGCGGCGACGACGGCGAGGAGAGGCGCGCGGCGCTTGTAGTTACGAATCGGCCAGTTTGAGCTTCCCGCTCCCGCGGCGGAGGAGCGGGAGGAAGCTCATTAAGTTTTTCTCCTGCCGCGCTGCTGCCACCTCCGCGACGATGCGGACGCCAGCGTTCCTCAGTCCTGCTCACTTCATTCAGATTGCATTAAAAAAAAAAAGAAAGTACCGGACTCGTGACGACGACGAGATCCATATATAAATATAGGCGGGGAGGAAGACTAAAAATCGAGATGCGATCCGACTGATAAAGCTCCGGCATATGAAGCTGCGAGAAGAGCAGTATTGAAGAAAAATGAAAGAAAAACAGGCCGAGAGCACCTACGACGAGATTGCGGGCGAGATGCGAATGCGAGCCGCCTTGGGAAACTCGCGGCTGCTGCTTCGCATGCAGCCTCTAATTCCCGAGCCTCGTCCGGCTAAATCCTCCGTACGTTTTGTAATCACGCACGCAGTTACGTGTGCGTGGATACATGAAGCGCCCCCTCTCCGCCGCCTCTTTACACACCGTATGATTAACCGGACACGAGGAAGAAACGCTTCTGAAAAACGAGAGCGCGCTCCACTCGAGGGAAGCTCGGACGTAACGAGATGACGATTATTTACGATTTCTAGGCTGTGTCATTACGCGTGCTACCGGCTCGGAGCCCTGCGAGCTAAGTCGTTGCGAGGATTTTTCACTCGCTCCTCCGCGCGCGCGACGCACTTGCCATTTTCCGAGCTCCACTTCCTCGCGCTCCCCCGGACCATCTGCGCGAGCAGCCCAAAGGAAGCTCCAGCAAAATCTCTCGCGATACTTTCCTCCCGGGAAAAATCGATCCATAAATTCACCGATTTATCGCCCCCGCGCAGCCCGCCTCCGCGATATTTGCAAACGGAGTAACGCGACGATTAATTTGCACTTTACGGACTCGCCTTCTCCGGCTATTCTGCGGTGTACGTGCCCGGGCGCACTTTGATGCCCGAATGCCACATGTCACGTCGCAGAAATCACGTGCTACTTATCGAGAGACAGAAACGTTGCGTTGTCCTCATTGGCTCGCGAGTTCCCACCGCGCGCTGCTCTCGCCGCCGGGACCACCCCGTCCAACATTCTTACCCGTTTTCTACGCGATCCTCTGCGTCGCGTGTCTCTCATACACTACTAAACTCCGTCTACGTCCGTACTTTTTCACTCGAGAAAACTCATATAGACAGGAGCAGAGACTGCGACGAGAAACGAGAAAGAAGGGACGCGTGCTCTCGCATGTCAGCCATTAACTCTCTGTCTCTCGGCAAATCACGCGAGTCTTATATGACGCGAGGAGACACACGGAGAGAGCCACTTTACTGTGCGGTGACTCTCGCTTGCTCTTTTACTACGCGGATTGCTGAACTCGCTGCTGCTGCTGCTGCTGCTGCTGATGCGAACAACGCGTTACTGGGTACGCGACGAAAACCCGACGACGCACTTACCGACACGATATTCCACCGTTCTTCCTTCATATTCGCTTGTATGTTTAACTGTACACATTACCGTCTCTATTTATACGTGAATTTCTTTATTATATGAAATAACGAGTCGAGAGCTCCCTTGCCTCCTTCAATTATACGAGGATACATGATTTTTTATTTTTTGGTGTGTATATGCCTTGAGCGTATTCACCGTTACACCGCGAATGTGGTTAGATACTTTTGCCTCAAACTTATATTTCTCTGCGACAAGAGAAAGAAGTGAGGAATGAGTCTGCGGATGAGTCATAAAGAGCAGGTAATGCATACGCGTTTAGAGACTCCGCAGAAAGTTATTCTTTGCCTGATAAGAGAAATGTCAGATTTTACTTGACTCTGGCTCTCATCAATGTGGGGACGATTGCGATGTAGTTTTCATGTTAAAAACGATTTTTTTGGTTATTTATCGGGCAGTTGAGGTAGATCGTGTCCGAAGGATCGTATTTTATGGGTGTCTAAATTCCATCGATTTTCACTTCCTAATTAAAGATACAATCACTTCAAATTAATGTCAGAGTTAGTAATTCGATAATTGTAAATACATTTTTTCAACTTATCTTTTGGCGAATGGAATTACAGGCCATTGATTAAAATTTTATAGTTTTTCGTGTGAAAAATAGCATTGGAGGGCGCAAAAGGAAAACGCAGCGAGAAATGGATAAAGAAAAAAGTGTTAATAAAAAGACAGAAGGCTGTGGCAGGGATGGCCTGAGCCAATAAGAAACAAAATGTCGAAATAAGCAAATGTGAGGTTATACGAGTGCTCGTTACCAATTTCGTTCAATCTTTAACGTAATTTCTCTTTATTACTAGTAAAAAAAATCGTCTCGAATTTTTTCTCAAACCTTTATTATATACTTTATAGTTATTATGTACTTTTAACTTCGTAAGAAGCGTTCATTCGTTATATTGTTTAAGCAAATCGTTTCGTGCATGAACTACCTTAAAGGAACGATTCTCTGTGCAATATAAGGTGGAATGAAAAATTATTGATTGAATAATCTGCTTTGCTGTTTTTCTTTCAGACTCAATGAAACGTTTTCGTCGCGGATAATTTATTGCCTCTTAGTGACCGTCTCTCAATCCTCTTTCCTTCTCTCTCTCGCTCCTCGCACAATGAAGACTCTCCCTCGGAATCGAGCTCTTCAACACCTAAGGAGATTTACGAGTCGTTCTTCCGCTCTCTCGCTCTCTCTCTCTCTCTCACTCGCTCCGGCTCCTCCGTCGAATGAAAGAAGAAAACGGAAGGGCACGGGCATGGGGGAAAGGAAGAAAGAAATACAGAGAGCGAGGGATCGGAAAAAAATACAGTAAACCGCAGCAGCCACCCTCGGTGTGGCATGGGCGTGCGCCACGGAACGCAGACATTCGCACACATTTGTATACCTGAGAAAAGACTCCAATAACGGTCGGTTACGTTTCTCTCCGTCTCTCTCTCTCTCTCTCCCTCGGCTCAATCTTCGTCCCTCTTTTTCTCTCCAGAAGTGACACGGAGACTCACGAAAGATCGAGGGAGCGAGAGCGCAAGCGAAAAAAGGGGACCAAACGAATTCACGACAAACGCTCCAATGCTCTACAGCCAAAAGGGCGCAACTGGTCGACTTTGAAATATCGAGGAAGCCAAAAAACGCCATTCCAACTACCATCGTTCGATCCAAGACCGTTATGACGTTGCTGCTTTCGCACAGCTCAGCTTATAGCTTCTTTTACAACCCCCGCTTTACCTCCCTTCTCAGCCCCTGTTACCACGAGCACGCACACACGCATCAACCGACCAAAGTACAGCTTCCAGTTTCTCTGCCTCCGCTTTTATATTCAGATGCAATGGCTAATTTCATCGAGCGAGAATTCCACGCTGAGAGCGCACACCAAAGCACTGAGGATATTTTTTCAGGCCTCGATCAGCATTTATCGGCCTCCGGATCATGAGAGACTTCGAGTTCCAAATGCATTTGCAATGCGCTTCAAAGGGCTTTTACGAATTGCGCTCCAACGAAGGTGAGTGACTCGAGAACACTCGTCGGAAGCGGAAGCTGCTTGGGGACGATTTTTTAGTGACTGTTTCTGGTCTAATGTCTACGAAATTATTGAGGGAACGGGAAAATTCAGGGGAAACGATTTTTCAGGAGAATTCATCTCTATTTGAAGTGTTTTTTTTATGAAGAATCGTGAAAATGAGCATTTCAATGGGGAATTTACGAATAAATATTTGATTAACTAGCTTTTAGGGGTTCCACGGATCCTCACGAGAGTTGCTGCTCCTGCTGATGTGAGCCCTCCAGCAAATATGCCGGTGCGCACATGTGCAGAGCTGAGTATGTACATTAACGCGCGTGTGTTAGCCAAGAGTGCGGAGGTTGCGACGCGAGAATCAGGACGCGCACCGCGTAATTATACGTGCCTGGAATTGTGCGCGTTTCGCTGACGAGAAAAAGGGAAGAAGAGGCGGAGGGAAATAGACTTAGGGAAGAGAGAGAGAGAGAGAGAGAGGAAAAGAATCGTCTTCGCCGCATGGTGACCCCGACGATTAGCCAACGATGGCCTCCGGCTACATCGTCCGTTTCTTCTTCCTCACTTCCCTCTCGCGCGATCCCCGGCGCGTCATCTTTGCTCTCCGAGAGCAATCATCGTCATTTTTTTCCCCGATTCTCGTCTGCGTCTTCGCTTAAAACTGTTTACCATTTCTGTTGATTTTTTACGCTGGTTATTATTCGAAACGTGCGGTTCGATCCCGCGTCGATATCCTCGAGTGGCTGTGAATGTTGATATAAAACTCCGAGCACAAATTCAAATTGATTTTCGAGAGAACAAAGCTTCTGGAGATCGTCAAGTTTGGATTGAAACACCAGGTTTCTTGGGGTTGTCGAACTCGTTTAAATTGGTTAAAAAATCCCAGGAAAGTCTCAGTGAAAAGGGAGAAAAAAGCTTTCGCGAAGCGTTGGAAAACGATCGGAGGGTCGATGCTCCAAGAGCGTTTGAATCGGAGGTTTGTGAAAGGTACACACAGCTGATGAGCCGTGGTCACCGTTTCTCGTTTCACGCCCACGGACGAAAGATCGTTTTCGTTTGAAAGCCGATGCGTATTTAGGGCGAGAAGAGACGGCCTGTGACGTTAAGGAGGCTGAGCCGACTTTTCGTAAGAGGAAAAGCGTAAGAGGCTGTACGACGAGGCTTGACCGCTGCATGTTTGCGGACAATGGTGAGCGGTGCTCTTTGGCGCTCTCGGACACGAGCCGGACTTGTAATCCGACATAATATTCTCCCCGTTAAACGGTGAAAAACAAGCCAAACAGAAGCAGCGGGTGGCCGAGCGCGCATTGAGCGCGGGATGAGAAAAGAAGCGTGTAACGAGTCGATCCTTTTAGCGAGGAAAAGTATCCTCGCCGGAGGAACCAAGTCGAAGCGAGAAGATGAAGGAGCCGGGGAACAAAGGCCCGGGGAAAACACCCCCGTTTCACGAGCCTGTTAACGTCTTGTAGCCCTTTTCACATCTTCGACTCGAATACACGCGCCCTTCTGGGATCGCACCCTCTTTACGACCCCCGAGTACAGTCGTTCGCCTCGGCGGAGGTGTGTCCGCCTCCTTAAATGGTCTGATTTATGTCCGAGCTTTTTGCAACCCCGTCGAGTCGCTTCGACTTTTCAATGGAAACCGACAAATCGACGGTTATTAGCTCGACATTGTTGCGCAATCGTGTCCGAAAAACCGCACTATTTATTCTCCGTTCTCGCGTGTTTAGCTCGATAAATGCGCGGGCGCATTTATCGAAAAGTCGAGCACGTGGCGTCCGCTCCTGCCCGTTCACCTTAGAAGTCTTCAAACAGCAACGAGCTTTCGTAATCTTCATTTTCATGGGAAAAGTACCTTAAGAAATGTGTCTAGGGAAGAAGCGCGACTTTCCACGGGCCGTTTTTGTGCCCGGTGCCCATGACGACAGCCAATGAAGGAGGTGTGCCTCCCTCGATGATCAGCTTCCTCGAGCCGGTGCTGAAGAAAAGTTTCGTCCCGCGATCGATCTTCCACCCCCATCCCCCGTGAAATCGAGGGTATAAAAAGTAGCAGCGTTACGAAATCTTGATGCGTGGGTACGAGAAAGTGTGCGCGTTCTCGAGGGGGCGAAAAAATTTGGGAAAAAGTAACGCGTCCGGGGGTTTTCAATCTCGGGAGCTCGGTTTTTTCTATTTTTATTCTTTTCGACAAAGAGTCTGGGCCCGGCGCTCCGTCACGGGGGCTACGGGGCCTCAATGTCAAGACGTGTACGTTTGCGTTAGAAGGAGACGAGATTCATCTCGAGCGCAGACGATTCTGAAAGGCACACGCGGGCTTTGGGTACAGCGACGAGAGCGTGCGAGGGTGCGCGCCGCGGGCTCACGCTCCGTTGAATGGGGCACGTGCTACGAAATACGTCTAAGGACCTCGCGCGTTTCTTCTTTCGTAATCTTCAGAAGGCGCACATTCAGCACCCGGCTTTCTACGCACCCCCCCTTTGCGATCCCTCAAAAAAGATGCTCCTCGAGCTTCCTCCTCGAAGATACAACACGAGCGAGAATCACTGCCTCTCTCTGGCTTGCACACACACACACTCGCGCGTGTGTCAATGGGACGAGCTGTGTGCCGCCGAGAGGCCTGAGCAAACCCATACCTGGCGCAAAACCGAGTATGCGAGAGCCAAGGAAAGCTGAGAGGCGGCAAGAAATTTATACGAGTGTGTATGCACATGCTTATTGCTTAGCCTCCCTCCTTCTTTTTCGAGGCCTTACGAGCGTTTGCTTTTCGGCTTCGGACACACGGATCTCCCCATCCGTCTTACGATTAAGGCCGTTCAACGGCACGCGCTCGTCTAAGTTTTTCTTTTTTATTATTCTCTTTTTTTTTCTGGGGAAAACGCAGCTGCTGAGGTGACGAAAAAGGGATTGATGGGAGTAATTATCGAGGGTTTTGTCATAAGCCAGCCTGGGAAAAAAACCACCTCTAAATCCGGAATTTTAGAGGTGCGAGTCGAACGAGATGAGCTTCGCTCCTCTGATTTATGCAGTGGAGCGTTCTGACGCGATGAAAAATCGATGAATAACCGATTATGGTTATTAAATTCAAAGAAAAACCTTTCCTTACCTCCGTCACAGGCAGCGTGAATCCGCTGTTTGACGTCCGTTGAATCCTCCGATCTGTAATTATCTTCGTTCCCAGATTTTGTCAACTCGAACGTCACTTTCTTGACGAGTGTGTTCCTGAACAACGCTGCGTAACGATTCGTCACAGTTGCGTGGCACTTTGCATCACTTTAAATAAGAATAAGCTATCGCGGAGGATCGACAGAATAAATGTAAATAATCGTTTAATTGAATTACGAAAAATCCCGTTCCTCCGAAAAGCTCACTCGCGAAGTTGATTTAAAAATCGAAGAACTTTTCAAGCACCACCAAAAAAGCACTCGCGACGGCAGTCCTTCGGAATCGCTTGAATAAAAAACCTTTCAGGGAAGGTTCCTCGTCGGTGGAGCTCCCACGAAATGGTTTCAATCGTTCGATCACTTCGGTCTGTTCGGATCACCCGCGCTTTTTTTCCATCGAATCGTCGGTGGCCAGGGGGAAAGAGAAAAATGGGGAAAAACTAAGGACACCCGAGAAAAGGGAGACAGAAAAAGTGGCTGGAAGCGCAACAGGTGACGAATGCCTACAGCCGAGATTCGCGACGTGACACGGTGGAGGAGTCGCGACGATATTACCGCGCGTAGTCGGCGGACTGTTGGCGACTAAGGCCGCGTTAGAGAGGGAGGACAGGGGGGTGGGGCGAGCCGGGGGAGGGGAATTTTGCCCCTCTCTCCTCGGTAATGTACGTGCGCTCGACTCAAAGCTTCGTCCTCACTTTTCCCCTGGCTCTCTCTGCTCTGATCTCACTCTCTCTCTCTCTCTCTCTCTCTGGAAACACAGTCTTCGAAGCTCGTGTGAAAGAAAGTGATACGAGATCATTTCGTTTCCGTCGGTTCGTTCATCCTTTCAACTCGAATTCTCGGCTCGCTGTCGTTTGCTCAAGCTCTGCTCGGGGGTCTGGAAGTGTGAGGGGATCGGAGCCTCGGAAGACTGTTGACGAGACCGAGGAAAAGAGATTTGGGATTTTCACTAAAATGTTTTCGATTATTGTTTTTGGTCTTTCTCACCGTTTTGGAATTAAATGTTATTTTCTTGGTGAACAACGTGGCCGAATGTCTCCAGTGGATACGAGAGTTCACGTTTTTCTAACCCGGGCTCGTGTACGCGGCTGCGGATGAATAGTAGGTAAAGCTTGGATGCCAGACGAAGAGGAGTAGTGGGAGGCGCGACACGCGACAGAAAACTGGAGAGAGGGACGGTCTGTCGCGGTGGGAAGAAACTCCCCTCATTCCTCTCTTTTTCCTCTCTCTCTCTCTCGCTTCTTTTATTTATTTTTCTTTCCCCCCGGTTCTTTCGCATCTCCACTGGACGCCGGTTTTCTCTACTGGATCGCAGCCTTTTTTCTTCTTCTCCTCCTCCTCTCCTCTGCTCGTCCCATGTATTCGTTTACATCGCACAGATTTCTCGGTAATAGTTGCGGAAAAAGTAG
The DNA here is from genome assembly GCF_019457755.1 of Venturia canescens. Taxonomy (NCBI): domain Eukaryota; kingdom Metazoa; phylum Arthropoda; class Insecta; order Hymenoptera; family Ichneumonidae; genus Venturia; species Venturia canescens. The sequence goes on from NC_057430.1 coordinate 14,503,838, forward strand.
TAAACCTGAGGCTCGCAAAGTCGGATGAGACTTTTCAATTGCAGTGTCGTGAGAATATTGTGGTTTTTTCACCCTTCTTATTTCATCTGTTCGCCGCTCCGTGCTGAGCTCGAGCCTTCCGAGGGGTTACATTTTTATTCGATTCTAATCTCACAGCCTGTTTCTCATCACCTCGGCCAATGTTTTATTGAAATATTATTGCAAGCCGCGATGGAAAAAAGGACTTTGATAAGCAAAGTTTAATCGAACGATCTTCCTTCGATAAACTCTCGTCTCCCAGCTCTAACCCCCCACCCAGCCTCCCCCAGCTCTCAAGGTGAGATCAAACAAGGGGGAAAAATAGCGATGCTCGGACACAAAGAAAAATCAGGGGAACACTCGTGGGGAGGATCGATGGGGCGAAACGTTCACCCTCTTTTTTCATTCCCACGCTATCGGAATACCTTTGCACATACGCGAACACAAACGAACCACCTTTTTATTGCCTCTCTCTCTCTCTCGTGCTCACTTACTCTCAACTCGCCTCCCCTCGCGCTTTCTTCTTGCCGAAAATTCTTACCCTCCACCTCACGCTGCTAAAATCCCCCTGAAGAATTAACCCTCGAGGTAACCTGCGACGCGAGTCAATGGGGGCTGCAATGCTCCTGTCCCACGCCACCGTGGCCATTCTACTGCGCGTATTCGCTCATAAAGACACGGAGCAATACATAACTTTAACGTGTAGTTTCTCCTGTGGACAAAACACCGCTCCAGAAACGTATTATTTCTTGTATACTAGCGCGCAATAAGAACAAAATTGTATACAATATTTCGAGGCATTGTGGAATTTTAACTCCCCAAAATCGTCCCAAGTCCGATACTTTTTCCAAGTATCTTCTATGGCGTTCGAAAGAGCAGAGTTTCAACAAGAATTCCAAACATTCTCTTTCATTTTTCGGCTCTTTAAAGTCAAAAGTTTTCGCTAAAATCGCGAATTCGCGGATTATTTCATAACTCATCCAATTCAGCTTTTCGTAGTTTCTATTTCTGAAGCATGTCCCGACCCTTGCGGATCGCCAGAGCGATTCAAACGGAACGAACAAAGTTGCAGTACGCAATGAAAATGGTAATGTCACGTTGCGTAACACGGGCCGAGCGTTCACGCGCAATAACACGCGGAATATAAAGTCTCCCGGGTGTAGACACTCGCACAATGTCGACCTCATCTACAACGCCTCCCACGGGTGTCAAGACTCTCTAATCGATCGATCCTAGTCCTCGAGAGTTTGTCCCACTCCGAATGCGACTATAAATATAAACGTACGCGAATATACTCGCGGCGTATAATGAGATAATGTACAAATTATAATATTTCAATGACGGAAAACACTATTAATAAAATCATTTCACGGAGTTTGGCTTGTCGAGATGAAAAATGATCTGAAACGCTGAAATGTCAGTCGATTTTATCTCGTAACCAGATATAAAAATAATTGAATATTAAAAAAGTAATAAAACCCCAAAAATGTTACGTTCGTTTTTCTTACTCACGATCGCTTCGAGACTACGAAAAAAGTAATTTTTTGCGATGCTTTGTCATTAGTATTCGTGGGTGGAAAATAATTGAAAAAAATGTTAAAATTAGAGTCTTCGTTGCAAATTTGAGACTTCCATTTCCTCGTTTTTTAAGTTTTGTACTAAAGAAGTAAAAAAATGGTGGCGACTGAAATGAAATTCGTTGACTCAAGAAAAATTTGATTGTTACGATCTCCCGATTTGCTGGCTCAAATAAATATTCTCGATTACAACGAGAATAACGTTGAGGCGCCAAAATTTTTTGTTCAATCAACAAAACGAATTTTGCTAGCCCCGACTCGTTGACTCAACAACGCACTCTCGTAGGATCGTCAAACTTAATTTACACTCTGATTTTTTCGATATGACGCTCCGAATCTCGAATGCCGAAGCCCCCGAATTTAAGGTGCAGGAGTATCATAAAAGTGTAGTGCGAAAGTGGCCGCGACTGCGAGTTCGGGGAAGCGAGTACCTCGAGGTTGTTAAACACATTTCCGAAATCGTTTGGAGGAAAAGGGCGAAAGAGGCTGAAGAATGAGCGGAGGATGAATGTATTAAGAATCGAGTATGCTAATGAAGCGAGCAGAAGTGAAAGAAAAAGGATAAAAGGAAGAGCGGGGATGGGGATTGTTGGAGCGTTGGTCCAGCACGCCCGGCGGGCTCCATCGCCGCGATATTTTAATTAACGTATCGATAGTGACGTTACATTCTCGTGTGTATCGGAGCGTGGGTTTGTCAATCGATAATCGATGCGTATAGTCCAAACGAAGCTATGGGGGTCTGATCGCCTCTAAACGAGAATGAACATCCACCTGATATCAAACTGATGAATGAATTTAGCGCGATCGAATAAAAAACAAAAGGATTTAACTCGAATTAATGCCGATACGGCGGGCGAGCGTTGCTGTGATAAATGATTCACAATTTGAGCGGATATGAAGTTGTCCGAGAGAGAGAGAGAGCGAGGCGCCGCCGCCAGTATTGAACGTCCAGTTGCTATTGAGACGTAAAAAATAGTTTTCAATTGAGACGTCATCGATAAATTGGTAAAGAATATAAGAAATACAAAAATGGTTAGAATGTCGTCGTCGCGGACTGCGAGAGATTTCGAGGTGAAAATCAGCTGGCAAAAATGGTGCAGAATTGAGTGGCTCGACGAGGGGAAACGAAAAAAATGATGAGAAAGTTTGGAGGCACGAAGAATACTCGGATTTAAATAAAATACGAATTTCCAGCTGGGCCGTGTGATTTGTTCGAGCGAGAGTACATAAACACATTTCGTATCGATAAGCAATCGAGGGATTATCATTGTTTGCTTGACTCTCGGGTGTGGGCGTACGTAATGCGCGTCGATCGCATAACTCTCGCGTATCTCTCATTCTCCCACCGCAGCGCAGTGTGTATCACAGAGCAGGAGAATAAAAAGGATCGAATTGAGGACTGTGAGAAAGTTTGTAGAGCCGAGAGAAGGTGAAAAAGGGATTTTATCGGGACGTGCGATTGCGTACGCTCTCGTATGTTTGTGAGGAAGGCACGAACGCTCGCGCACCACTTTTTTCTTTCCTTCGAGAATAATCGCCGTGTGTCCGTTGAATCCGAACACGTACCGCGTTTGTCGCGCTCCAGCCTGCATGGCTATCGCCAACCGTGGATTCCTATCGATTATCGAACGCGCGAATGGGAGCGTTTGACAATTGGCCGCAATTGACCGGCCCGAGCACTCGCTTCTTCGCCGGAGACGCGCGCATGTGAACCTCCGCGAAGCCTCAAGATTCGATCTCAATTATTCCACGCGGGAGAAATCGAGATTAATTTACTTTCGAACTTGACATTTACTTCCTCGTTTCTCGGCCCCCTCGAGCCCGTTCTTTTTCATCTTGAATATGAAAAATTCATGGGAATACAAAAAAAAAAAAATATTTTCTTACGAGCAGATGCAGAAAAATTTTATTTTCCTGCATAAAGATCCAGCAGAAAATCGTTTTCATCCAAAAACCCTCGGACTCGGTCCCCCAAAATTCTCATTTCAAGATCATTGCGTTTTTACTCTTCGCATGAAATATTGAAAAACCAGCACACGATCGATTTGAAGAGAATTCGTAGCGACGAGGGGTCACGAGGTTGTCTCGAGGCTTATCGAGCGTGGGCGTATCGCGCTGCGACGACGATATGCCTCGGCGTCAATACACGCATTTGAAACGAAGCGCCTGAATTTGTTATTTCGAGTTAACGAACAGTGGATCCCAAGACTCGTGTGCGCAAACAAGACGGATAACGGAAGGATTGTTTTTTCCGCGAGTTGCCAAAAAAGAAAAAAAGAAAAGACACGTCGACGTGGATGAGCGATGAAAAATGGAATCAGAAAATACGACGCAGCCGGTTCGCGTACGATCTTGCCTCTCTCCCTCTTTCTTTCCGGGTTTTGCCCCTTGACCAGAGATGCTGTGGCGTGATCAATAATTATTCTTGCTCGGCTCGCCGCAGCGGGAGCGAGAGAATGACCTGCGCTATCTCACCCACGCGATGCAGCGACGACTCGATTCTTCGCCTCCTTTCCTCGGTTCTTCTCAGCAGCAGTCTCAAAAGTCTCAAAGTTTTAACAACTTTTGTCACGACCCCGGAGAACGAAATTTAGCAATTTTATCTCGAAGTAGGCTCCGTCTCACTTTACACGGAGATTAAGCTCCGAATGAAGACTTGACTCCGCATCGCGTCGTCTAATGTGACGTTGGGCTCGAAGACTCGTGACAAGTTGGCTCGAATTAACGCGAGGATTCAGATTTACGATGTGGAAAGTGAGCCGGGCGAAGTGAGTGGGCTGAATTATCATTGGCCTCGTTAATTAATTTGTCGGGATCCGAGCCGGCGAGCAGCTTCGGCGGACAGGTGGCCGCTCTTTCTTCCACGCGAGCAGGGTCTGCGTGCGTCCGTGTGCTGCGATTGTGCTCGGGGGGACATCGCACTCGACGAGGATTTATTTTTTCCACGGGCTCCAGAGCCGTGGGTACCGAGTCTGCAGGGAGTTGGAGGAAAGCTTCGACCGTGAAGGGGGCCGAATAGAAGCGCGTGAAAATCGAGACCGCGGATGGTCTTGATTTGCACGGAACTTAGCAGTTGGCAGGATCGGGATTGCAAGTCGTAAAAATCGGTTGCGAGCCGAGGATTCGGCGTTGCTCATTTGCCCGCGTCGTGGAAGTTCGACGCACCAGTTGAAGGCTCCGAACTAACATTAATGAGGTTCGAACGAATCTGAAGCTTCGGTTGGATCGTTTGGACTGAAGTGAAGCATCGATCCATGGGAGCGAGGATGAGTTTCTGCAGGGAGACTAGAGCAGAACCGGAATCGTATACTTTCGCAGCCTCCGAGTCAGCTTCTATGAAGCTGACTGAGCACAAAAATATATTTCAATGTTAAATTCAGTCGAAAGCTCGCGACGGTTGTAATGCGGCTTGACGTCGTGAGATTTGAGCGCGGCGTATCCGCGAGGCTCTGATGAATCACGCCGATCACCGAAGCAGCATCCAGTTAATGAAATGTCCGATTGTCGCGTTGCTCTGATTAATTGTCTGCTTATCACGGTGACGCGATCTCGCTTTAATTTAATTGCAATCGCAGGGCGTTTCCTCGATATCAAGCTTCGCTTCTCTCCTCCCCCCTTAACCCCCCTCCCACTATTATCCATCTCCTTCGATCCATACGCCGTTAATCCTCGCCGCAACCGCCCTTGTTGCTCTTGTGCAATCTCCGGGAGACGCCGCGATCGTTAATTAAGCAACGTTCGCTTGTATATGCCTCGCGCTGTATAAATACACCGCGGAGATAATAAAAGTCCGGGGAGAATCTCTCGAGACTTGATGTCTCATCCAACGCGACAGAATTCAAAGATACTTGCTGCTTAAACGCCGGAGGAAAATCACTCGGAAATGAGACTTTTTTGTGTCCGAAGCTGTTTATAATTATTGCTGATAATGTTGCCATTGAATTGGAGTTTTTCCTTCTTCGTTTATCTCCCATAAAATCGTTTTTCTACGCGGAGAACGGCAGCTTCAGGTTTTTCTTAATCGTAATTTTCTCAAAGCTCAGGAATCGGTAAATTCTTCACTCATGAAGCTGAGTCGAGGAGCGTCGAGACTCGATACGATCGAAAGTATTAAGGCCCACTTGTGATGGGCGGAGAAATCGAAAATTTTTTCATTTTTCATATTCTTCAAGTACAATGTCTGAAGAATATTGTCACGAAATATCTTAAAGAACTGATGCTCAAAAAAAGGTGCTACTGGAATACAGCTGGAGTTGCGCAATTTTGAGGAGTTTTTTTATTTAAAAAATTGTACAAGTACATGAACATGTGTACTAATGAATGTCGTAAGGCCTTAAAAAATATACGAAACCTCGATCGCGACGGGATTTATAATTGTCTGAGCCGGCGTAACCGATAAAAAAGATTCGATTGGAGATAAGTGGCAAGAGAAAAGAAAAATCCTTTTCGTCCTGTTTTACAAATCCTGCAGAAGGCGAAATCCTTTGATCGCCGTCGTTGATTGAATATATTCTGGTATTTTTCTGGGTCATCGGTTCTATTCGGTCGCTTGTGCGTCGAAGAGAGAAATTCGCACTTGTTATAAACAGATTTTGGTGGGGTTTATTTGTCAGGCTTCTGCGCGAAGCTGATCGAGCGATCCAGGACATTTGGACGAGTGTCTCTCTTGAATCGAGAGCGTTTTGATACTCGGCAAAATATCCTGGTCGTATTCACAGTGGGTTTTGTCAAGCTACGCCCGGGTTTGACGTACCTAGCGAGAAGAGCGAGGGGGAAGAGAGAGAAAAGGAGGTTCTAGGTCAGCAGGAGCGGTCCCGGTAAGAGATCTCTCGTTGCATAAAGAGCCCGGTGTCTCGTGGCCTCCTCGAGAACTATCCTGCATAATTCATGCTCACTCGCGCACTCTCAAATGCATATTTTTTAACCGCGAGAAGGATACGCGTCTAGCATTGTTGGACTCACACGCGCCCAGCACAAACGCACATCAATGTTTTCTTTGGATGTATGCCTAGAAAAGATTTCCTCGATCTTATTTCGGTCACGCGTTTCGTCAAACGATGCGAGTGGGAAGGACCGTCGGGCCGCAGTTTTGGGAACATGCGAATTTACATCGAGCTAACGACTGACACTGTCTGGAGCACATGTAAAAATCGATTTCCGATGAGCCAGCTGCGAGCAGAACGGAGGGTCAAATCTGGTCATCGTCGTGGCTGTCTCGCGGGCGACTCTTGCGTACGTTTCACCTCGTCTGGAGATCCTCGCGATGAGATAATCGCGCGAGACACCGTTCGCAAATATTTCTTTCACTTTTTTTTCATCCTACGACTCTCGCCCGCGATTCGGGGCCATCGATGCGATCTGCCAGACGCGGAAGGTGCATTATGCATGTCGCATCGCCGAATCAAAAGTAAAAACAAGAGAGACAAAGAGAGGGAAGGAGAGAAGAGAAGCTTCGTCGCTCAGTTTTCAGCCTCCTCGGTTTATTCTGATGCCGCTGCGAGTACTCATTCAGACGGTTCGACTTTCCGCAGACGCGGAAGAGGAACACTTTATTTATAGGCTTCCTATCCAAAGAATATCCAGTCCTCGACAATATTGAGTCAGCAGAATCAACAGAAATAAGAGAACACCGATTTTGTTTGTCTGGAGATTTCCGAGATTCTGCACAACCTCGCATTCCGCCATTCCAGATTTCATGTCGAAGCTCCAACCAGTTTTAATGTGTTTTCCAAACCTTCGCTGCTAGCTATGCGCTCTCCCAAACAAAATATCCACAAGACAACTTGGAACCGAAGTGCGATCGCAATTATGGTTCAGCATTTCAAAGAAATGATAGGCTCCGGTGTGTCCTAGATGAAAATCGAGAAAAAAAGTGCAAAGGAACGAGGGAGAGAGAAAAAGAAAAGCAGAGAAACTTCCGAGCCTCCGCAAGTTTTCGCCTCTTTTTCTCTCGCTCTTTATCCTCGTCGCTTCCCGCAACGGGCCCGATTCCTCAGGCTTCCGAGTGGCACTAGCACGGGGGAATCAAACTCTGATTGTGCGTCTCGGGGTGGCTTTTGGACGCGTGAGAAATCGCGAGCAGCTGCTTCGGCGCTTACACTGGCTAACGTCATACGTTGGTACACTCACGCACTCAACTCACGAGGCATAATAGCTTACTCATACACCTTCTACCGGGTCCTTCGTTTTGTCTCGCTCACTCCTTATTCCTCTTTGCATCTAATAAGAAGGAAATATACGAGCATTAGGCGGAACAAAAAGTCCGCTATGTAAACTCGAACGAACGTTCCCCCAGGACAAAACCAGCACGTGCTTTCAGGAGAAAGCAAGACGAAAAATCTCAATGCTCGATGTGCTCGTTGTTGCTCCGCGTGTATGCAAATACAGACGAGCAGAAACACACCTCCCGTGCACAGGATTCCTTCGGGGTGGCACAGCGGGCGTTTAAAGAGTTTAACGCTCTATGAGGGTTGACTATTTCTACGGGGGAAAAAAAATTGTTACTTGGTCTTTGTTCTTTCTTCCGGTTCCCACGATCGCGACAAAAGATATTTATTGCCGATCCGCGAGTTTCCCTCGCGCGTTAGTAGTGGCCTCGATTTCGAACTTTTATATTTATGTCATTTGAAGAATATGTTCGGGGTTGATGTGCGAGCAGGATTTAAGCCATTCGGAGTTGTGGCGAGGCTGAAAAGCTTTGGTCAAGTCGATTAAACGCATTGGACAATGGTGTTTCTTGGCATTTCGATACTCTCCGAGAATCGACAAACTACGAACGAGTGTCCAAGGCCGCAGGAATGACGGGGAGGAAGCGTGGGATTGGGCGAACGACGGGTGGAGAAATCCCGAGACTCCGAAACGTCATTGAAGTTGGCGGGAGTCTTGCTCGTCTTTTCTGCCAGCAACAAGTGAGCAGGCCGACAGCGAATAAACGGTGATGCGAAAGAGGGTGCGAGTTCCTTCCGAGGGAAGAAATGCTGAGTCTGCGCCCTCGTTTATTGCGTGTGGGAATTCGTGCAAGCTGCGCGCGCGCTCCCCGGCGACAAGTACGCCCTAAAAATGTCCGCTTTTTCTCTCCGGAGCTTCGCTCTCTTCCCGGCCGTCGGAGAGTGCGCCCGTGGCCAAAAGTTCTGATCGACTCCCCCGTGCGCACAGCCGGGAGGGCGTGAAGGAGACGGGGAGAGAAAAAAGCAGGAGAAAGGCTGGGGAAGGGCCACCTTGCGCTCGCGAGTCCCAACGAGGATGAACCGCGAAATCCTCGCTTGGGAATTCCCGCTGCCTCACCACCGCATTTCTTCCTCCGTCGAACCAAACCGCACGTGCGCTCTCGTCGACCGACTCTTACGGACTTTCCCGCCAAAAATGGCCTCCTCTCGCCCCTACCGAAGGGGAAACGCGCGAGCCAAGGAGAGATGGGAGATCGTACGTCGCTGCCTGGCCATAAGAAGCAAACTTGCCCGGAGCCAACGTTCGATTTTTTTACGTTACGCGATCCCCAACCCCTTAACATCAACTATTTAATTTCCTCCCGATCAATCCCCATCGTTCCCACACCGAAGATATGCCAAATGAATTGTTTATAATTCTTAATTGAATTCCTACCCATAAATTACTGTTTCGATGCAATAATCGAAGCTTCTGTTCGTTCCACCATGGCAAGGTGTCGCTCTCAATAGCTAAATCCTAGTTTAAGAATCAGGAACGAGACGCACAAAGAAGATTTCGCTCAACACCAGAAAGACAGTCTCCCGAGCGATTCCACTCGCGAGCTTAGGTCCTTAGGCTTGTCAGATTGTGAAAAATGTGTACGCACGTGTATAGCGAAAACCAAAGTGCTGCTTTTACTAGGAGGACCAGGTGAGTGTCTTGCGGCCACCTGGTTTGCGCAACGGATGCGAAGAGGATTCCCCGACACATCCTCGTAGCCGCGGCCCACTTTGTTCCCCCTGCTCCTTCGCCCATATTTTCTCGAGGGAGAGCGAGAGAGAAGGGTCGATGACATCGACGCGATGCAACCGCCTGTCGCGTACGCCTGACCCGGAAAAATCTCGGGCCCTGACACTGATTGCACGATGGGGGAAAAGCCCTTCGGGGTATGGAGCGACGAGGCAACAATATCGGGAGCTTCGTAGCCGGTGGAAGCGAAATATTCCCACGTCACATTTTCAATTATGTGATTTCGTATCGCACTTAGGAGCCAGGTGATGAGATAACAATGGGAGCTTTATGCATCGCTGCGTTCTCCGTCGTCTTTTCATCTTCCATCGATCCAATGGACGTCGGATGCTTCGGAAAACTATTCCGAAGCGTACTCGTCATTCGTGTGACGCGAGTTCGGAACAATGGACCAATCGCTTCGAAATTTTGCCAATAAAATCGGCCGACCCTGCACCACAATCTTTCCTGAGATCGTCTACGAAAATTTGTACCCCCAAACTCGTCGCAATTGGAAGGCCATTTATTCGGAGAGCAGTTTACATCGATTAAGCATCAGAGCAAATAAATGAAACGAAGCGGTGCGGCGAACCTCGCGAAGCCGCTGAAGCGCTCCGCCGACTCGTTGCAGAAGGACTTCGAATGGCAAATTGAATTCGCAGGACAAGCAACACACGTTGTACCGGACAGGCGACAGCGAGAGACATTTATCCCGAGTCGGAGTAGGTGTTAACCATCCGGTTCTCGGTCTGCTGGCTTCACCGACGAGAGAATCTCACGTGAGTTGGCTCCGCGAGCGAGAGAGCTGGCCCGGGAGAGTACATAAAGTAAATCTATACGCTTCGCTTTGGAGAGACCTGTTGCTGCTTCTGGAGAATACACACTCTCGTTGGGCTAATGTGGCTCGAGCGTCGTCGAGATGGTCTCGGATGAAGCGGGCATTGGGCGACACCGAGTATTTGTTTTTCGGTTATAAATTTCATGGATTTAAATCTTCTCACTATAATTTGAATAATATAATCATAAAAAAGAGATAGTTGGGTCTGCAGAGAGGGCTTGCCGGGATGGGGACGTTGCTTCTCGGAGGAAGGTGCGGATGTCGATGAGTCTGGAGAAATTATTGGACTCGCGGAATATTTTTAATTCCCACGTTTTTTCACTCACTTTCCGCAATTAATTTACTCGCTTTTTTATCTCGCGCGTCGCCACGATGGGGAAGCAGCGCAGGTGTCGAAAACCACGGGGAACGCAGGGTTTTTGAGCTTCGAGTAAAAGCACTTTGAGTTTTGAATCCTCCCAGAAATTATATAAATGACGCAAACGACTCTTGATCATTTTTATCGTTATTCTCGGTAGTTCGAGATAATTTCTCGTCTCCCGCCGCTTCGAATCGATAGCCGCGACGGTGATTCAAAATATTTTCTATCCACGGGATGTGTCTGCCTACGTCGCCCCCTCGCGTACACGTAAGCCCGGCACATTCCCTGCCCCGGAGAGTCGCGCGCAGCATCCGAGGAGCGAACGCGCACATGAATATGCGCTACGGTGCATTCGTAATGTCGCAACGAGATGAAATACTCCGTGCGAGGAAAAATCAATATGGAGAAAAGGAGAGAGAAAGAGCAAGAGAATTTAATGAAAAGGGATTCACCGTGCGAATTGATTATTCGAGAGAGAACGCTCTCCGGCGCGGGGCGCTGCAGGAGCGGCGAATAAAACGTCACTGATGTGGGTGGCGTCGCGAAGAGCGAGCCCGCGACGCGCGCGAGACACAATGGGAATACCGCGCTTCGACTCCCACGAGAGGAGATTGTTTCGTATGAAAAATTCGATGCCCACGATGTTTATGCGGAGCCGGGGAGTACCGGCGAACGAGCTGGAGAACTACGAGAAAAAATGGGACGTGAAGAAACGAGAGAAGAGCGGGACGCTCCTGGGAGCGTCCCGCTGTGACACCATTGTTCTAGTCACAATATACGTCCGTACGAAGCCCTTAATATGTACGCGTCTTTTCACTTATACGTATTTGAACACTCGCGTCTATGTTAAAACGCAGACTATCGCTGCTGCGAATGTTACGAGGTGGTAACACGTGTCTCGTTACACCGTCCAACTCCCATAGGCCTCAGAACTACCGGAGACTGTGCACCGAAGACTCAATGAGACTGTAAACGCCGTCTAAATGTCACCAGCAACTCGTAAAGGCTCAATGACAACACTCCTCCTTAACAGATTCTCATTCGATCTAATGTTCTCCGCTTAAATTCTTTGTCTGTTTTTATCTTCGTGCTTGGGTGTGTCGAAAGTGTTTTGAATTTCTGTATTCCACTGAACAGGGAATCGTGAAAAGTTCTTTCGCGGTAGGATTTGGAAAATGGGCGGGGATAAAATGTTAGAATGACTGAAATTTCGAACGGTTTAAATCTCGAGTTTGCAAACTTCGAATGGTAATGCGGAGAACGATCCATTCGACTAGAGCTTGGAATGTCGAAAATAAGTAAGAAACTACAAGGTTCGAAGCACGTTTATACATCGAAAATAGAATTTAACAATCGTTCATAGAACGACGACTGAAATATCAATTTTTTGGAAGTTCGACTATCGCTCTTTCGATTCATAAATTTCTACAATCAGAAATACTGTGAATATTCACAATTTATTCAAAAGTATCACAATGAAGGAATAAATATTAGTAAGTTGACCGATCAAAATAATGAAACACAGCAGAGCTCAAAATACACGCGTCTCACTCACTTACTCAGACTGGTCATCTCCAACTTCAAACATCGCCATTTTGACTTTCGTCTTTTAGAGCCATCGCTGTACTGCATATCTAAATTTTATAGGCTCGAAAAATTCACGTTTGATTTTTTGCTACTCTATATTCTGCTCTCTCTATAAAACAATTACTCTCCATAATTTTGGATTCGAAAATATGAACTTTTGACATTCGCGTGGTCAGTTAAAATTGCGTACGAAACGAAAACCATCGAAATATATATTTTCGAGTAAATACGAATTCAAAGAAGCAATATTCGGTTAAACGCGTGATCTGTTAAACAGTCGATCGGAAATAAGAATTTCGAATTACTCATTTTTCTTCAACCTGACAAATAAAAACTTTCGAAATTTCGAAATATCGACCGTTCTACAATTTGGTCATTTGCCATGCTGAACCCTACCCCTCAACTTGACGTTTTTTTTTCGGCTTCTTTTGGTATTATTGGGTACTTCGCATCGAGATTTTAAATCAAGCGAGTAGTCCGTGTGCTTTTAAGGCTGTTGTACGGCGGGCGTGAAAATAGAGATACGATAGGAGTATTTTGTTGGTGGGTCGACATACGCGTTCGCGGATATCGAGAGAGAAGAACGGCGCTGGGATTCTCTTCTCGCGATCGTTTCTGGGAGGTCTCGAGCGGCGGAGCGAGTTGGAAATGCTTTATGTGCGCGTATATACGCGTCGTCGGTATACACCGCGCGGTGCAAAAGAGTGCGCGAGGCCGATAGTAGGCCTGATTACGCGATCGTAAATTCGGTCTTCGAGGACGGAGACTTCCTGTGTCCTGCGGGCAAAATCGCGAAGGAGGTCGAAGCCCATTCTCGCGCTCGCTCTCTCACGCGCAAGCGGCTTTGCGCGTTTCGGGATATTATCTCCGAGCGAAAGGGCTTTCTTGCCAACTTTCGGGTGGATTTTCGCATTTTTTTATTCCTTTTGTTGAGAGCGAAGCTCGTGTACATCGCTTTTTAACTTTGAGCCAAAGTTCGATAGCGCGCGATCCCCGATATCCTCGACGAGACCGTAGCGTGTTTTTTCGAAGCTTACTTCGATATTTCCTTGGAAACAAAAAAATATGCTGAATAATCCTCGATAAAGTGAGCGCTGAAATAGCCTGCATTCGAGGCACAAAACGATGGATAACGTCGCTCCCCGAGTCGCCGCACGAGCCTGAGGCTCGCGATGCATATTTTCAGTGATTCCTGGCTGAGAAGCGAGCTCAAAAGTTCGATTTTCGATCGACCAAAGGCGTCTGGAAGCCGAGCACACGAATAATATTCTCTCAGAGGAATCGCTTCGGTTTTGACGTCCCGAATGATATATTTTCAACGAAACTACTCCGACTTGACGAAACGTAGTTAATTTACGAGCTGGCAGGAATAAAAATATAAAAAACATTGATAAATCATGGCACGGGCTGAGGCCGCCGCGTATTTTTCATCGCAGACAAGTATTCTCGTGTCATCGAGTGAATCATCGCGAAATATTGCGTAGGTGCGAGCCGCCACGTGGAAGATCATTTAGCCCCCTCGTCCTTGCTTCTCACTCTCCGGAGAAGAGAATCATCGCGACGTGCGCGTCGTCGTTGCGGAGTCGCGACGAGGCGCTCGCATGCATCGAGGTAAAACGTATGCGGAGTCTCCCAACTTGGAGGATGCCTTAAGAGGATACCTACATCATGAAACTTGTCTGCCGGTTATGAAGCAACTATTAACCAGTCGCCTCGCACTGATGGCGTATTCTATTCACATGTTATATCGAAAGTGCGGGACTTTTAACGAGCTTCACCGCTTATACTGTGACCGCGCGCAGTTGCAGCGGATTCAAGCGTCTATTAAATACATTAGATAGGCCGTGCAACGAAATACGTGAAGCTGCTGGGGAGTCGGGTTCTCTCGACGCCCACGAAATTCGCATTTTCTCGCAACTTTCACCGCGCGCGCAGCGCCCATTGAGGACGACGAGTGCTGGCTCATTTTGTAGCTGGATTTATAAATTTTCTCTCATTTCTAACGATTGTAATGTGAATCGGGAATGTAGAGAAGGAACGTGAGATCGAAGCCGCGCGGATTACTGTGGACGCGGATGAGCGAGGAGCACCGGGAACGAATCGCGTTCGCAGGGCACATTTCCAGAGGGCCTCGTCTCAAGAAGCAGCGCACATAATGGCTTGTTAGAGGCGAGAGGGAGGCCGAGCTTCCCCGGAGGGTTTGTTTATAAATACGAGGGGGGAAGCCCGGCTACGTACTCGTGTGCGTTACCACGGGAATATTCGCTGACCATTCGGCAGGAGTTGGCGAAAGAAAAAGGAGCAGGAGGCGAGGAGAATGGCGAGAGAGAAGCAGGGACGTTGCCGAGGCTACTTCGGCTGGTTAAACAACATGGGAAAGGGAGAGGCGCGCATTCGGGAGCGAGAAAGAGCGAAGGGCCCGCACCTGGCATTGCTCTGACGTCACACAGGGCTAAAGAGGGAGCCCCGTTATGTCCGCCCGTGGCGTGTTTCTCCGATGCGTCAGATTACGTCACGAGCGGCGTACCGGGGGAAAAAGAAACTGCAATAAGTTCCGTATTATTATATACACATCGGCCACAAACAATCGAGCGAGGTGAAACAACCTCCCCCCACCCCTGATCCCCCATAAATCGAGCCCAACTTTTCGCTCACCTTAACCCCGAGAGAAAGGACAGCGAGGGAGAAAGAAACGAGCGAACTCGGTGGGGAGAGCCTCCGAGAGGGTGCAAACTCCACCGCCACCCTGCCTGCTCCTTATCCGGAACAGGGGTGGCTCCAAACCTCCCCAACGACTCACCGTTCTCGGAAGGAAGTGTGGGAATTCCGGACAGCTGAGAGCAGCGAGATTCTTTGAGCGCGATGCAAGAGAACGCTCTTTAAAGACGCGCACTGCCACGATCTTTGACGCAAAATATCGCGCAGGGGCTGCTCCTCACATAGCCCCGCTAACGAAACCCTTTTTCAGCTGTGCGCACCAAACCACTGGCACTTCTCGTTGCTCTTCTTTCATGCACACGGAGATACGGGATGCCCGCACGAACTCGAAAATATTCCAACGAACTTTTTCACTTGACGCACTCGCACGGAATTTCACTGTGAATAAAACCCGAAAGAGAATCTGTTTGCCCTTCGGCAGGCCTCGTTCCACTGGAACTGTAATTACCCATTTTTCTAGTAACAATGCCCCGCGTGGGTGTCACCTTTTTTTGCATATTTTATTCGCCTCCCATTATCATGACGTGGCTTGCCTACTCTCTGGCGCAATACGCTTCTAATTTATACCCTCGAATCCTCGGATATTTAATAGGTGTGTCCTCGTGGCTGCGCCCGAGAGTTTCTATACACAAATAATCTTCCAAATGTTCCTCAAGTCCATTGCTACCGGAGTGAAAACTCGATAAAATGAGCTGGAGACGAAGGCACTCTCCATTTCCATCTTAAACTCCATTGAACCTGCGATGACTACCTTAAAAAGTCACGAAAAGTTTTCGACAGATTCTGGGCACATTCAGAAGGGATTTCGGGACGATCTTACTCGAGAATTCGCATGAACGATGATCTGAGTCGCACGCGAGATGAAAGAGAGTTTCGGAGGCTGTGCATTTGCCCTCGTCGAGATTTAATCTCGAGGAAAAACCCACGAGACCTTTTCGCTCGTCCCAGAAACGTCGGAGCTCAGCATCCATTCTTTGGCGTCAATATTCCATCCTCTTATTAGCGACTGGTCTCTAATTGCTCACACTTGAATTTTCTCCCTCCGTGCAAGGTTTATAGAGAAAGCAAGAGATGGAGAATGAGCCACTGATGAGAAGGATCCGCGCGGAGGGCCTGCCCGGTCATAACACTCGCAGCACCTCTTTCTTGTCTTCGGACGACCTTTCAAGGCAACCACAAATATGACGACACATGTTTTTCGAACTCAGATTAATTCAACGAATTTTTTGAAAATAGAACTAATTTCAACTTTACACAAACTGTCAGATGGATTAAAAAAAAAGAATTTACGTAGAAAATCATGTTTCATTTCCTTCTAAAGTTCAAGTGAAATTCCCTTTTCTGCGATATTTATTGAGAAATGTTTTTCTGAAAGGCCAGCTGTCATTCTGACATTTCGGAGTGGATGAAATAACTCCGGATTCAGAATTGAACCAAAAATTTATCGGGCTGCGTGTAACGTCAAAGGAATGAGAGAGCTCGATGACAATGAAACAACAACTTCACGAGTCACAATCGTGCTTCGTAAAGAGGAAAAAATAAGTGATTCCGCTTGATAAGTTATCGAGATCTGAGCGCATGCGCGTGTCGCGGCAGAAACGATTCTTGATTATTGGGAATGCTAACGTAATGCGATGGAAATTAGAAAAAAATCGTTCCGAGTCTGATCAAAAGGCTGACCGTCTTTTTTCGACGCGATACGTCCGAGTAATGTCTGCATCAGGGATCGAGTCCTTTGAAAAGCCATGCACGAGCAGAGACGGATCAACAACGAGCGCCGCGATAGAGGCTCATAAATCAGCGATATATTTCGCGTTTGTTTTGCTCGTTAGGAGCGATATGAGTCGGGTGCTAGTTCGCATTACAGGCACAATCTTTTCCTCGTACACGGAGTTCTTAAGCTGCCTGCGTGTATGTATCACCCTCCCCCCTCTCTCGATCTGACCTCGAGAATATTCAACCCTTTCTTTCGGGCTCCCGCGTGCTCTGCTGCTTCGAAGCGACGCAATAAATTATTTTTTTTCTTCAACAATGCCGTATAATCTCGAGCCTTTCCGATTCTACCTTCATACTTGTTCGTTTCTTTCCGCCATTATCATTGATCCCTTCCTCGCACATTCATTCACTCCACTTTTTCTCCACTCTACTCAACCGTTGATTGAGTTATACGTGGGTAAAAATCTTCCTTCAACCTCATCATGCAGTTTTTATATGATCCGAAGCATCATTGTCACAACGACGCATTATTCTCAAGGAAACGATGGTCGTGGAACGAGCGAACTTTTGGAATTGGAATAACTGAATTCGTGGACGTCCGGAATAAGGCTCGGTTTTTGGGTATTGGTTTGGAAATCTTTTGGAAAAGTTACCTCCGGCGATGGGAAATGATTAATTCACTTTTTTAATTCGACAATAAATTGTTGACAATGATCGATACTCTTTGAATTTATTAGGAAAAAATAATCTTCTCCAGTGACACGATTGCAAATTGTTTTATCGTCGAAGTTTGCTCAGCCGAATATTTAAGTTTGAGAAAATCAAGGGACTTTGAGGCTCGATGCAGTTTTGGGGAATCCGCCCAGTCTGCAGACATAATCGGCTGATAAAATCGAAGAATAATTTTGCTGTGTTGCTGGAAGCTTGAAAAAAATGTTCAACGATTGTGGAAAAGTTTTTTCGGTTTTCAAATTCTACGAGTCCTCGAAATCAATGAATTTCTTTACCGTTCTTCCCCGAATGTTTTAATTAAAAGAGAAAAAAGCGAGCTGCGAAGCATAGAAACTGTAATGCGGAATTTTTCAGGTACTTGTGAATAGGGAATTGAATACGGGATCGAAGGCGAGCGCGATATCAACAGGTGTTGGTTTATGGGATCGAGGCACGAAACGTGGGCTCGGCGCGACATCGATTCCGATGCAATTTAGATAAGCCTAAGGGCGATTCGCGAGGATGTTAAAAAACAGCGAAACGTCGAGGGAGAAGCGATAAAAGTGTCTACGAGTCCCATACACAGAGTCCTCGATCCGGTAAATCGGTGTATGTGCAAGGCTAAATATGCGTGAAAGAGAGTTTTAAAAAAGTGCACAAACTGGGACGTTTGTTTGGTGCGCGCGGGAAGAAGGACGGTGCGGGGACACGAGATCGCGCGATGTAAAAGCGCCAGGCGATCTCGGCTGCTCTTCTCGTCGGCGCGTAATAATCGTTTAGTCGAAGCAGCTGTTTTTCCATCGGAGAACATCGTAAGAGTTAATCCAGTCAAACGCCGAGTTCCTTCGAATAAAGCGTCTCGAACCAGATGAATAAACATTTTCGCAAATTCTACCTGCACCGATGGCCCCCGTTCACGTGACCGAGGCGTTCCTCGCAGTGAGGAAAAAAGGCCTCGGGGCCTCTCTGGAAACACCGAAACTCTCTGGACACTCACACGAGCTCGAGTCTCGATGAGCTGACACGCGGAGTGTGGCAGAATCGACGAGGAAGTCGCGCGAGACGTGGGTGGAATCCGGAGTCACCCACGTGTGCCTCACCCTCTTCAGGGGGCACAGCTCGCTCGAGAGACGCGCACGGAGAAAGGGTTTTGCGGTACACGCACGTTTTACATAACGCGCTCGAGTTGAGAGTGCGCTCGCGCGAGTCTCCGCATAAATCGAATTCTGCGTGTGCTCGCGTTTGTTAATTTTCTTGGTACGCATGCACGTGCGTGAGTTTGCGTTCGAAGAGCCTTGGGCCACGCTGGCGGAGGGAAAGGTTTCAGGATTTCCTGCTGATCGAGAGGTTCAATAAGATTTTGGAGAGATTTTCGAGAGGGGAATAAGGATCGAAATTAATGAGCGGAAGTGTGATCCTTCCGCCATGCAGGAGAGCCGACAGAAATGACGAGTAAAATAGTTCCTCGATTGAATTATTTCGAATAAATAATTTAACGATTCGCGAGCGCGAAGCTATTCATAAAGTAAAGGTAATTTATCTTCGGCGAAATGACTGGGCGCGAGTGACGCGATCGCCCGAGGCAAATGAATGTCTAGAGTGACTCGTCAACGAGACGTTGCGTGTGTGGCGCGAAGTACGTTCGCACTTTTGCGCCTGGGCATTGTCTTCCTGGTCGTTGGGTTATGGATGCGCGCGCGGGCTCGGGCTCGCGGGCTGCATATTCATAAATATTCTTGGAGCGTGTGGCGAACGAGTGAGAATATTCCGGGAGAATAGCCACGCTCGACGCGCTCGAAGTGGAGCATCTCGACGCATTCGTGGTGTAGGTGGACAGGCGTGCATAATATTTCTCGTGGCTCTTCATGCGTGCATGCATAGTTTGCTTGATGCTTTGACCTCATCTCGGCGAGGCGCGCCTAATACGAGTAGAATGGAAATTTCTCTCTTCTTCTCTTCCGTTTGGCTCTGAACGCGCTCGACTATCATTTTAATTGTACTGACTCGATACAAATGATTTTAAGGGAGATCGGAGGCGATTGGAAATTTGTGATTGAGCGGGCTCGCCGCGTGAACGGCTCCCCGCGATTCTTCCTTCGGTCAGCTCTTTGTGTGCGCATGAGAAAATAATCGTCGTGTGTGAAAGCTCTCGCGCGTATGAGCACAGAGAGAGAGAGAGAGAAATTGACTCTCCTCCGACTCCCACGCCTCCCACATGCCTCTCTTCCAAGCGATTTTTAACTCTGTGCAAGAAAAAAGATATAAAAATATCGAAAAAGTCGAGCAATCCTCGTGTCTCTTCGTGTACAGATTGTGCCAAAGACCATGTCGACTCTATCTCACGAGCGCCCACGTGCCTCGGGCTTCGAACAGTCCCCGGAGAGATAGTGGTTCAACGAACGTCGCGAAAAATCGATCTATCCGATTGCGATAAACCTCATTGTTGTGGGCAACAAGAGTGAGTCGGAGCAACGTTCTACGGAGAGAGTTTTGCAACGGGGCGTTCAATTGTACAGAAAAATATCAATGGAGATGAGAAAATTGACAGGATTTTGAAGAAGCGAAGCTTCGCCTGGCAGGAGGGGGCTCGAGGCCCCGAAAACAGGGTTCGAAGAAAGCAGTCGGTTTTCAGGCATTTCGAACCGCCCTGATATGCCTCCGGGCTCTGGGATATTCGTCATGCAGCAGCTATTAGGAAGCAGAGAACCCGAAAAGGAGAAGAGCGTTGTGCACGAGAGGATGCCATTGCTCCGTGAGCATCTGGAACGATCGTTCCTTCTTCGAGGTCTTTTCGTGGCCGGAGCGAGTGCACGCACCTGGGAAAAGATCATTTACCAATTGCCCGATAAAGCATTCCCCTCGGAGGGGCGGAAAAAAGTGGAGAAAACTCAAACCAGCTGTGAACGAAATCGCGGCGAATTCGAGCAACGATTACATCGTTTGGCATCCCAATTGAACTTCCCCCTGTGTTATTACGTCTACATTAAAATCTTTTGCGAAGATGAGCACCAGAAGCTGAAAAAAATATCCGTAAAAACTGGAAAGAAGCTGCTCGAAGAACATCGCTCGGTCTGGCGTCGATGTTTCCGAGTGAGAACGATGAGAGACTCGGCAATAAGGAAGATCGCGCTTGTGCTCGGCGTTCGAATCTCCAGAGAAAACGCGAGACAAAAAAACAGCCTCGGAACGTATATCGGCCGTTGGTCTGACTTCGACCGTCCCAATTGCATTAAATCGAACGAATATTCCACTGGAAACGATCCAGCTGAGTGAGCAACGGCATAATTAACATCTGCGCATCGCTTTCCTACAAAACTAATGTTTTTCGGCTTCAAATTCTATGCTTGCCGCTAAATCAAACGAATCCATTATCCTCGGTGCGTTCGCACGGAATCTCCATGCGAGGAAGGTCCGAGAAGGGGGCAGGACGCACACGTGTGTATTACAGTAAAGTATATTAATAGCGTAAAAAACGATTGTTTGTTAAACGCGAATAATATTCGCTTAATGAGGCACTTGCGAGGTATTCCGAGCCGATGCAGATGCGGTCTTGGGGATCGGCCATTAAAACCAGGAAATAATTCAAGCGCAATCTTCCTATTTGGTCATTTCTTATTTTTCCTATTTAATTAACATATGGAAAAAAAATGGGAAATGTGTGTTTCTCGAGTTGTTGAAGCGGAGAGTGAGGAGGAGACGCGCTGTGTGATAATAACCGTGGACATTATTCCGGGCAGCTCGAACGAATGCAGAAAGTGAGCGCGCGCGTACATGCGATATTACGCACCTCTCGCCGAGGCGTATCGGCGCTATTTTCTCTCGAGGCGCGCAGGAGACCAAAGAATAATAAGACTCCCGGCGGCCCGCGAATAAGAGCCCGGGTTCAGAGGTCGCGGCAAGGGGCTCTGCAGATTTATCTCGACCATTAAACGCGATACGCCGTTTCGCCTGTTCCTCTCGTGGCGAAGGTGCTTATAGTTTTGTCCTCCCCCTGAGCACCTCCCGCTCTTCGGCTGCGCATGAGGATCCCGTGATAATAATAATAATGACAAAACGGCTGCTGAGAGTGTGCGTGCGCGTCGACGAAAAAGCCACGCTTATACACAGGGACAAGGAAACTGCGAAATTTACGATAAGCGAAGCAGAAGAACGGGAAGAGAGCCGCCAAGTGAGAAGCGAAATTAACGATCTTCGTGCTGCCATTTGTCCAATGTTTGCCAACATTATTGCGGCCCTTCGAATATCGTACACTCATTCGCTCGATCCTCGGATTATCTTCATCAATATTTCGATCGAGTTTTATCCTTGAAAGCATTTTTCACGATCCTATCGTTGGCCGCCTCGATGATTCAGGCATCGCGACTTGCTCCTTTCGAAGATCATCGGTGACTCTCGTTGCTCAAAGTAATCGAACTAGATCCATTTGATTGTGCCGGGTTTTCAATCGCGCCCCGCAGGAAGCAGCTAGCGAATTCATTATCGGTGAATTTAACGACGAAATAAAAACGTCGCTGATGCCACGTTGCGATAAGGACGAGAGATCTCTCTCGTGTATTCGATCGTATCGACGATTCGCGGGTGATAACTTCCGTCCGGTATATGGCTTGTTGGATCGCGAGGCTCACAAAAGCGCTGGAGCGACGCGCGATCTGTGAATTAATACGCGGTATCGGCTCTCGGGGGGGGGAGAGCGCAGCTTGAGCGAAGAGAAAAGTGCGGGATGCGCCGAGAGCTTGTTGGCGTGTCCGGCTCGTTACAACCAGCCACGGCGGAATATATCCCGTTCGATCTCCAGACTCCCATCGGCTAACAGAGTCGAAAGAGGAGGGAAGGAGAGGAAGAGAAAGAAACGACGAAGGAAGCAGCCCGCAGACCCCCGCAGCTCCCAAGCAGCAACGGACCGAGAGAACGAGCTTAAAGAAAGAGACAGAAACACCTATCGCGCCACCAATTCATTAAGCTGTAATTGAGTTTTCAACTGCGAGCGATACAAAGATACGCTACGGGGGCTACTAAGCCCCCCGTTCTTGGTCCTATTCACACTCTCGAATCGTTCTTCGTCCATGTACCAAACATTGAGGAGGAGAAAACCCAATCTGTGGGTCATTCGAGTGCGGAGGCCTAATTAACTATTTTTTTTTCAGCTCACTAACGAAACAATGAGCGTCGAACAAAACCTCATTTCTTCGAACGAAAATACGACGAATTTACCGCTTTTTGTTGACTCAACAAAATCGTTGGCCGCAAAAAAGTATCGTTTGATCCACTACAATTTTCTTCAACAAAATAAATTTTTAATTATCAAGATTTTTTCCTCGTACACTAACACTTACACGATATTAAAACAGACCAAAGTTTTTCGTATTTTTTGTTCACTTCTATGACATTGTTAGAGATGTTAGACAGGGGGAAAGATAAATTTGAGCGAGAGGTCAGTCGCTTCGCATACATCAAAACATTTCGATTCGCTGGCTCGGTCAAGCGAGCCAGGGGCAAGAAAAATAGTTTCGTTCCTGATGAATGCTCGCCTCGAAAATCGTTTCGAATCGATTTTTTTCTAAGAAATCAATTGTAACATTCCTTCCGCGGAGACTCTGCCCGCGCAGCCGGAAGGATCCTCGGTACCGCAAGGTTCTGTCGGGACCGATCGAAATGTTTGGTTACATTATAAAGGGAGAAGCGATGCGACGATTAAGAGATCGAGGCGAGCCAACGAGACAGAAATAACGAGTCGGGAACAGAGCGAGAGGAAGAGGAAATAAAGAAGTTACAATGTGTCGTCGTCGTCGTCGTCGTCGTCGGAGAAAAAGGACAGTAACGAGCTTTAGTAGCTGATAAGCAACGCCGAATGGGAATTAAGCGACAAGCGGTGTGTGAGCAATGTCCTTACGGTGATTAACTAAAGTTTCAACAAGCAGCTACTCCGGAACAAGGAGGGCCCGCGTGTATGCGCCGGAGATGAATTCTACGTGTGTTCCATTCGACTCTTTCTCTTTGTGCATCGAACTCGATCTCCGATCATCATCCTCGTACACACGGAGCAAAGCAACGAGTGAATAAGCGATAAAGAAGTAGCGAGATAGCTTGTATCGATTCGATTCTACGCGGAGATTAAAACCGCGCGGGATCGGAGCGAGACAGTCAGAGCAAGATGTGCTTTTATCGCTCCATAAGAAAGAATAAATGTTCAAGTTTTATCATCACTCATCGATTCATTACGAGTTACAACGAACGGATACGTGCGAGTCTCTCGTACTGTTATCGGCTCCTAGGACCCCGGTTATATTACAATCTCGAGGCTTGTCGTCGTTTTTTCTTCCCCCATTTTTTTCATCGATTATTCACAAGCATTTTCATTTGTAGACTTCTTCGCCACCTTCGATCTTCCATCGATGAATTTCTGCACACAGGAAAATCCGACCCTCGAAAAATCAGCTTCCGAATCGGTCCAATCACGAGTCAACGAATCCAGGGATAACGTTACACTTTGAAATTCGGATTCGAGGCAGAGAATCTTGCCATTGAAAGTCCCATGGATATTCCACGTGCACTCTCCTACTTACGAGATGGATAGACGATCATAGATCTCTCCGGTAAGAATATGTATGTGCGATAGAGGTCGCGGAGGGCCTCGTTTCCTACGGGAAGGCTCAATCGAATAAAGAACTATCGCGGTGAGGCATTTATATTCCGTGGTAGCCGGGAAGAGATGCTGCGACGCCCGGTACTCGCTCGCTCTGTGCAGCCTCAATCGTACGAGCGTGTTGCTCACATCGATCTCATAATATAGTACATTGCTCGGGAGAACCGAGCAGGGAAAGATAGATCGTACACGCCAGTGGCAAGTGGAAGCCGGTGCTGTACATCATCCATCGACTCCACCCACTCAACCACCGGGGCACCCGAGAGCTCATTATCTCGAAACACTACCGTTCTATGTGGTCGATCTTCTATTACGTATTACGATACCTAACGATACGTATGTAGCAGAGTACGTATAGAGTTATCCTCGTTTGCTCACTCGTATCGAGTTACGTTTCGTGCACTAAACTCCTGGAGAAGACTGCTCTGCGGAGATTTACTCTTCGGGACGAGTAACGAGGGTGAATGGGACGATGAGAGTCGGTGAGAAGTCGGAGCAGGTTTTTAGGTTCGACGGGTTGGTTCAATATTCTGGGGGTTTTGGATCAGGGGACTGAGATTTTGGGGATTTTTGATTGTGGAGGAAAATTAATTGGATTTTGGGCGACTATGAAACTTTTTGGGCATCTTCGCGGGGCGTTGGGACGACGCTGCGCAGGCTTTTGATGGCAAATATTCGAAGAGATTTGGGCATGGCTTTGGGGGCTGCGGTGAGAGGGGTCGCGCTGTGTATTTTGGCTCGAGGTTGTTTTACGAGCAAATTCGATCGATTTTAACTCAAAGATATGATCACTTTAAATTAATGTCAGAGTTGTTAATTCGAAAATTGTAAATACATTTTTTCAACTTGTCTTTTGGCGGATGAAACTACAAGCAAATGTGAGCGCTCGTTACCAATTTCGTTCAATCTTTAACGTAATTTATCTTTATTACTACGAAGACAATTGTCTCGAATTTTTTCCCAGACCTTTATTATATACCTCATTGTTATTGGGTACATTTTTCATAAACTTCGTAAGAAGCATTTATTCGTTATATGGAAAGATGAACGATTTTTTACCCATAGTCACAACAACCAATAAGACGAAGCCTTAAAAATTTGATATGCGTGTCAGTCGACTACCCATTTAAACTCTGTGTAAATTTCGAGACTTTATTAAGAAAATCGTTGGAACTACCTTGAATCGAGATCGTAATCGAGTTTCGGTATAAAACACCGAGAAAAGATGATTCAGTCCTCGAGTTTTATCCGTCCGTGAAGCGCAGAGTCTTTCGGGTCTCGAGCGCTGTGATTTATGAGGCTGTGGCAAGTTTGATTCAGTCATCATCGGTGCATATGAATGTGCGAGACAGTTTAGTATTTTGTATTAGTACGACCGCGCCCACGCGCAGCGTGCGCGCATAAGGATCGAGGCCCTCGAACGAGTTTCACTTCCGTGCGTGCCAGTTTTCCAATGCAGAGTTTTTCTTTTCAAAGTTTACAATATAACGAACGCGCTCGTGGCTTGTACAGAGACCGTTTCTAAGGCACAATGCTACTCGATCTCTCGCGAGTATTATATCGAGCCTTATTATGCCTACTGCTGCGTCGGCTTATACAAGCGCGCAGGTAGATCATATTGAGATACACATTATAAAATATTCCAAGGACGATTGCGTTGGCGTCAATGCCGGATATCCTCGGTGAAAAATAATCTTCTTTTCTCTTCCTCGGATCGGATGAATCTCTCGAGTCTTTCGCGACCGAGGTCAAGGGTTATTCGGGACTTGAAGACGCGGAGGTAAAGCTTCGCGAGGCTTTTTTTTAACTAAAAGGGTTTGTACCACCTGCCAGCAACAGAGACGGCGGATCGGGTAGAAAAAGCGTCTTTTTTCCTTTCTTATTCTTCCTTTCCACGTGCACAACCTTGGCTATGCGTTCTCGCGCGCCCGGCCCGCAACGCATTGCGTGTCGCAAGACTTTCATTACCAGCAGGGCCAAATGAAATCTTCTGATTATATTCATCTCGGGAGGTTTTGAGGCTTTTCTCTCTCTCTCTCTCTCTTTCTCTCTCTCTCCTCCTTCCTCCCTCTCATTTTCAACCCGCGTTCAATTATCTCTTTCTCTTTCGCTCCACCGGTTGCGCGCGCGTCTCTAATTAACGACGTGGCGTCCGAGCCCAACGGAGGGCATGCAAGCCGCCGCATCGTACGTGTGTGTCTTTTCTCTCTCTCTCGCTCTCCCGCCCTCTCTTTCTCTCGTTTCTTTATCCCGGCGCAGAGAACGCGACCGGATAACGAACGATCGACGTATCTCGATTTATATCGAGCACGAACCCACCGGAGCTCGTTGCTCTCCCGCACCGCCGAAGCCGCCTTACTCACAAGTACCTTTCCTCCCTGCTCCTCCCCCCACACTCGTCCTCCGCGTACTCCCTCATCTTCCTTTTTCTCATCTCCCATTTTTTTCTTATTCCTGTCCCGATTTGTCTCAACCTCTTTCTCACTCTTCTCTCTCACTCTCTCTGTCTCTCTGTCCCTCACACTTTCGCACGATTCCACCTCTTTCTCACACCACTTATTTGAAATTTTGGGTCAGCGAGACGTCCCTCCGAATTATATACGATAATAATACGATCCACTCGCTCTCTCGCTCTCTCTCTCTCTCTCTCTCTCTCTCGGATGTGTGTTCGCGATAAGATCCAAGCAACGAAACCACATAACGCCCTGAACTGTTTCTCACACGTACTACGTCGTTCTGTGTGCGCGTGTGTGTATACTGTGATCGTCGGGGAGATGAACGCGGATCGGTGAATTCTACTCGATCAAAATCCAATTTCAATATCCGCGCGTGCGTTTTCATTTTGGTTGTTTTAACATCTCGAATATGCGCGATATAAAAATTTGGAGATTATTTTAATAGGGTTGCTGGCTTAATAACATTTCAAAGGCAAACAGAGCTTTTGTTGTACTTTCAATTCAATTTGGAGATGATTCATTCTCATTGATGGCTGTTGTCATCGCGTGACTTTCATCATCATAACCCCCTTTCATCTCCTCCGGCCAACGCGAGAGAAGAGCTCTCTTGTTAAGTTGATCGATCAAGCGAATCACCGATCGATCGATCAATCTCAATCGTGCCCCGCGCGCTCGATAAGCTCGAACAACACACCTACAGAGGCGTATTTCCCCGTGGCTCGAGTCCCTTTCGCTTGTGATTTTATTCGATGAAATTTTCATGCGCGATGCGCGTTGGGACTCAGCGGAGAGACATCAGCAGGCAAAAGGGTTTTTCTTAGTTTTACTTATTTTTTTAAACATCGATAAGATTCGAGGGGAAGGTTAAAAAGGTGTTTTTCCTCGACGAAAAACTCGTTCGATCCAACCTTCTCGTTCTTTTCTCAAAAGCATCTCGCCTTGCTTTGACTTTACTCTGCATGATCGCGACGACAATTATGCTTCTGGCAGCGATGAAAAGCTGAAAAACTCGGGTCACGGAAAAGGGGACCGGCGAAGAAAGAGCTTATTAGTCGGAAGCAAAAAGTCTGACGTTAAGGCGAAGATTGAGAGAGGGAAAGAGAGAAGGCACAACATGGCACACAGATCACGTTCATCGTAAACCACCGTGTTTTATGAATACGTGAATTTACTGCTTAATCAGCGTCGGTGCCGCGCTCTACCGAGGATCGCAATTAAAACGCCATTACGGGGGGGACCATAAAAATTCTCCGGATGAATTTTCGGCGATATCGGGTTACTCAGGTTGCTATGCCGCTGCTCCAGCAGCCTTCTCGTCTTTTCTCATTTTTCATGCCTCTCTTTTCGTTTTTTTTTCTGTTTTGTGTTTTTTTTTACTTTCGTATATATTCCTCAAAACCTTGTTTGCGTATATAATATCACTGGGCAAGATAAACTTGAGTCTGCGGAGGAGTGTGACAATGTCGGACGGAAAGAGAAGGAGAAGAAGCAAGGAGGGGGAGAAAAACCGCAACGAGGCAAACGGCGACGTTGCAGAATCTCTGAAAGGCGATTCACCCTCGCCGAGGCTCACTAAAATCTTGGAGAATTAAAAAATAATAATGTAATGGCTACGACGATAATGAATTTCGTTTTGAATATTTCGATGAGAATTCAAAACTTTGAGGATGTCACGTGAGACTTCGCAACAGTTTCGTTCAAAATTCCTGGCGATTGAGACGTCGACGTAGCAGCGCTTAATGCGAATAAGATTCGCGCTCGTGCATTTAATCGTCGATCATTTGTGTTCTTCGCTAAACACACGTTTCGTCCTCTCTCGGTTTATTACTTTATTTATTCATTTTTTTCCTTTTCTTTTTTTCATTCCCCCCCACGACTGCGACCGAGACGAGACATCGTGTCTCAGGAAATTTCTACGATGCGTTGAGAACCACCGGAAGAATTCGAGGCTCGCTAATGGCCGCGGGACTGTATTTTATCGAGTATCCGTACCGACGAAAACTATTAATTATTTATGTCCCTGTGGCGTGTGCTCGCGCGGTTAAAGCAACGCTCGTTTACACAGATGATACGGCAGGGAACACGAA
Organism: Venturia canescens; assembly: GCF_019457755.1. Taxonomy (NCBI): domain Eukaryota; kingdom Metazoa; phylum Arthropoda; class Insecta; order Hymenoptera; family Ichneumonidae; genus Venturia; species Venturia canescens. The sequence goes on from NC_057430.1 coordinate 14,532,485, forward strand.
CGAATAACAGTGAAATTATGTCCATTTTTTCTCTGTCGTTTCACCTTAAAAATTCAACGGCGATTTGTCTCCTCGACAATTTTCGTATCCAGTTTGACGTGATTCTCAGCTCTGGTTCACCGTAGAATTTCTAAATCAGTTTTCACCATTCGACTCGTTTCTACCTTCCGTTTCGAATATTATTTTGATTTTGGTTTCCATTATTATTTGGCGTCTCAATAAAAACTTGGAGCTACTCAATGAATCTTCAACGTGTGTGAATGGACAGAAAATCCTGCCACGTTCTGAACAACCTTCATTTTTTCCTTAATTTGTACGATCAGTTAATCACGATTAGTCTGCCTGAAACACTGTTTTGGATAACAGCGGGAGGGAATAACGAGCGAGCCGATAAGGATTCGTAGGTGTTTGAAAAGTTGGTAATCAATTGGGTGGTGTTAGGGAACTCGTTAAGGCGTGGCAATATACCGTGATTTACACATTTTTCGATATCCATCTGATTTTCTTGGGTGTAACCAAACGCATTATTTACCGCGTTAATTGAGCTCGTCTTTCTGTATCAGTTTAATCCCAAGTAAAGCTTTTTTCGGCAGTTTTTCGTTCTATAGAAATACTGAAATTTCCACTCAGCTAATTGCTGGAAAAAACCACTGATTGAGAGGCCCCAATAACGGGCTGCTGGAGTAGGCGTGAAAATGAGGCTCGAATAGAGACGTCAAAGTGGTGTTTCGGCTTTAGAAGCGACGTCGAACGAAATGTTTAGATAAGAGAGTGAGGAAAGATTGTGGCACGGACGTGGAGTCGAGAGAAGTGAGAGAATTTATCTCGGTAAGTAAGTTTTTATTGAGGCGCAGCGTGTCGATAGCTTCGTAAGGTTAGAATCGTCGCGGTAATGGAATTTTGATCCCCGTTATAGAGAAGAGCGGTATGAAAAAGCTAAGAATCGGAGAACATCGCGTCGAACACACTGTGGGAAAATGGAGACATTCTGAAAAGGATGCTTTCCTACGGTGCGTGGAGGCTCCCGGAGGGATTGAAATGAGACAAGATTGGAGCTGTTAAAGGCGCCGGAGAAAAGGCTCGTGGCAGATCGAAAAATGCGAGGCTCACACTGTGAAAATCCGTCTGAGTAGGAAGCTCGAAAAAGGAAAATTTCGCCTGGGAAAATGGAAGGATCGTTGCCCCCTTTCGGGGAAATGCGCCAGAAACTCTTGCTGGATCTTCGCCTGCGGTATGGAAGCACTCGAAAAAATACGTTCCAACCGAGCTTGAGGAATCTGGCTCGGCGTTTAAGGGGTTGGGAAGATGTGATGCGCTCCGGAGCGCGCGCGCGGTCGCGCGCGTTGCCAACGCGTGTGTATGCGAAGCCGAAGAACACATTGTAAATCCGCGCACCAGGCTCCGGCACATACATAAGTCATGAGGGACTCTCCTCATTACCGTCACTCCCGCGTGGCTACGAAGAAAGAGAAGAAGCCAAAGCAGGAGACGAGGACGAAGAAGAAGAAGAAGAAGAAGAAGAAGAAGCAAGAGGAGGCTGAGGCGACGAGAAGATGAGGCCCTCACGCAGGGAACGAAGGCGCGTTTAGCTCGCGCGACCTGCAAACACCTGGAATCCTTCTTAAACTCCATACATAAAGCCAGCGACAGCGTACATTCATTCGCGCGTAACACTCCGCGGACACTGACTCGATAAGACACGCGAGAGTGTTTATTCGCGGAACATATCAATGACACATGGGACTCTGCCTGTAGAAATCACGAAGGAAGAGACGGACAGTCGTGTGCGGAGACGAGGCTCATATCCTTTCGCGAATAAAAAACATGTTGAAATTCAAATTCCAAACGTCTCCGATTCCTGTCAATTTATCTTTTTTCTTTAACGAGCAAACATTGTAGCGGGGACTCGAAAAAAATGGAGACTCTCGTTACCTTGTAAGAGTACTTGTTTCGCTTATATTTTTCTCGAAGAAAGGAACAAGTTATTAGTTTAGTTCAGGATTGAGGGCATCGAGGCGAACGTAGCCTTTCGACGACGAAGCGGGGCAAGGGAGAGGCCCGTGTAGCCAGAGCTTCGGGTTCATCGGGGTCTTTCACGCCGTACTTCGACGAGCAATCAACGTCATATCTTTCAACGCGCTCTGACCCCGTGCCCTCTGGCTTCGCGAGGTGATCTCGCGCTGCTCGTCCGACGGAGGAGCGCAAACACCTTCCTTTTCTCGACTTCCGCATATGTGAAGGAGTTTCGGCGAGACGCAGGCTTATCGCGGCTTCTAAATCGGGCCGCGGAGGCGAAAGGAGAGTGAAAAAACTTGGGGGATTCCTGAACGGGAAAAATGGGTCGAAGCTTTCTCGGCTTTCTTTAATCCCCGCGCGCTGCTTCGTACCGCGTCGCGCTCACTTCTTCACGTTTCTCCCTTTCTGTTCTCACGCCGCAGTCCGTCTCCTCCGGAACCTATTACACACATAAATTTACCACTTTTTCTGCAGACTCCCGCTTTTTCTCGGAGCCTTTATTCGCGGAGAGCGAATGCAGTAAGCAGAGCCACGCAGAACGCGAGAGGCGGAGGAGACTCGCCGGTGGAAAGATCGCGGAATAGACCGCAAAAGGGATGAGGCAAGGGCGAGCCACGGACACGCGGATGGGAAGAGGATAGAGTTGCGAAGGTGTTCGACTCGATATGCGCCACGGGAGAGAACGAACGTAAGAAACAACGTGGCGCGTTCGGCCTCGCAGAGCTGATTCTCTTCTCGTGCGGTTTCGAGACTTGTATCATATACGAGAGGCTTGAAGAAGACGGAGAAGAAGAATAAGAAAAAGGAGGAGGATAGGAGGAAGGAACAAGTGCTGAAGAAAACGTTAAAGAAGCAACGCTCATTTTTGCTCTTTTCTTCTGCCATCGCACCGTCCTTCTCGCTCTTACGATCTCTCGCACGAGTTCTATATCTGTTCCCGTAGCACGCATCAGAGGCGAGAGCTCGAGACGCGAGAAGAGCCTGCGAAGAGGATCCTTCGCGCGAGTCCTTTTCTCTCCTCCGCTCCTCGAGTTCACCGTCATGTTTTTGCCAACGTTTTTTTCACCTTTTCTTCCTCTTTCTCTCTCTCCACTCTCACGTCCCTCGCACCGAGGCGCGCAAAAACTTTGCTATTCATTAGAGTCACTCGCGCTATTAAGATAATCGTCGCAAGCGGAGGGAGCCGCTTTCTCTCTCTCTCTCCCGCTCGTCGAGCCAGATGGCGTTTGCTCGGGGAGAATATCCCGTGGAACGCATCCACGGTGGCGAGAGCCTCGCAGATAAAAAAGCTCCGCGCAGCTATGAGTTCTCTGGGCTTTTTCTTCCTCGCTTTTTCTCACCTTTTATTTTTCTCCGCTTTTTCCATCCAAGGGGCTGCCTCTGTTTTACACGTCATTGGCGATAACGACGTTTCAATCGATCCTCCGGAATCCTCCTCGAGGAGATACGCATCCTCGTAAATATTCAGGAAAACGGTCTCTCCTCGCACCGCGTCAAAGTATACGCGCACCATGAAATTAAGATCGAGTTCAATAATTGCGATCTCCAATCTTATTTTTCTCCCGCAATAACGTCATTCCTAGTTTTCACGGCAACGCGAAACGTCTGCAGTTCAACAAGGACACACGCTGTTTAACGACGATCGTTTACCTTTACGAGTGAATTGCCTGCGAGTCCGCACGCACCCGTGCATCTCGCGATCCTCAACTTCATCGATATAAACCGACACATTCTCGTTAAATTCCGGCGAAACGATCGAAACTCCGTTTCTGCGGGAATAAGACGATTCGAACGCCTGTACAAGCATATTACCCTTAGTTTGTGAGCATACCCACAGTTTCGAGACTACGCGTTGCTTCCCCCTCTTTCCAGCCCGTCGTAGCGCACACTCTCGTAAAGTCTCTCCCTCGCAGGTTAATCACCGAGCTCCGATAACGAGTTTCTCATTTTTTTTTCGTTGCTAATTACTCTAATGGATTTGTGACGAGTGGCTGGACTGCGAGCGTCGAAGAAGGGAGGAGCAGCGGGAGGACTTTTTACTCTATAACCAGAAGAGCACAAGAGCAGAAAACCAGAAACAGAAGTTAAGGTAGGGAGACGTGATAATAATCATAACAAGCATGATAATAATCGATTTACAAAAACCTATATAGATATACGAGGACATGGCTCGTCGATCTTGCGGTGAAGATACGCGTAGTTACGTTCCATCAAGCGGAAGAAAATACGTTGGGAGTCGAACGCGTCTGGATACGAAGATGCGTCTCGGCACAACTCCGCGCCCGATGTGTTCGCGATGTCACGACTAGCTCGCTCTTTTCGAGGAGCTCACGCAGCCTCGGAGAAGTAGAAGAAAAACGATAATTAGCGGCAGCGGTAATTAAACGTTACACGCGTATGTGGTGTACCAGAGAAGAGGCGGCTTTGATGGGATCGCGATGTCGCTCGCCGTCGCGATTTCATCCCCTTCGAGGAGCCTCCACCTTTTCCAGGCTTTTTCCATCGTCTTGTTGGAACGTCGTTACGATTTTGATCGAATCTGCAGCCCCCGGCACGGCACACTTTCTGCCTCCGTTTTCTTTCGCCTCTTTCTCAATGGGAGTTTGGAATTGGAGTGAGTATAGTGAAAAGGGTCGTAGGAAAATGCGAGTCGATCGGAGTTTGAGTTCGAGTTCGGAGCGGAGTCAAGGTGAGAACGATCCTGTAAGGACGATTAAACCAAGAGAAAATTATTGTCGAGTGACCGTGTGTGAGGTTTGGCACGTTGGGCGTGCCTCGAACGAGTTATCGTGCGGCTCGCCGGCGAGCCGCACGAGTGAACGAACACAAAATCCCGTTCGCCGGAGCTCGGAGGGCCCGCGTACACACGCACATATCTATAGGTTTAATGGACGCTTCGGGCGTGACAAAAAGCGTTGCTAACAAATAAACATGACGAATGAGACTCGAGCAGTAAATCAGGGAAGCCTCGTGTCTTCTATTCGCTATTATCAACTGGAGGATTTGCACTAGAGTCGAAACGGAGTTGGGACTTAAAAGTTTAAGGAACACGAAGCAGGCTTCGATGTTGATTCTGCGCGTTTCGAGCTCGATCCCAATAAAAGTTTCTTCAGCGACGCATTTTCCATCCGGGATGCGGGCACTGAACACGTTATTTCTCTTTCCATATTCCCTTGAATCGCTCGACTGTGAACTTATTCGGAAATTTATTCGTCTGCAAAGTCTCGAACCGCGGGTGTGCTCCTCGTATTAAATGTATCCACGCACGCCGAGAGAGATAGTGACCGAGAGGGAGAGAGAAAGAGGGAAAAGAGCAATAGTCACGGCATGGAAGGACGTTAATGTCAGCCGGAGGCAACGACTCTATGCGGTGTGGCTTGGCGAGCTCCGGAAATGACCGAATCAACGCTAAATCATCCTAACTTGAAAGCACCTGCCTGTGGGGGCATTCACGTGCGTTTTTCACAGTCCCGACGTCAGCGTCGGGTGTAACTCTCTCGTGCTCGGATCTCCAGCTCCAAGGATCTTCAGGACAAAATGAAACCTTCTTGCAACATTAATCCTTCTATTAATTTTCCCATCATCGGAGATTCTCGGGGGCATCGAACTCCGGTTCGCTTTGAGAAGGAGCCTCGTTGGAGAAAAAGCAAGGAAAACCCGACTTTTTCATCCCCAGGTTCAATCCTCCCTGCTGCCCCTCGGCCCAAAATGACGCTCGGCACGTCACGCGTGAGTGCAGCTGAAATAAAAGTCCCCCGCAGACAGCCGGATGTCTTCCATCCCGCAAATTTATTGTCGAGAAAGTAAAGAGACAGTGAGCTCTCGTCGGAGACTCGGAGAAGCAAATAAAAAGACACGAAAAGATGGAGCAGCTCCGCGTGCAAGCTCGATTCCATCGACCAGTTGAATCCGCACCGCGCACAGAAATCTCATCTTCGTACACACACGAGTGGACGTACAAAGCTGTAGATTCGCGAGGGGACGTTCCCGCTTAAGAGATTCCTTGAGGAACGGTACGAAGCAAAGTGCTCTTGCGAGAGACCTTCGATTGAGCTCGAACTGTATTACGCATGCAGGTGTATCGCTGCTATTATACATCGAGAAAGGACGCGAGCGAGTCTGGAACAGATGACGAGACGATTCCGACTCGTCAGTAGCTTCTTCCTCGACTGGCCTCCTCTCCCCTCTTCCTTCTCTTCGCATCTATTTTCATTTGTTTTCTTTATCAGCCGCGTTACGTCGGCGCACACTCTCGGTCGCGACACACACGACTGACACGACTATAAACTCATTCTATGCTCACCGGAATCGTTGTTAAGATATATAATTGCAATTTTACGTGACTGCATAAGCATCGGAGACGCGATATGATACGAGCGAATACGCGATTGCCCCTCGCCTTTCCCCTTTCGTGTACAAATATCGACGCATCGTACACACGTTTTTTTACGTACACGCCTTGCGCGACTTCACATCGAAACGATAATAAAAATATAACTTGCCGATTACCTCTGCGCAACCTTTGCAAGGTTTAATGTACTCTCATTAACTTTATGTACTCATTAACTCGCTCAAGAGTATAACTCTCAGAAAGAAACACACACACATACGCACGAATGAGGATGAAAATATATATTTCATACGTATGTGGACGCGTGGAGGGAATATTGAAAAATAAATTAACCGGTTATGATACACGCCAAGAGAGCGTGTAATCTTTCCTTTTTTTCCATTACTCTCTTTCATTTATTTCTTCTTTCCTCTTTCTCCTCCCCCCCCCCCCCCTCCCCTCGTGCTCCGGATCAACAAGGATTGTGTCGGGACCCGATTTCTTAATAAAATAAAATGTCTCCGAGCACCAACTAAGCACACAGAGGAGGCCGCGACTCTGAAGATGGATAAGGAATCAAATCGCCTTCTCATACTCGTCGAGCGTTTTAGATCTTCGCTTCGCTCCTCAAAAGGCGCATTTCCGCTTCCCTGTATGGCGGAGCTTCGATGCTGCGTTGGACGAATCGATAGTGCAGAAAAACTCGAAAATTCGGGGACGTTCTTGGGACAAAAACTGGTTAGAATATTTTTGAATAACGATTCAAAAGTTTATTGTTTTTTTAAGGAAGACCATGCGTTACTCGTGATTCAAAAAAGCAACTGAACTTTTTTGCTCTTTTGATGAGAAACGGTTAAAATTTGTTCTCGCAATTATTAAAATTATGTGCATTTGTTAAGATTGGTAAATTTTTAATATAATTACAGCGGTTAAAATACTTTCGTAGTAAAATCGTCAGGCAAAATGCGACAACAGACATTTTTATTTATATGCGTATGCGTATCTGTATTTTAAACCAGCTGGCTCATGGCGTTGTCAAACCTCCCACTGTTTATGTCGTTATTACTCGTTAACGTCAAATAAGTGTTTGTCTTTTTCCATTACGAAGTAATTTTGACCGGTAACAAGGCTTTCCCAAGACATCGTTGATATCTAAAAACATTATATTTTCTTATCCTCGTTTCAAAGTCGAGAGGATCCTATTTCATTAAATTCAAATGGTCGCACAAGAAGTGTGCCTGCTATAATAAGAGCCGATGAAGATAAGAAGACCCTTGAAAAAATGCGATTTTCGTTAATTGTCAGATTTCTAGCATATTTCTAAATTTCAACTCTTAAAGTTGGCATTTTCGATTTCCATTAGATTCGCGTGATCGTCTTTAAGGTACGGTGCGAAAAAGGATTGCATTAGCAATCGCCACGAGCAGACTGGCGAGTCGAAGGGAGCAAAGAGTCGCGGCGCTCCTTCGATAATTTTTATTCAGCCTCCCTCTGGCTCTGCGGCTCGCGATGTCACTCGATTTCTTTGCGGCAGGCGGTAAGCCGAAGTCAAACTCTCGCGTCTAGATACAGAGGGGGGATTGCTCGCTGCGGTATAATCGCGGAGCTCGTTTCACCTCATTCTTTGGACCGGTCGTCCGACATTGCTAATCGATGAAGATGTACCTACAAGCGTTTTTCATAATTTGTCCTGAGAAAGGAGGCTCGGAGTTAATCATCGATCAGGAAAGATCGACTTATAAATGTACGCGGGCACGAAGAATTATTGGAAAGTGCATGGCTTTTTTGAAGGAGCAGCGAATTACAACGACGAGACTCCCTCGAGCGAAAACAAAAGTTTTTCCTCCCATTCGAAGCCTCGCACAACTTGATTTTTCCACCGATGCAATTGTTCGAGAATCTCCTAAAAGCCCACCGCGCGAGGAAGAGGCTGCCGGTTGATTCATCAATTTTTGAAATATCACCTCGCGAGCCCTCTCGGCGCGCGAGCAGGGCTCAGGCGTCGGGGTGATTCATGGATGGGAATCATTTAACTCCGTTGGCAGGGCTATATTAAGAGTCATTACCCTTGTGGGGACCGCTTTGCGATTATCCGGCACAAACAACCACCTCTTTCTCCTCTCCATCTACCTCCAGGATCGCGCGCGTACAATATTCCATACTGACTATTTTATAATCGCGAGTGGCTGAAGTGGACGCGCAAGCACGTGTCCTGCACCTGCGCGCCAACGAGGCAAATCATTCTTACGCGTATATACGTAAGAGCTGGAAAAAGGAAGAGCAAGATTGTTGACCCTTTTCATAATCTTATAGTACGTAAGGGGTTTTCCCTCGCTCCTTCTTTTTCTCTTCGCGAGGCTCCGTGTCACATTATTCCGTAAAGCTTCCACAGAAATCTCTTCGACAATTTGAGCATTTTTATTTTCACCTAATACTGGATAAACGCGCCTCGTGAAATATTATTAGCACGCAATACCCTTCAATATTTTCTCTATTGTCCCGTTCACTTCCGGCACATGTGCCGGGCTGTTACGTTACATTGTTGGCACGAAAGTATGCAAACGATGAACGCGCGTTTATTATCACTTTATACAAGGATCCACGCATGAATATTCTCGAGAGAGAGAAAAAACGATGTTTCTCGACTATCGTTTCAAATAGAAGTCGCACTAACGGTTTTATCGTGAAAGCTTTTCATCCTCGGATTCCATTATTTAGGAAAATCAGGGAGGTGTTTTGTTGCCGCATTGACGACGAAAAAGAGAAATGTTGATGAGTTCTTCGCAGTTCAAGTGCTCAAGGATCGATCATTTTTAAAATACCGTCGAATGAATAACTGTGATTAATATTCCTTTCGATAAGACCCCATTATTTCCTAATTATATTTACTTTTCAATTAGATAAGCTGAGAATCGAAGAAAAAATGATGAAAAATCGTGCGTGATCTCGACTGAATGTTTCGAACCTCCTACGAGCTCTAATCTCAGCGATAAAGTATCGATAAGTCCCTACAAATAATATGTATTGCCGCTATTACGGTGAACGTCCTCCGCGGAGTGTACGAGGAACACGTAGGAACTAATTACCCCGTCTATTCTGTCTTCGCCTGGCGCAGAGTCTTCCGAAAGACCGAGAGGGACAGAGAGCGAGGGAGAAGGATGCTGGGACGTTGGCCGATAAATCGGGACACGCGATACCGGGATAAAACTGGCGAAAGGAGAAAAGAAGAAAAACGAAAATACAGGTAAAAAAGATGAGGAAGAATAATAACAATAATGAACCCTTCGAAAGTTGGACGAAAGGTACAAGCAAGGTATAGCGACGTATAATTGCCGAGGTAGAGAGGCCCGATAGAGCTTCTCGAGTTTCGATCCCGATATGGCGTTTTCGCGTGAGTCCAAGACGTTTCCCGATCCGGGAATATTCAGCATTGACAGTAAATTATTCCGCATCCTATTTTTTCCTGGCTCTCGAATCTCTCGTGGTTTATCGGGCGGTTGATAAGTGCCTTATTGCGCGTGGATTCCCGCGAGGATTATGCATCCGAGGGGCGCGATTTTGGGCGGAGGGAGGAATGAAAATTGAAAGGAATAAAACGAGATGTGATTGCGCGGCAGAAAAATTGAGAAGGAGAGCGAGGGAGAAAGAGTGCGAGCGCTACGTAGGTGGCCGGGAGCAGGCTCTCGCGTCTCGTTTGCGTATCTATATCGCCTCGTCAAGAAACGAGATATCGATGAAACGAGAGTGCGGATATTCAGGCTAAACGAGGAGGAGGAATCGCGAGCCCGCCCGCAACTCCGAGCGGAGCGACACCGATCAAGAATCGCGACCGGACGAGTTTCATTCTCTCCGTATAATCAATGGCATATACGGAAGCCCCAGTCTGAATGAATGAGACACTTCAGCATCCATCGGGAATAAAAATCTCGACACAACGGGAAATGGAACGACTCAACTCGGCTTTTTTTACTCTCGCTCCTTCCCAATCGCCCCCCCCCCCCCCCTCCCCCTCTTCGCTCTCTCACTCTCTCAGCCTCGAGACTGCATACGCGCACATCTGAAACGAAAGCCATTAGACTCGAGAGTGCAGGATTCCTCGGCTATATCTATGTTGCGATCTCCATAGAAGAGTGGCAATCATAATACATACATATATGCAGGAGCATAACGAGAAGACGTGTTACGCCCACGCAATCGTTTCACTATCTCCTCTATGAGCGCGTGTATGTATATATTTAGTAACGCAGGGAGCACATATTTTCTAAACGTTATTGGATATGATATGTTTAACCTCGTCTTAAAATGCTGCGTGTGTCGCTTTTAACGTGCGTCTGTCACATCGCTGCAATTTATCGTTGAAAATTTATTTATCCTTTTTATTGTATAATAAAAATAATGCGAATATGCTGTTTTCGGAGAGTTTGAATATTAAGCGTGCTTGTAGGATCATATTTTAAAGTTGTCTAGATTCGGTCGATTTTTACTTCCTAATTAAAAATATTGTCACTCTAAATCAACGTGAGAGTTGTTAATTCGAAAATTGCAAATACTTTTCAACTTATTTTTTGACGAATGAAATTACAAGCCATTAGTTAAACGGGGATCCGTCATGGACCGAATCCGAAATTTTATTCGTCCCTGGCTAAAATAGTTCAGTCTTTTATATGAAAAATTGCATTACCGGAGTCGCTATAACCCTTATATATTTTTCTTCATATATTTATGCACGTTTGTCTCAATAACTGCGATACTGCAGATTCTGTTTGATTTCATTGATCGTTTTCAGGCAGTTTGGTGTTCGTCGGCGTTTAATATTTTCTTGTGGGTTTTTCTGCTACGTTGAAAAATTGACTTTTGCACACCGAATATCAGCAACGAATCGGAGAAAATGTACGAATGTTCGCAGTCTTGTGCAGCTGCAACAACGTTCGTGACTATTAGAATCGTATTTAATACAATCCAAGGGGATTATCGCCTTATCCTTGGCCCGGAGGCGCATATACGGGTAACGCGTACAAAACACACTGACTGAGAACATATGGTAATACATAATAAACTAGCCGCGTAGAAACTTGTACGAGAGTGCGTCTCGGGCGGTGGGACAGCGAGACGCGTCGCAGCACGGAAGCCGTTCCGCGAGTTCTTTCAGTTTCGCAGCAGCCGCGAGCTCGCGGTTTGTGCGGCGGCTTTTCCTCGCGGTCTAGCGGACGAGACGTTTATCATTATTCCTGGACACACACACTCGCTTTTTCGCCTCTCTCTCGCTCTTTCTCGTGCAGCAGCTAACGTGAAGTCGCACCCACGCTCCTCATCAATAAAATTCAACAACAACAACAACAACGCCCGGACAAGTTCTCCTGCAGCCGGGAAAATCACGTTTACATAATTAACGAACACACCTTCGCGAATAATATATGCCTGGCAATAAAATTTGCAATGAACGAAACACGAACTGTAACTGTGCACTATTCTTGGGGCGAAACGAAAATTCCACGTCACTAGACCCGTGAATTATTTCAGCATGAATTTATGATTTTCATTTAGACTGGAACATTTTGTTTCTCGCTTGCGTGAAACTTATTCGCTCGAATAATTAGAAAACGCTGGGTGAATTTGAGCGATTATTGATTACTCCCACCGAGTGATTCATCGGAAACATCGCGTTTCGTTGCCGAACAAAGTTGTGCGACGCGAACGCCAGCGATATGGCGACGAAGACGGAAAGTCATTCGGAAGAAGCGAGAGCAAAATTTCTATGGGATTTTGTTCGACGGGAAAAGAGGATGATGAAAAAATTGAGAGAGGAACAAACTTATGGGGTTTTTGGCCCGCCGAAGGGATTGAGCTCACGCATGCTGCAGACGAGCATCGCAAGTGGGTCGAGAACGCTTTCCGAGGGAGTACGTACGAGAAAGAGGAAAGAGAGGGAGAGATAAGTAGAGGAGTTTAAGTCGAGCGTGGCCGGGGTGGGAGTAAGAGCTCTCGTCTCGTTCTTCTCTCGGTCGGCTCGAATTAAAAGCGAAGGATGTCGGTATACCGTTGTCACAAGCGTCCTCTGGCGACGCGAGAGATGCCATAGTGACGGAGCGAAGGAGGCAAGGAGCGAGAGAGAGCGGGCGTGCAGAGGCAGCAGCAGAACGAGCTTCCGTCTCCTTCTGCTCTCGGTGACTCGGTCCACGCTCTCTCGTCTCTGTGCGTGCAACGCCTACGGCACCGAGCGACGCATGCATGTAGAAATTTGTGTCTGAGATTGACCAGGGCGTAAGGGGCCTTGGGAGGGGTGAAGCGAACGCCCTTTTGGCTCTCCGCGCATCAAGGAGTGCCAAGCATGTCGCGATTAAACGTACGGGCGCGAAGCCCAGCAAAAGCACTGCCCCGCGTCAAGTCCAAATGCTCCAGGACACACGTACGAGCACTCCGAGGACACGGCTCAGAGCGACACCGCACTGAGGAAATATCGCTTACTCTCTCGCCCTGCTGCTCCTGCTGCCCTAAGAGACAGGATCATCAATCCCACCGGACGACACACCAGGAACGCTCCGAGTCAGGCAGGTGCTTGCGAACTCTTCTCTCATCCCTCTTCCTCCCCCTCTTTCTCTGTCCCGCCGTTCACAGGACACTGACACACTGTATGAATCCCACAAAACACTGCGCGAGAGGCCAAATGCCGCGTAAGAGAACCAACCGGACAGTACAGACACCGCGAGGAAGAGAAACAGTGTGTGAGAGACGGGAAAAGAATCTCGCGCGACAACAAGTTACCTACATGAGACAGCACCGCGCAGAGTGAATTTAAATACGACGAGGAGATATTTAGCCCTCGGAGATCACCGGCCAAAGCTCCCCCGTGATCGACAACCGGGAGATAAAACAAAACAATGCGCTTGCTTTCGTAGTGTGCAAACGGAAAGCAACAGAATTTCAAATTGTTTTAACTCTATCAAAGAAGAAGCCAGTTGCGTGATGAATTTATAAACAATTTGAAAATTTGACTATTTTCAGAATAAAACGAAGTTAATGTCGAAAGAATATCCGACAAAAGGTCTCCCAATTTTGATGAAAAACTTCGTAATTTCTTCTTGTCGTTACCTTACCTCTCAGAGAATACGGAGCGAGAGGAAAAATACGCGGGTGTGCACTCGCACCGATTGAGTCACGCACGCACCGATCCGCACGCCTGGGCGAGGCCCCCAATAGGACCCGAATCTACGCTCGCATGCGAATGCATCGAACGCAGAATATACGCGCGTGGAAGCTACACGGTGAACGAATCTTAACTTTCGTTCGGAGGTAATTAAAGGCTGAACGCTGCCACCTATGGCGATTTTGGCGGATCCGCGCGAGAGGAGAACAAAACGTCAGAGCGAGCGGCAAGCAGAGCGATCTGCTGTGAAATACGTTCCAAGTCTCATTTCTTCATACACGTGGTCCCAAAACTCACGTTGCCGAGTATTTTAAACGTGATTCGGGACTTTTAAGAACGAAAATAAAAATCCTCCCGAGTTGGCGCGATGTGTAAATACATATTCAGTGAGAAAGAAAGATCGAGGAAGAGACGAGAGTCAAAACTCTCGTGCAGCAGAGAGAATCACGCAGCTCGAGAGTGTGGGAAAATAAAGATTCGAGAGGACTTCCTCTGGACCATCGCTTCGAGCCAAACGAACGTAGAGTGTGCACGTATGAAGCAAGAAGGAAGAGGGAGGGGCACTCGTGCAATGCACTTTCTTTCACTCGATTGTGGCCATCGTCGCAAGAAAGTCTTCGATTGACCCTTCAATTTTGTTTCCTTAAAACTTTCAACACCAATTCGTGGTGGGAATTAAATGTTGGGACGATTCAAATTTCGAACAGTTAAAAACTCGAGTTTATAAACTTCGAATGATAATATTCGACTAGAGCTTGGAATGTCGAAAATAAATAAAGTAGAAACTTCAAAATTCGAAGCACGTTTATATCGAAAATAGAATGTAACAATCGTTCATAGAACGAAGACTAGAATATCGATTTTTCGAAAATTCGACCATCACTCTTTCGATTCATAAATTTCTACAATCAGAAATACTGTGAATATTCACAATTTCGAAAATATAATAATGAAGGACTAAATATTACTGAGGTTGAAGTACTGAAACACCAAAAAGTCGAACACTCCAAATGGCGAAACGTTAGAAAGTCAACCCATCAAAATAAAGAAAGACAGAGCTTAAAATACATTCGTCTGACTCACTCACTTATTCAGACTGATGATCTCCAATTTCAAACATCGCCTTTTCACTTTCGCCTTCTCGGGCCATCGCCATTCTGCATATCTAAGTAAGTTTTATAAACTTGAAAAATTCACTTTCGTTTTTTTGCTACTATATTTGCATTCGAAATTGCATTCGAAATGAAAACCATCGAAATATACATTTTCGAGTAAATACGAATTCAAAGAAGCAATATTCGGTTAAACACGTGATCTGCTAAATAGTCGATCGGAAATAAGAATTTCGAATTACTTATTTTTCTCCAACCTGATATAAAACTTTCGAAATTTCGATATATCGACCGTTCTACAATTATAACTTATTTGGCATATTGGGCCCGATTCATTAATCTCGCAATCACGTAAGCAACTTCTTTGAACGTTAGTTACAAAAATAATGAAAAGTGCATGAAAATAAGGATGAGAAAATTGAAACCTCGCGAAATGCAACTGAATGTAGACGTTTCAACATAACTCCTTAACTCTCGTCCACATGCTTCACCAGCAGGATAAAAGTATGTGCGGTGTGCCGTGATTCGTTTCACGACAGAGAATGCGCCTCACGTTTGAATTTTAATAGAAACAATCACGTCGAATAAGTTTGCACGATGAGGCAGCAGAGAGTAAACGCGGACGAGCGCCTCGTCAGGCTCCGGGTCCTCTCACGTCACCCGCTCCCTCTTTCTCCTTTTTCTCTCTCTCGCTCTCTCCACGCATATACACACATAAATACACGCACATTTTGAATACGTTGCGCTTCGCGGATGGGTCCACCGAGGATGCAGCGTTGTGGTGAGACCTCAAGGCCAAGAACACGCGTATACTATGTAACCGACGTAATATATGTGCTCATATACATCTATCTGTTGCGGGAAAGTATAAGTTCCCACGAGGAGGAAGCGAGAGCCCGGTCTCAGTGGCAGAGAGTCAAGCCACGATGACTCTCTCTCCTCGTACGCTCATCTCTCTCGCAGCCTCCCGCGTCTTTGACAAGCTATTAGCAATTACGAAAGCTACGTA
This sequence comes from Venturia canescens, assembly GCF_019457755.1. NCBI lineage: Eukaryota > Metazoa > Arthropoda > Insecta > Hymenoptera > Ichneumonidae > Venturia > Venturia canescens. The sequence continues at coordinate 14,548,096 of NC_057430.1, forward strand.
AGACTCGCGCCATACAGACGTACGCATTCGTACGACGACGTGGTCGTCGTGAGATAGGAAACAATCATTCAAATGGGGAAATCCGAAAAAAAGTCGTAAACCTGAAATGATGGGGATATTAAAAACGATTCGAATCTTTCTAATGAACCAAACGATTCTTATTCATTCCTTGGAATTAGTCATTTCGAGAATTCGACAATTATCTTACGACTTTCTCTCCGTTCGACTAGCTCGCCTCATTATTCTTAGGTTTTCCTAACGACCTCGTTTCACCAAGCTTTTCGATAAGCGACAAAAGTTGCTTCGTGCACAGCTTTTTAGGAACGAATTCGAGTATATTTTGAACAGTTCAATTTTTTTTCTTTTTTTTTTTTTTTATTCATCTTCTCACGATTGCAGACTTTTTATCTCCAATCGCACTATCCCAATGGACGCTGATTTCATTTTTTGGAATCGAAATCTTTGAAAAGGGAACTTTCATTTGGGGATTGCGCGGGCGTGGGAACATTGTTGCTTGAGGACTCCGTTAAGAGAGGTCTGCCGGGCGAGTCACCGTCTCCCCCCCTGCCTTCCATGTTTTGGGTCATCTCTTGCTCAATCTTCTTCTTTTCCATTCTCTTTCTTTCTCACTAGCTCCGAGAGTATCTTTCGGTTCGTGCTTCGGCAACTAAAATCTTTTTGCGCGAGAGAACGTTCGGGAGGAGAGCACCTGCTCGAGCGCGAACGTGCCCTTCTCCGGAGACCTCAAACTTTGGATGGACGAGAAGGATTTACGAATATCGGGCGAGAGGGCGCCACTTTCGAGGGGTCATTTGAGCTCGGATAAAACGCTTTGGCCATGAAAAAAATGGATAAATTATCGCTCCATTAAAGCCGCGAGGGGGTCCGCGGATTCGCGAGATTCCGGGTGACCCTTGCCCCCGTAGGAACCGAAGCACGTTACTTTCCGGCGCTCCGACGTTTCTGCAATATTGAATTCGTTGAAATTGCCGGCTCGCTTCTCTTCCTGCTCAAGTTTTTTCCTCCTGTCGCAGAAACAAGAAGTGAACGGGCTTAAATGAAAATGTTCGATGCGGACGTGGCGCGATATGCGCGTGCAATGCCGAGCCCGAATTTCCTGGAAGTTCGTTCAAGTGCTCCGGCGGACCGAGCAAAACATCGGAAGAGAGAAAGGGAGGAGATGCGTGTGCAGGTTTCGTGATTTTGGCGTTTCAACTACCGGAATGAATGATCGAAGAAAAAACAAACGTGCGCAAAGAGAGAACCGGGAGGTAAAAATATAATCGTCCGAGGATACTCGCAGTGGGAAAATTCGTGTTCGCTCACTTTCGAAGTCTTTTCCTTCCTTCAGCGTTCCCTTTTCCAAGCGTCTTCTGCGGCGTCCTTCTCACGCCAGAATCAGCGGGATCCTCGATTCCTTCTTGTGAAATAAAAAATTTCATAAAAAAAGAAGGAAAAGAGCTCGCGAGTGGAGCTCCAGAGAAGACATCTTCCTCACGCGTTCCAGGCGAATATTATTATATCACGCGCATATATACGCATGCGTATTTATAAAGACTCAGTACCAGTGAGGAAAACGCGCGCGCGCGCGCGCGAGCGAGCGGCGTGTGCATGAGCAGAGTTTGCTCAGGTGAATTAATGCCTCGTTACCCCCGGGCGTTCTACATTCCGCGTCGTTAAGGCGATAATGTATTCGATCGGCAGCCACACCGAGAGCATTAACGATAGTTTATCGCTTCTCCAAGATCCTCCGCGCAGCACTCGTCCAACTTTGTGCCTCGGAGTTGCTCCTCCTTCCAGTTCTCTTATACTCGGGGGCTAATATCTGCGTTTCGATTTTTCTGTATTCTCTGGTGCGCACACAACACGATTTAAGGGGGGGGAGGCGAAATAATGCGTCGAGATATATGCCTCTACATCGATGCATTATCGTGGCCTGATGAAGCAAAACTACTGCACAGTAATCGAATGGATTTTCACTTTATTCCCAATCGAGAGTATCCGCCGGGATATACGGGGAGGAATAGACACGGAAGATTGAGAGCGCAAAGTGCTGGTTAATAAAGCCGATAATTCCAAGGTCGAGGGAAGAGAGAAAGAGACAAATTTGACGGATGTAGGAACAGCGCACTCGCGGCTCTCCGCTCGAGTACTCGCACGATCCGCGAGTTTTTCCTCTTCCTCGAGTTCTCGTCGATTCGTTCCTCCTTCTGCCAGGACTCTTTCACCCTGGTAGCGAGATTTTCTCCTCCGCATTAACGAGAGAACGATAAAAAGAGCAAGAGCTTCTCTACCGGTCTCGAGGCGACGAGTATAAATATCAAAAACACATTGGTACACGGTACGAAACATATAGAACAAGAGACGGGAGAGATCGAGAGAGAAATTAAAGGAAATAAAGAGGAGGCGAGCGAGCGAGCGGGGCAGAGAACTGAAAAAGTGCGCGTGCACGGTCACGCGAGGGAAGTAACGATCGCTTCGCGCAAACCTCGCCCGACTCTCGCCAACACGAAACCAAAAGCTTGACGTGCTGCCACGCCGCCCGACTTAAGAACTCCACCGCTCCGTATAGCACCAACGACGAGCGTGTAATGTTATTACCTCAGGAGATATGAAAACCGGGCCCCAGCTCGGGAGCGCTACCGGAAGTGGGTGGTAACCACCCGCTACCACCGACGTCCGCTTCGTTTGCTTATTTTTCTTTCGGGAATAGTATAAACAGCCTCGAGAGAAGAACGCACGCAAGCCGGCCAACGATCAACAAAAAAGAGGGCGTCCAACGCAAAGAAGAAAAAAGTCAAGTGGACGCTTACCGGGTAGAGAAACCCGAGAAGCCAAGACCCGAGTCACGCCTCCGTGCGTTTTGGCTACAAGAGCCTGCTGCGCACCATCAACAAAGTATTGATCAACGAAATATTTAAATCACACATATTTTTCAAAAATCTATGAATCCGCAAAAAAATTACGCCCTCAGAACCGGAAGTGCCGCCGACTGAACGTTCCGAATGAAATTTTCTTTCGTCAGGAAACAAATAAAAATGCGTCAGGCGACTGCGTGGTACCGTTCGATTCGAAATATACGCGCGTGTGGATTCCTCGATAATTTCATTTCCGGTCTGCGGCATCGCGCACGAGGCTTTCCTATCATTATCCTCCATATACAAAGATAAATACACATATAGACACGCCTGGGAGGACCAGGAGTCGGCATAACCACGCACCTTCTCGTGCGTACAAGTGTAATGCGGACGATTCTTTCGAGATTTCCTCGAGAGCACGGCGACTCGAGTGCAGGGGAGCAATCACGCGGAAGTGGCAAAACTCAGGAGAATGAGCCGTCCGCGGGCGCGGCCCTCGCACGCTTTTCCTCCTCCGCTTTTATGCGATGCGACAACGATAAATAGCGTAAGGTTAGAGTTAAGTGTGGCCCTTTTTTACGAGGCGCATCGTTCCCTGGGGAGGCTTAATCGCGCGGGTGCGCTCGCATAAATAAATACATAAATACGAGTGTGAAGTGAAAAAGAAAAATTCTCGAACGATTTTTCACTCCGTCCGACCGACATTTTCTATTTTCCGAACTTTTGTCCATTTATTTTGCAGCTCCCGTTGCGTTCCGCCTTCGAGAGCAATCTGCACGCTCCTGCCACCTTTTATTTTTTGCTTTTCAATTCTCCTGACACACAAAGGAGAAAAGAGAGTGCGCCGGAGAAGCGAGCGAGAAAACGCCTCGCGCCTTCCGAACTGTTTTACGCCTCGCGTTCGAGCCAGAGGAGAACGAATCTTTTTCGGTTTCTTCGGCGCGCGGAGCACACCGGAAAAATTAAGTTAAGCTGCTGGTAGAGCGGGACGCTTGCGTCGGCACACATTACGTCCGTATTACGCGTAATGATAGACCCGGGCGCCTCTATTAACGCGTAGCACCCCCGTCCCCCTCCCTCAACCCTCGCTTTCGAACCTTCGAACAGCCAACCTAATTACAGGACAATATGGGCATGTGTTCGTGCCATCCGCACACCCTTGCCAGCAACATTCAACTTTCCCGCTCGCCGGTGCAGGCTGATGGATAAAAAACCATTTTCTCTCTCACTCCTTCTCCTCTTTCATTTTACCTCTTTTTTTCATTCTTATGCTCCCACTACATTTTCAAACGGTAAAATAGAAACTGAGATTCCGGAGGCTTGGGTCCAGCGACGAAAAGTCACCGTTTTTATTTGACACTCGCACGCTCGATAATTTGACGTTTGCCGAAACCGTTGTCCAAGTTGAAAATCAACGGGCTTGCAGCAATTTTATGTTTTTCGATGTCAAAAAAGACTTTTTAGCTTCTTTTGGTGAGATGCTAGCTTGCTTCTTGGTGTACGACAGTATCGTGGAAGAAAAAGTGAGTATAAATGTGAAAAACTTGTGAAAAATCTGCCCAAATTTATGAAATTTTCTTTTTTTTTTTATTTTCTTTCTAATTTTTAACCCTCTCGGACCGTATGTTGCTTCTATGCAACACGCGCTTCCAGGCCCAATAAAACTGCATCGGTCAGTAAAGGTCGGGGTTCTAACTGCCTATTTCCATGAAGCAAGGTTAGATTGCACTTTAGATACTCCTAAACCAAGAGATAAACTGCTTTAACTCATCGAAATATCAATATGAAGTCGGCGTTTCATGTTGAGTTGGAGTTGTGTGAAAAGGTGCTTTAGTTATCGCAAAATAAAAGTGGGTATACATTTTTTTTTCGTACTCCAATCGTTATTTCCTTTCAAAGGGAAGCTAATATGATGTATTTAAGGTATTCGGTGCTAGATTCATTCGTAAATTTTCCTGATTTTGCTCCCCAAGGCCCTGGTGCTGCGCGCAGCGAACATTCAAAAATTCATATTTCCCAACAAAAAAACCAAAGTGTCACAATGGATTCGGAAACTAGAAAGTATTTTGAGATAAAATTATGAAGGGAATTATTTTCCGTCAACGCGAAATAGGTCTCGGTCTGAGAGGGTTAACGTAAATCGTGATTTTTCTGCTAAAGACCAACAGACTTTTCAGTAAGTTTCCAATTGATACGCAAAGTTGCGGTGCTTAGCTCGAAGACGCAATGAAATATTGTATACAGGAATTCGAGGTTGATTGAGAAAAAGATTTGAAAGCTGGTATTCAGGATAATTACGAAACAGGAGTCAGGGTAGATTGAACGGTGTGTCAGAGCTTGATTGGTAAGGCAATTTGTTTTCGCATATGTCAAGTCTCGTGTAGACAAAGTTCTTTACGAGCCGAACCCCCGTTCGACGTCGCCGTCGGACTCTCGGGCTGCTGATTATATTTTCTTTGTACCAAGTCCCGTCTAGGGATTTATGAGATACGTGGATGGAAATGTTGACACCTCCGTATAAATAATAAAACTTTCTAGGTATATCTATATCCAGAGATATTGGTCGATCATTAGGGTGTAGGTGAAAGCAAACGTTTGTACACACAGAGTCGCTCAAATGTATTCCTGGCATTGTTTTCTATGCTGAACAAAGGCGCGAGCATTAAAGTGACAATCTCTGGATTATCGTTGGCACTTAATATCTGGCATTAGGCTGACAAATATATCCGTTGAGTTCAGCCTGGTGCACTGGAAGACCGAGGTCCCGGACTCGACCCTAACAGAAATGAAGACGCGAGAGAGACTCGCGCCTCATCCTCGATCCCACTACTTACTAGCAGCGCGCACACGCACAGAGCCAGACGAGCTCGCGCGTGCATGCTCATTTCCACACGACAATGTGGACTCGACGCGTTGAGATAATCGAATGAATAATGCGGCTTGACTTAATCACGATCGTCGGGGCACTATAACTTTTCCCTCTTCACGTGGCGCTTATAGACATCAATCGAGCATCTGGAACAATAGATCGTTCCAAAACGCCCACTCTGTCAAGTTTTTTCTTTCCTGAATGCACGCTGCTCGTGCTACGGGCAGTTTCGTACCTCGGGGATCAGACACGAAGTTTCTTCATTGTCATATTTTCACAACGAAAAGTTCATTCGTATATCAGCAATTCAATCGTAGTTAATATTTCGCTCGAGCTCGACGCTCTCGTGGGGCACGGACAGCTCGTCGCGGATTTTCTCGACCCCGAGGCTCTCCGCATATCTCCGAATTTTTCCTCAAGTATTCCTGGAGCCTCGTCAGTTATTTCCCGTCAAATGAAGAACCGATGAGCATACGCCAGTGCCTTGGAAATGGCACTGCGTACACTCATCGATACCTGCGCGGACACGCAAAGAGGGCAATTTAAACATCAACCTAGGAATGACTAATGATCGACAAGCATAATAACGGATTGTTGAGATTAGTTTTCACTCTTGTATACACTCGACGAAGAGAGGAGCGAAAATTCTCTCCTCTTTTGTTACTGACATTGCGCGAGTACCGTTCTCTGCTTTGCAATGGAAGCGTCTACATGCATGCGCGCTTGCGTGAGCCTGTAAAGGGAGAAGAAAGAGTTGAGAAATGCGATAATACAAGGATCCGAGCAGCTGGATGGGCCGCGCAGGATTGAATTAACAAAATGGATTTCACTTCATCTTCGTCTCTCGCGAGAGCGGGCAACAACGACGAGAGGAATATTGCTTTCATCGCGAGATCATAAAGCGATACATATGGCTTGCGGAGGAAACCCGATAGCCGGCGATGTACTGCATCAAACGATTAATTAATCAATCTCTTGTGTATCGACACCCGACGTGTTCTCGGTGCGCCTGCATCGATTATAATTACTATTCGCGTTATTACGAATTTCGAAGGCATGCACAGAAGTCATTTCGTGTCTGCCACGTTTTTTAATAAACTCACATTCGAGCTTAGGGTATCATGAAACGAAAATAGGAGACGTCAATGCCGAGGAATGCTAATGAGATGGAGAGAATGAGCAAGAGAAAAACCAATAAAAGTCGATACGAGAAAAAAAATTGTATTTCCGAGTCGCAGGCTTTCGACACGAAGCGCAGACTCGTGGATCGTATGTGTATGCATCGGCAATTGGGCATGTCGATGATAAATGTTGCCGTAACGAATTTATGTGCCGAAGAAAATCAACGAACTCGCTCACCGTGCATGTAATCCGAATCCATCCTTGTCTCGTTCTCTTCGATATTATTTCTTATTTTTCAATCCCCGTACGAGAGAATTCATTTGTATTTGTTTTTTTTCTCTCGTACAATTGACGATTTTTTGTCGGTCGAACAGACGCCGCTGCTGCGCTGGCTCCTTCATTAATTCGTAAATGCAACTTCGACGAGAGCCACGTGTAATGGAATCGCTAATTAATCAATGTTTGTATTATTAGTCAATATCTTCCCTCGGAGCTATAGGCGCATACGCCTTGCCCTCTCTGTATATCTGCTACCGCCGTTGCCGCCTTACAAGCTCCGCGGTTTCTCTTTCCTTCGAAAATCATTCGGCTCGTATAAACGTTTTTTTTCGTACATTTTTTGTTTTTTTTTTTTTCATTCGGCGCGTGTACGATTTCCCAAGACTTATTTTATGAACGCGCCTCTCCGGATTCTTTTTGGCTCCGGCGATTAACGCAGCGACTTCTCAATTCAGAGTGACAGACTTTTTTTCCAATGCGAATATTCGTGCCGCTGCGTGCTCCTCTTTCTTTAATGACGCAATTAAAAGTCCGTCAGATTCAATGGCCGATATTATAGTCTTGGATTCACTCCTAACGACTGGACGCGATCAGCACAGGAATCGATGATCGAAAGTTAAGATACGCAGCAACAACGTGTTTTTCACTGACGAAAACAATCCTAGATCCGGAGGATCGAAGTTACATTGAAATAACATTTGTAAATAACTGTATAAAAGGATCTTGATGGTTGAATCGAAGATCTCGAGATTCGAGAGTTTGGAATCTCGACCAGTAGTCGATATATATTATCAATTTTAGTATCTTGATGAATTCTACGGAAATCGAAAGACCAATTAAGCGTGGATGCCACTAATTTTAATGACTCTCGTCAACGCGTTGCACGCTGTCAATGAATCGTGTTTGTATGTTCGTTTTTTTAAGAGTTCGCACTACGATGAAATGATATGTTGAAAAAATGGGAAGTCCGTGCGGGGGAAAATGGATAAAGAAATAAATCGTTCGATGAGCGCACCGGAGGACAGTTTAATAGTTTAACGACCGGGATCGTCGGAGTGGTTGAACCTCTGAAAATGGATGATTCAACAGCAACGTGTGTGGTAGAGAAAAGAGCGAGCGAGTGAGGCAAGAAAATGGCACAATTATAATAGAATTTTGGCGAAAAGGTTGGGATTGCTCGGTAAATAAATCTCGGTAAAGAGCGAGAGGGAAAAATGAAGATTTCCGTATAGCTGGAGAGTCGAGAATCGGATGGAGGCACGAGGACGCGTTTGGTTGGACACCTTGATCCTGGTCGGATCGCCGACGATCTATTCAGCCGAGTCGCTCCATCGTTTTTCTCCCTTTTCCTTAAGGACTCCTGTAAATGGGGAAGCCCCATCGATCGCGCGTATATCGGGGGAAAACGTTGGACGATTCCGTCGTGGATTTTTTCGCTGAAGGAGCAACAGCACCGAGGAGAGATGTCGCAAGCAAAGTCTTTCGCTCTTTTCTCGGTGCGCGAGAGCGCGCAGCTGTGCCGCGCGGGCTTTGGCCAACTGTCACGCGGCACGCTTACGGGAGAAAAAATTGTGAAAAAAGGAATAAAATGTGAGAGCATACGACGAGAGTAAGACGAACTAGTCGGGCACGCACTTACGAGGAGTTGGCCAAGCGCTTTGTACTTGCGAGCGACGATCGCTGGGAGAACGAGAAACAGCGATGCGAGAATGAAAAGATGGAGAAATCCGCGCGCGCGCGCGCGCGCGAGGTAAAAGTTAGCACGCGCACTATCGTAAAAGGACCGCGCGCGTTTGTCCTGAGATTTTCCGATCCTGGGCAAAACGCGCGACAAGCCAGTAGGAGCAGCAGTGCATTTATCGACTCTCCCGCCGGGGTAAACTGTACCGATTCTCAACTCGACATAGACGTACGATCTTCCTCAGGTGCGTAAGGCGAAAATCCTTTCGTCTGCCTGCGACAAAAAACATCGACGATTATCCAGCCTCCGAGCATATAAAAACAAAAAGAAAAACAACCTTCTAAACAACAAAAAAGCTTCGCTGAGGAAACTCTCTCGAGTGCTGGCACGTGCTCTGCCATACCAAAGAGACGACGAATGCGAGTGCACGGTGCCCCCACACAGCAAAATAAAATAAGCGATCACGCAGCGACTCCTCGGGCTTTGCACTCAGCATTCAAAGACGTGAAATCGCCTTTCTTGCGCCTCCCTTTCTCGTGGCAACATTTAACGATACTTTTACTACCATAAACTCCAATAAATTCATTGACTTTCTTCGATCTCTCGCGTCCGACAAACTTGACGTTCGGTGCATGACCATCAATCAGAAAAGTAGCGTCTAACTTAATCGTCGACCCGTAATCGAGGATAGTCTCAACCGCGAGGTCACAATCCGCATAAACTTTAATACCGACAATAACCAAAGTTACGACCTTCTGCAGCTTAGAACTTACCACGATCGTGTATTATTTATGTATTAAAAAAGAGGTGAAACGGAATACGATCCATAATGGAACGAGATCGAGGATCGTCGACATTCCACAACAACGGGGTGGAGATGCCTCATTCCCTCGTGCTTATACTCGAGCTATGTACCTCGATGGATCTTTCTCCAGTGCACTTTCTGAAACATATATGACGGGCATCTATATACATAAATGTATATATGCCATTATGTCTGATCCCTCGCTCCTTTCTCTCTTTCTCTCCGGCGGGGGACTCCTGACGCTGGGAGGATCGTCGTGGACCCGTTATACAGTACATAATGTGGAGAACGAGAGAGAGAGAGAGAGAGAGAGAGAGAGCAACGCGATTCGCGATGGAGGCGCGGCCACGAATTAGCGCCAGATCGATTTATTACGTCCGCTCTACTGTTTATAACGCGGGTGATATAAAAGCTGACGCGTTCTTTCTCTTTCTATCTGCCGCTCGGAGTGTCGGATGCTGCATTATTTCCGTTGGCCGGGTCGGCGGGACGAAAGAAAAGGCCGAGGGGCCCTCGGTGTACGCGCGAGTCGTTGTAAGACCTTCGCAGAAAGCAGGGGAAAAAATTTTCAGAAAGAGAAAGAGCAAGAGAGAGAGAGAGAGAGAGAGATTTGTTGAGCAGAGATTTTCTCGCAAGCTCCCTAGAACTAGAAACGAGAGATACGATGTCTGACGCTTTGCAAACCCATGGGCGCGTATGCTTGTGTACTTTCCTACGCACACACACGCACGCGCGCGCGCTCATGCACACCTATTTGTACGCAAGTGAAGTATAAATAGAGAAAAGGACAGAACTGAAGTAATTCTCCGTACGATCCAGTGCAAATTACGCTCTTTTGCTTTCGAGGCTCGATGTACAGTCGGGGGGAGGAGGAGGATGAGGAGGAGGAGGAGGAGGAGGAGGAGGGAAACGGGGCGATTCTTTGATGCCCTGGACAAGGCGATGCCGTAAACGGGCGTCAGATAAGTTGTACGCGTAGGCAATGGGACTGGTTTTTTAAAATTCCTCTTTCTTTTTTCTTTCTTTCTTCATTTCTCCTCTGTAATGTGCTATATACATCAACTTTGTTCCTCGTGATAGTGGGGATTTCTCCTCGGCGCGTCGAGTGTCCACGAGACACGGGACAATGTTTCCCCGAGCTGCTCCGCGGGGTGGCTACGCTCATTCGCCATTCTTACCCATTTACTCTCTTTGCACACCAATACTATCCTCGTTGAAGATCACACATCCACAGAAACGCTAAATGTTTAATGCAGAAAACGATCGTGCGCGACGAATCACCCAGTTCTCCGGCGCATAATCCAGAAAACTAGTTACCGTCTCCACATTTTTTTGTCCCTGGTTTCTCCGCTCTCTCTCTCCTTCTCATTCTCTTTCAGTCGCGAGGAATCGACAAGAAATATGGCCGGAGTTCCAGAATGGACTCGGAAACGGTTTCAGTTTTTCCATCTATTTTTATTTTCGTATTTAAACATGTATTTTTACTTTCTAATATATTTCTTGGGGAGGAGACTGAAGCACAAAAGTTTTCATGGAACGAGAGCAAAGGATTGAAATAGCTTGAAAAAAGGTGAAATAATTATTGAACGAGAAAGAATATCGGAGGCTGTGATCAATGCAACGATACAAAACGAATCTCGGAGCAGAAGCAGATTGGATGAAAAGTAAAAAAGGGAGAAACCGACGAGTTTTTTCGCCGGAGCTATACGCGCGGGGCTTAAAAAGACGAAATTTCCGGGCGTACTCGGAAATAAATTGGGATTCGATGCTCGTAAAATTAGCGATCGGTCTTATATACGTCAGAGGAGTGCATTTAACGCTCATACGCGCGGAATGAATGCGAGAGTCGAACTATAAAAAGAGGGACGTGGCTCAGAAAGAGGAAATGGAGAAGAGAGAAAGAGAGAAGGAAGAATGAAAAGAAGATCGAGACTCGTACGCCGGTGGGCCGAGGAATCATTGTAGTGACTTTTCGTCTGTCGTCTTGCTACGAAGAAATAATAAGATTCGACAGGGCGCACAGCGTGCAGTCGGGCAAGTGCGTCGTGCAAGAGTTTTGTAATGCACCAGGATCGCGCGACGTCTTGGCCGGACGGACGGACCAAGGAGGCGACGAGAAGGAAGGAGGAGACGAGAGAGAGAGAGAGAGAGGGCACGCGCATATAAGCGAATTTACAATCGCGGCTTCCCTCTGTCGAACGGTACTTGGCGGGAATCTCGATCAACAGTCGTTCCATTCGTCTCGCTTGCTCTTCGAAACTGAAAGGGGTCAACGAAAACACTGAGCGCGAGGAGAAAAAATGCACGAGAATAAAACGACGAGTGAGTCGAAGCAGGATCACGATCCGCTGATCTCCTTCTCCGTCCAATAAAACTTCGAAGAACGAAACAAACGCGGAGAGGAAAAAAACGCTTATTATTTCATTGAACGTTGAGGAAGTATAACGAAAGTTCGGATGTGCACCAGCAGTGAGCATGCATGTCTATATAGGCGGAGGAAAAATCAAAATGGAACAACAAAAGTCTTCAAATAAAAGACGAGCCATCCGCTCGCTTGTGCATCATGCGCGCACCGCCTTCTCCTTTAAAGCGAAAAGAAGAAAAAGATGAAGGAGTCTCAGGCACCGAAGACCGTTCGAAAGATCGCTCGATAACTCGCTCTTCCTCTCGCCGGGCCCGAACCACGCACCCCGCACGCTTGCACGAGAGAGGAACACCAATGCAAAATTAAACGCAAAAGACAGCCACGATAAATACCGAATGTGTGCTATATCGACACTCGTAATAATCTGGCCCACGCTTCTCACGTTATTGCGGAACGCCTCGTTAATAAACTCCCCCATTTTCTACTCGCCTTTTATTTCCCTCCAAAATCATTTCCGTATCAACGAATTTGAGAAAGTATTTCAATCATTTTCTGTCTAGACATCGGAAACTTTCAATCGAAAATTATAAATTCAATTTACTCGCGTGACCCAGCAAGGGCGCTTGGATTATTTTTTTGCAAATTTTCTATAAAATTCACAGGAATACGTAACTTCCAAATCAAACTCGAGTCACTCCAATTGCGTGTTGCTGAGCAACACTCCTTCAGTTGGCTAGCGAACGATTTTATTCGTCGATTGATATTTGTTTTGTAATAAAAACGGAGGAACGGCTTTTTAACCTAATCTAATATCCGCTTGGGAGCGTTCAAGATTCTCTCATTCGTCGCTCTCGTTAATTGGAGATTTTTCTCCGGTACAGGCCTTCCCGAGAACTTTTAATAAAGGTCCGGTCCTTTTCGTGGGATTCTCTTGGGATGGAATGCCGAGTCCTTTTTCACCGACGAAACGTAGCAATCGCACGATTATTCCGATTATTATCATCATTATTAAACAAAGAGGCTTCATATACGAGGATATCGAGGCGAAAGCGACGAAAAATAAAAGTAGTGGAAGCGGGAGAGCAGAAGATGACGGGGAAGAAGCGAACGGGAGAGCAGCACGTAGCGAAGCAAGCGTCCATAGAGGATTGCCATTTGGCCAACTATACTTTTGTACCCCCGCGATACGCGTTCCGCATCGATATTATTTCATTAACGTTTTTTGCCAAGGTTCTGCTTGCAGCGTCGTATCTTTCGTTCGATTCGAAAAAACCCTTTGGCCCTTTTGCCAGGAAGGTTGAACTGATTGGAGCGCCATTGAGGAGGTCCGATGGCACGGAATTCATCATTTTTCTTCGATATTTTGCTTTATAAATTTAGCCTCGAGTTCTCTCTTGTTTCGCCTTCGCAAACTCATCGGCGTGACTAATTATCGTGATTTTTAAATCATCGCCCGAGATCATTTGTTCTTTTCGGCCGGATCCGGTCCGATTGGTTTTTGTTGGTTTAGAGCGGGGTGCCGAGCTCGTGCGGACGTTCTTTAAGGATGTAATAATATTCGAGGAAGCACAAAACGATTTCCTATCCATTATTCTGGGGAGCGATAAAAAACGAAGGAAATAATGATCCTTCCATTTGTCTTGGAAATTTCGAGGTCCGGAGAGGCATTCGCAGAGTTCGCGAGGAGGTCGAACACGCGTATTCGCGCGAGCGGAGGATCGTTTAGCATCGTCGCATTACTGGGTGGCATCGTTTAATTACGCTCCACCGAGTTTCTCGTTTTGCGCATTTTTTGAATTATTTTTCGTCGCTTCGTTTTTTCCCGGCGGTCTTATACTCTTGCGAGCCCCCTCCCCGAGCCCTGAATGCACGAGAGGCCTGCTCGTGCGGTGATGGATTGCAGGCCGCGATTTTCGGGAAGTATTTGTTGACAAAGTCTCGCTCTGTGGGTGTTCGCGGTGCACGGTTTCCTTTGCCTCCTTCTCCTCTCTGCGAGCCTCCTTATAAAACGCAGAAGAATATCCTGCGTATAAATGTATAAAAATCCACATGCGCTTTTCGTTGGCCTCCCGAACTCACCCAGAGCGTGGCAATTTATGGGGGTTTCAGTGGATTTATGCGCTCGCGCGAGTACGAAAACCGAGAAACCTTTTGGTCCTGCGACGTGAACGACGGTCCTGCGACCTCGCAGCGCCACGATATTCATCATCGAACAAAAACAAAAGAAAAATCTCGTATGCCAGTTTATTTTTTCAATTTTCTACTTCATTGCCATTGAAATTCGCTCAACATGGAAGTTATCCGACTAAATAAAAGCCTACGACAAAAGCAGAAGGCCGAATATATCAGACACTGAGTTCGGGTTCAATCGTCATTGAAAGTCCGGGAAAAAGTTATTTGAATTTGGAGAAAAAGTTATTCTCGAGACTCTTTCGTACAAATGCTGCTATTTCTTGATTTTTTAATCTCAAAACGCGTCCAACTCGTCACATAAATACTGCAAAAAGTCAGATATGCATCAATTCTCTGAAGAGAACGTTGCTCCTTCATTTTCTGAGATAAAGTGCGGCGATGCTACGAGGCAGAGAGTGGAGTAAGAGAGAAAACTTGCAGCTACAGTGCTACCGGCACGTTTCCCGGAAGTTGGAAGCCTATGCCCTTAAAGAGTGAAGTTCCTAGGGACGGTGCGTGAGTGCATTAGATAAATTGTCGTCGGTATTATTCTCCGAGGTTATCACAGTGACCGCGAGCCAGTCCGGATCATTGTTGGAGGAATGCGCATTATTTCTCACGCACGAGTTGGTGTGGTCGACGGGTCAGGGTCACGCGTCAAGTTCATCCAGAGTCGCGAAGGTTCAGGGGGCGTAGAAAATTGCGTTTCTTGGCAGGGGAAAGAAAATGACGAAGGAAAAAGGTAATTGAGAGAGGAATGGAGAGCACGATAGAGAAAGTTCGCTACTTTTCTCTCGGCCCTCCCTCCTCCAGCCCTCCGGGAGTTGGGTAATCCGAGAGCCAGCTCGGATGCTCCGCGAACTGCTCACGCAAGATGCACCGCCGCTCTGGCGAGTGGAGAATTCGATATATCTGAAGAGGAAAAGGGCGAGGGAATTGCGAAGAGGATGAGTTTTGCCCTCTCGCCCGTCTTCTTACTTAACTTACTTTGCTAAACTCCCACAACAACTGCCGGCCAGGAGAGTCAAGGCTGATCGAGTTACCGTAGACCGTGATCGATACGCCAGTGCGGAGGATTCCGGACGTCGTAATGCACTTGCCTCAAGTAGACCAAGAACTACTTCCGGGATTTTCATTCTTTATTTGTACAATTTCGATGATGCCACACGGAGGGAATTAAACGGTAATATTTAGAGTCAAATTCACTGTAAAACTCGCCGTGATATATTTCACTGCGGCGACAAGTTAACGAAAAGTATCCACTCCTGTAAAGCATTGTAAATTTTTTTTATTTTTTGCAGAGTTTTCAGTTTTATGACAGTAAGTATTGCAGATAGGACGTCAAAATTTACTAAATACTCCGGTAAAAGTTCCCACTTTCCCAATACATTATATTGGGAAAAGTTAAAATGAACGAGATCGGATGGCAAAAGGAAATATCATATACTAGGCATAATTCACGGTGCTTTACGTACAGGAAGGCCGTCATATCTCAGAGAGTTACTCACAATACGGAAAAAAAAAAAAAAAAAAAAAAAAAATAGAGTAAGGAAAGAAAGAATTTTTGGAAGTTCCTCACTTTCGAACAGAATATAAGAGGCATTCCTTCAGCGTAACCGGGACCCATCTCTGAAATGCTCTCCCAGAAGACGCCTTAAACTTGTAGAAAAGGGTTTTTTTCGTAGACTGATAGAGAGTTGAGAGTACGCTGATGGAAATATTAAGTTAGATCAATAAATATTACTAGTATTCATCGATTAATTGTATAACAAACGACAAAATTGTACAACAAATCGGCTGTATGTCAAAGGACACGTCCTATCGCGTTAATAAACTCTATTCTATTCTATTCTACTTTGAACAATAAATATTGGTCGCACTATTGTTACTTGCGGTAATTTTTCAAATTGGATTCTCTCCGTGCAGAAGAATCATATCGGTCTCTCAGAAGAGTCGTTTCGTGACAGAACAACGGGTCGACGCAATAAATTTTTGTTATAATCTATTTTGCATCAAGCGTGAAAGTCTCGGAAGAGAAAATTACGTGATTTATTTTCATCTAAACAGGAAGCCTCGCTTCGATGGAAACGTGGAGCAAAATATTTGTCGATCGTACGGCTGATAAATCACCTTTCAAGATGAGGAAGAACGGTTATCCCTCGACAACGGGATTGAGGAGAAGCGTCCGAGAAAAAACTAGCCAATAATTAATACGATTGATGACGCGGTTAATTGGGGACGCGAAAACATTAATTGAAAGGCGAAGAAAGAAGTTTACGAGCGTCGCGTACCAAGATACAAGTTTCCTTAACCCAGAACGAGACACATTCATTGCCTTTATTCTTCGATCTCGAGCTTAACGAATGGCTACTATGGAATCCTAGTCGAAATGATAACGATGCTTGAACCGGAGGAGCAAAGGTGACGCTTCGCGAAAACTTGAAATTGTCGTCAGGCTCAAATATGGAAACGCGCTGATTTTCCAAGAAGCCAGACGCAATGCTCCGCAATTCAGAGATTCGATTAACAATTTGTCTGTGTTTCAGAGCAGCATAAAAACGAAGCGAATAAAAACGTTTGGTACACACAAATTACAGACGTTGCGGCCAGATATATTGACCGATCGTCGGGGGAGAGCGCAGAAGATACGATTCCCCTGCGCGTATGTGCTCCCGGCGAAAATCGTGTATCGCCTCTTTCTCTCGCCGACGAGAGGACATGATTAATCGCAGCGAGAAGTTTAATCGGCACGCGGTTCGCTTCCTCCCTTCTTTGCCACTATGCTCCTCCATTTTTCCTTTCTGCGATGTGTTGTTCCTCTCACGGGGCTTCTTCGCTTCCGGCGAATCGTCAGCAACTGCGTAAGTGTGCGGGTACATGCAGAGAGCAAAGATGCTACGAACATGAAGGATGTGAGATAAAACAAGTGAGGGAATCTTGACTTGACGAAGTAGCAAACACGAGGAAGGGTGCACGAATCGACCCCTGTAAGCGTGGTTCTGTAAGCGCATGATACACCGAACCGTCTTCCTCGTCGCCTCTTCCCGTGCTTCATTTTGCATCCCCCCTTCCTTCTGGAGTGCACATACTGTGCGAAATTCATATAAAAACATTCCAAGTTACTTCATTTTTCAAGTGCCTTCATCACGGGTTTGGTTTTCGTTAAATTTTTTATTTGTAACGATTTCACACGAAAACTCTTGTTTATTTTCCTATCGAGGTCTGTCGTAGTAGGCTGATTCGAACTTTTATTACTAACGTTCATCAAATTGTCAACGTATACAAAGGAAAAAATTCTCGCAGAGACGATTTCTTAACATTTTCGGATGTCCGGTTGCAGATTTCCTGGTACCCGTAATATAGTGGGAGCTGCGAGTGATAAGGATTTGAAGCTCGGAGGGATTAGAGAAACAGTTACATTCGGTCTAATAAAAAGAAAGTATTTGAGTTGGTGGGGAAACAAAACAATGCGATAAAAAACGTCTTATATAATTGTGTTGATTGCTGAGTACAAATTTTATTGTTAAAAAGTATGATTATAAGGCTAAATAATTCAAGAATGCTATAATCCTTATGAAAAGTATAAGCTAAATAATGTAGTTATCCAGTAATTCTTATGTAAAGTAAACTAGATCGTGCGTTGAGTCGCAGATCATTCGTTTTATCTACCTGCCTACTACATTTTCATAAAGTACATCAGAAGTACAGCGAAAATTCAGTATTTAAGGCCATTATCACGAAAAATAATTAAATGTTGTTTAGTGTGTCTTGTACACTGGCTGGCCCACTATGTTGCCACGGGGAGCGTAGTTACATACGAAATAGGTTTGTTTAAGGTTTTCATCCGTGATAAAACGAACGATACCACACCCCACACGCGTTGTTGAACCCCATACCATTTGAGTATAGTTGCTATACGATTCTTCGGTTGGCAAAGGATCTCTGAAAATAAACGAAATTTATCTATGAACTTCAGATCGAATCAAGTATGAAAATCATTTTACGTTAACGACCATAATACCATTGAAATTAGAAAGGAATAGAATCATCGGTTAATTTAATTTTATTGTTGCAAAGCATATCAATCCAGTGCGTACGTCTTCGGATTATTTCGAGCCCATTTTATCACCGGAATCTCACTTTTTTCCTAAGTATGCTGTTCCTGTTTTTTCAAGACCCCCCTCCCCCATCCCAAAGTGTTGCTCATATTTTTTCGGGATCTAATACGCTAGTCCATTTGCAAGAGAATCAAGGGAAACTGTAGAAAAGCCGGACAAAACACGGACCGCATACTTACCGATGTCGGTTGATCGGTTAGTATAAATGTTTTATACTCACTCGTAAGATGAGACCAAGGTATTGTTGAAATTGTGCACTTCTGAATACCAATAATACAACATAGTTTCCAGTTCGGTATAAAGATCGTTTCTGATAATGAAAAAGTTTTGTCCAAATTTCGTGTCCTCTGGAAGTAAAATTGATTCGTTATGCGGTTTGATAAATTTTTTTCACTCATGCATTAGTTCTCCTTCAAGATGTTTCGATGATGAAATAAAAACTCTGACAAAAAGGAAGTTTTGTTCATTCCGTCGTACATTTCAATTTAACAATACTTCAGAATTCGAATCCTGTACCGATTGGAAGAACGGTGATAAAATTTATTAGACATATTTAGTTTTTACAGTGCTATTTTGATCGTTTTCACTATAGAAGCATTTGTAGCCACGAATGAAGCTTGCAATCATTGAAATACATGGCCAAGTATGACGATTTTAACTCACCGTTAACGAACTCCCTGCCTATGCTAATCTGGCACTGATTGGCCCAGCCTTGAGCAGCGGTAGCTAATGCATCGTCCCATATCTATAGAAAAAAAAAACAACGAACAAAAATAGTGATTTATTAACAAAAAATAATCTTCCATCCATGTGAAGTAGTTTTTTTTTTTCATTTTAGGCTACCACATGGAGCATTACCAGGTCTTTCAAGTATTTCGATCCTGGCTGAGGCCCGGGATTTCCACCTGTCTCACTCTTTTTCGCCACCCTCGATCTTATCCAATTGTGATAGTTGAGAATCTGTTGTTTTTCGTGCTCGGAAAGTGTTGCCTTGTCGATTTTTTTACCACAAACTGCCAGTGATGCGGCTTCCCGTCCGGGCGATTCTGTGGATCCTGGCGCATCATTCAATATGGCAAAACGCTGAGAATGAAAGATGTTCATTACCAAAAATTTGTTCAACACTTGGTACATTTCACGGTTAGTACCGATCTTTCGTTTGATCCAATAAGTATATTTACCGACGATGAGGTTTCCACTTCGATCGATTCTGTGGATCCTGATGCAGGATTGGATATGGCAACAGGCTGTGAATGGAAGATGTTCATTACCAAAAATTTGTTCAACACTTGGTACGTTTCACGGTTAGTACCGATCTTTCGTTTGATCCAATAAGTATATTTACCGACGATGAGGCTTCCACTCCGTGCGATTCTGTGGATCCTGGTGCAAGAGTGGATATGGCGACAGGCTGTGAATGGAAGATGTTCATTACCAAAAATTTGTTTAATACTTGGTACGTTTCACGGTTAGTACCGATCTTTCGATAGATCAAATTAGCATATTTACCAACGATGCAGCTTTCTTTCTGTGCGATTCTGTGGATCTTGGCGCAAGGTCGGGTATTGCAGCAGGCTGTGAATGAAAGATGGTTATTACCAAAAATCGGTCCAACAGTTAGTACCTCCCATGATTAGTAGCAATTTTCCGACAGATTCATCGATTATATTTACCGACGATTTAAGGGGGTCACCTCGTATAGCAGCCGGATTTTTTGGGATCCCTTCGCGATTTTTTTGCAGCGAAGACTAAAAACATAGCCTTTTGAAATTTGAAAGGTTTATTTATTGGTATTTCAATTTTATAATAAAATTTTTCAACTTTGATATCTCGGTTAGGTTCGGTGTAAAAAATATTTAAAAAATTGAAGGATTATTGCACTATGAAACACAAAATTTCAATTTTCAAAATTGTTTCAAAGCGCGAAAACACTTTAATTTTTTATATTTCTGTATTATTTTAGTTCAGACGATAGCCACTGCTTTATACATGAAAACGATCTTTGGTTTTTTGATACCAGATAAACCAATCCTCGGAATCGTTGATACCATACAGTAATACATGGCGGTTCCTGTGGAGTAGTTTTCCATCGAATCTACCCGAAATATCAGATTTTAAAATTCTATTATAAACTTGGAATACCAATAAATAAACCCTTAAAATTTCAAAAGTCTGTGTTTTTGTTGCTCGCCGCAAAAAAATCGCGAAAAAGCCCCAAAAAACACAAATGCCACACAGGGTGACCTCCTTAACCCTTTTCACGCCTACTCGGATGGATTTTGATATATCACGGCATCTCATAGACTGTAAACGAAAGATTTTCAATGTTAGACTTTGTTCAACAGCATAGTTTTTCAACGAATTCCCATCTTATTTTTAGTATGGAGTCCGACGAGAATTCAATGACATTTTTTCATAACTTTAACACCACTAACAAAAGTACCGATTTGTTTTTTAAGAATCACGATGTTTCGAGTAAAAACTATTCAAAACTAGAAAAAGAAAGTACTCTAAGGTTCTAAATCATACCATAGAACAACCAACGCCTTGAAAAAGTAATGCTTCTAAAATTCAATTTGAAACGATCTGTGAAAAATAAAAAGCGAAAAGGAAAATGGAAAATTACTTACACGATGCACTTTCGTGCAACATTTGTGTGCCTTCCAGCGCGAACTCTTTATGCTCAGCAACCCAGTCAAAAGGCATAAAACCGCAACGGAAGCGAGCCCGTACCCAAGAAACCCCATTTCTAAATAAAATTTGACTCAGCTTATTGGCAAAATTCTTAATGAGGTGGATCGATCGGATCTGCGAGCAGTTGACTGTGCGAATTGACGGTTCTCCTGCGAGTCTTAAATTTATACCGGGCTATAATCATTCGATTTTTTATTGTTAACGTGAAAGAAATAAAGTCAATAATCCACAAACAAAGGACGCGAAACTCGACCTGCATATTAATGCATCGACGAAAAGATAAGTCGTTTTCCTATCGCTTTTTCGTGCCTTCGCAGGCTTTTGATAAACGCAGCCTGATTGTTCGGTTCCATTTTTTATCGCATCAATTCATTCCATTTTCTTATAAGACTTTCAGCGACTTTATCGTAATGCACTTCTAAATTATTTCATAATCGAGTCTGGCAGACTTTTCACTTTTAAGGGAGGTAAAAACCCGTAGAATTCTGATCACTTGATTAAAAAAACGGCAGAAAATAAAGTGTCGTTCAGAGATTTAGGCTCAATTCGACTAACAGACAATTAGTATTTATCATTTTGTTGTTGTAATGAAATAAAAATATACAAATTCATTACGTTCACACATTGAAATTCATCGATTGGAAATAAGATTAAGTTGATTTATGTAATAGCTACGTAATGAGAAAAAATTGAATGTGCACAAGAGTCATTTTCATTTGTGACCAAATTTGTACAAGTGTTCCAACCTATTAGAATAGTACAAAACGACTATTACAATAACATGTAATAACGTCGCTGCAAGAACACAATTGTCATGTGGTGCCTGACTCGTTCATGCGATAAATGAATAAGTGTTTAGTTTTTCGATTGATAAATATTATTCAGAAGTACGAAATGCACGATCGAGTGAACGTGACAGTCGTTGTCGATGATAATACATAAACGTTGGAAACATGTTTTCATTTCGAGCACAAAGGCCTGAAATTCGTGAGAAGTCCGTTACAAATTTTTGTATATTTCGAGGTCGATGGATGACGACATTTTTATGATGATACCAAAAACGTGTCAAAGATTACTTTTTCGCCTGAAAATGGGTAAACGTGTTGGATAAATACATAATAAAAAAACAAAACAAAAATACAATGCTTAGCGATCACAATCCAAATGCCCTTGGAGACGAGTAGTTGCGCAGTTGATAAAATTTTAGTCGCGCCAGCGTCTCGAAATTTGTGCATACACAAGCAGAATTTGCTGTCGAGACTTTTATATTCAAAGGACCGAGATTCCAATTATTTTCGAAAGCTTTCAAATATTATTTTCCTATAAATGGAAACAATACAGAAAATTGTCCCACTTTACTTTTACACGATTTAATATACGAATTCAAATGTAAACTGTAAAATATTAAAATTTCAAGAGAGACAGAAATCCCTTCGAGTTGAATATCAGTCACATCGGTATGGAAGTATGCTTCAAATATATTTGTGAATACAGATACGAGGACGATGAGAACACTTCTATTGGAATGAAGTTTCCCATTTTTTTATAGAAATTAACGCTGCTCAATGCAGCAATAACCAGCCAACAGAATCGTGCCTGAATTAAAAATAACGTTTCGTTCATGAAAATCCTTGGTTCCGATGTTTCAACGTTCTCTGGAACGTTTTTAGTTGCAAATCACAGGAATCCCTCGCGCGCTTGTGCCGGAGTAAAAAAAACGTATAGACAAGAAAAGCCTGAGGACCAAGTTTTACATCGTTGTAATACTATAATGCTTCGCCCTCGGAGTTCCTCCATTATGCGTTGTAATATGAACACAAATGTACGAAGATGAAGTGTGCATATATTTTTTCATGGTGTGTATAGGTGAGTGCGTATATGAGCGAGTGTATTCTGCACGTGGAGACGGTCAATAACGTTATTTATGAGCGAGGGTATGTACGAACGATAATTTGCATAGGCCACAAAAGGCACCGATACGCAGATGAATCTCAACGATAAGAGCTCCTGCGACTGCTTGCCTCGGGCTCTGTTTTCTGATCATGTGTTTTCGCATCTCTCCTTGCCTGCATGCATGCGTGTGCGTATTTCGAAAGACTTGCTTCTCTCACCGCCAACTTTGCTTGAAAAATTCATAGCTGTGCGTGAGAAAAAAACAGGGACGTTTGATGATTTTTCGTTAAGGGTGCTCCTCCTGCTGCTGTTGCTACTGGTAGTAGAACGACTTTGCTACCGGAATAGAAAACCTAACGGAAAGGAGGACGCAGTCGAAAGGGAAAAAGGCGTTATACATCCCATCAGCGCAGCAAGAAATACGATAAACTTGCGGTCACCGGTGTTAAATGCAAATCGAGCAAAAATGCTAATCCGTAAATTCATTTATGCTAATATCAACATTAAAGACAAACTCTTAAAGCTTTAATCTCTTGGATTAATCTCCGTCATCTACATATTTTCAACGTGTTTTTTTCTTACGAAGCATTTTTCATGGTGTTGAGACACCAATTTATTGCTTGTCAATATAATACGTTCATCGAAAGCTGTCAATCTGACTTTCATTGACTGCTAGCTTCGGTGAGCTGGTTCCTGGTGTCAGAAATTCCGCAGGTAAGCAAAGCGAAGCGTCCGACGAGACTTCCATTCGCGTTTTCAACCCGATTCATTTTCTCGTTCGATAATGACAATAATAAGTATGATAACGAAAATGAAAAGTAAGAAGAATATAACGAAACGTTGTAACAACGAAATGAGGTAATAGATTGAAGAGAACGTAAGAGCCCGTTGGGATTGAGGGTCACGAGCGTTGCGAAACTAAACGACCAATTTGCCCGTCGAGTGAGCGACAAGGTCCGCAGAAAAAGAGAGGCACAGAGCACGAGAAATGCTTTAGCAGACTTCAAATTGAAAGGAGGCTAGTCCGGGGAGGAACTAGTGCAAAAAAATAAGGAGGCAGCCGCGAGTCGAAAGCTTCGAGAAACGAAAAGACGAGAGAGAATTAGAATTGAAGAAAGTATATATGTGAGGTCGGATTTAACGGCTGTCGGCAGCCGAGGTTTGTGCAAAAAGTATCATTTCACTTTGCTATAATCTCCAGTTATCGTCGCTTCCAATATCAGAGTTCGTGGAACTCGGTGATTCTCGCAGGTCCACGATACATTGTTCTCCGTCTCATTTCGAAAATGCTTTGGCGAAAAATATAATGAAAATGAAAGCGTTCGGGATAGTGGACACTCATTTCGCTATGAACTTCCTCAGCCCTCGAGAGTTTTTATGAAATACCGAAAAAATACTTAAATTAAGTTCTCCGGAATTTTCAATCGACTTTCCCAAAATTCCGAGTCCGAAAGGTCTCCGTATGGGTAAAGCTAATGGTATTTACTATCTAGATTGAATGTTGTGCAGAAGATAAGAGGAGGGGGTGGGAGTGAGAGGGGCGAGGGAGCGTGAGTGAAAGGAGCAAAAGGACGTCGACCAGTCTCGTCCTTTTACTCGTTCACGAGGAGTCTCTGGTAGCTGAAAGAGTAGCCCCTCTTGGTAGCCGCCAAGTGGGTAGCCCAAGGCTACTAGAAGATTGCCCAGCAGACAGGTGGGTGAGGCGTTCTGTCTTTTTCTCTCGCTCAGTATCTTTCTCTGTCTCGAAAGAAAAGTGAAGAGTTGAAGAATACGAAGAAGAGGAATAAACGCGAACACGAGGGTAGAGGCAAAAGGCACTGCTTCTCTCGCTCGCTCTCCCTCTTTCCGAGTCCTCAAAGAAAGTCGATTCAAGACCGAGGAGGATGAGAAGAAGCAGACGGAGAAGAAGAGAGCGATTCGGAGCTCCACTTAGCCGCACGCGAGCCTGCGAGCTCGCAATTTCTGGCCACACAAAGCTCGCAAAATCGAATCGACATTTTCTTCAACTTGACAATTCCAAAATAAACAGCGAGGAAGAATTTCGCTCGAAAAATCGGAGCACGAAAGCATCTTTGCTGTGTACCATTTTGATTATTCGATAGAATGAAAATCGACAGAGACGAGTCACAGGCGCATTCGGGCGTTCGGTATACGAAGAGAAATCTCCGGGGCCTCAAACATTTAGCATCACCGCGAAACAAAAGAGAGCAGCTCTGGCCTCCTTCCATCGAGAAATGGTTCGCAGCATTAACCATGGATTTATTCGAAATGGCAAAGGGAGCTCTCGAACCTCTCCCCGAAATTGCTCGATTACAGTATTACACCCGGGCTCCATGTTGTAAAACTCAAGTGTTCCCCCCGCACGCTATACACAGAAAACACGAAGCGGGTGTCAGACGAGGACAGAGAAAAAGAGTTGAATAAAGAGCGACGAAAAGATGGGCTGGCGCGCGCTCCGTTGCTTTTTCGAGGGTGGCAATTTGTGGTAATATTGGCAACGACGAGCGTAGCGCCCGCGTAATGGCTGCACACGCCCGCCTCGTGCTCTCCTTCTCTCTCCCTCTGCACTATTTTTTTTCCTTTTTATTTTTTCCTCATTTTCTCTTTTTCTCTCGACTTTCTTATCCTTTTAACCTTATTTTCAAGCAGCATATATGAAGAAGAAGAAGCAGAAAAAAACGAATTCACGAGCTGCGCGTGTATTCGCAGATCCAGGAACTGAGCTCCGCAGTCACCCCAACCAAATGTTCCACTGGAATAAAGCACTCCAAATGATCACGCATATTTCAATAATTGGTACCGTGTCTCTACAAATTACGAATAGAAATCTCGCAAGTTTGTATCACCAAAGAATATAAGTGAGAGAGACTCCGCGGTGTGCTGTGCCCCCGGAGGCACGACGCGCCGGGTTCGAGTTCTTTGCTGAAGACATTACTTACAGCGGTAATCGGGGGCGCGCACAGCCACTAAGAGGTGATAAATTCAAGGCGTTACATCTGACTGGCTCCGGGGATTTTCTATCTGCCTCACCTGTTTTTCTCTCTTTCATCACGAACATGAAACTTATGGCTAAATTCGTAGCTGGTCAGTATCAAAACTCTGGTAATGCATCCGGCAGGAGCAGAGGCAGAAGTTCTCTTCGGGATTCTGCACTTCCGTGATGTTGTACCAATTTTCACGTAGGCTATGCGATTCTACAGGCAGTTCGTTTTCGTACGATCCTCGTGATAGGTTTATTGAGTTTTTAAAAGTTCATCATTGCTCAGTGGACACAGGAGCTCGCATGATTTCGGACTTCGGCACAACGAAAGAAAAAACCATGAAATTATTGTTGTTAGGGAACAGCCGTTTTACCGTTGTGTCAGCGTCATGGAATCGAGCAGCTGCCAGCACTGCCGACTTCTGAACTACGAAGATAACAGAGAATTATCCACACCGTGAATGGTGCAATGTTCGTACAAATTTCATCACGAACACGGTGGATATATTAATCTTCGATTTCCATGGGTTTTATCTCACGCACAACTTCAAAATGAAGATAAACACTTTTTGCGAACGCACGAATTCCCCACGTTCTTGGTACGTTACTTCAAATCTCCGGGTCGCTATAAAACTATTTTCCTCCAAGATCAATGTCGGCGGTCCTGGAAGCAATAAAATAGAAACCCCGGATCACGGTACTCGCGTACTGGCCATATTTTTGTTCGCACCTGCATGGGATTTCGTCGAACGAATAACATTTTTTTTCAAAAACGTATGATCAGGAATGAGTGTTGCTCTATCCCTGGAGCAGATGATCGAAGGTGTCGTGTGACACGACGGTTTGAAGAATGTTCTGAAGCTCTATTGACCGAGTATCCTGGACAATGCGAGTGATCGATAAATATGTGTGATATTACAGCCCGCATCTTTGTCTACAAATATATAGCTAATACGTATCATAACTCCGAGCAGCCTCAGCAGCAGCAGCAGTCACATGTGGTAAGGCGGGTACTCTATGCGATATTATAATCTCGGGTGCGGTGTGTGTCCGTGTGTCTCGTCTCGGTTTTACTTGTTTCTGAGCTGGCAGAGACGGGAACGCGCGGGCGATAAGGCTTCCCCGAGAGACAGGTGGATGATGTACGAGCCTGTAGAGTCTCTTCACTCTCAGGAGGGGGGAACTATCCTCTCTGCGTCCTTTTCTCTCTCATGATTCCGGACGATCGGAGAGAGAGCGGGAGGAATGTGCATGGAAGAAGAGAAGGAAGACTCCGAGGGAAAGATGAAAGAGAGAGAGAGAAAGAGAAAGAGGGGCTAATGGACCACGCGGCACAGCATCTTCCTCCACGAGGCTCTTCCCAAGATTTTCCTCCTTCTAGATTCGTTTTCTTCCTTAACACTCTTTCTCCGGTACTTATTGCTCTCTCTTCCACGTTATCCCTCTCACTTCAGCGTCTACCTGTACCTTCGTCTTTGAGTGCAAGGAGCGGCAAAGCTCCCTTGCCGCAGAGTGTTGCTATCGGATATCTTGGAATCGTTTGCTCTTGCAGCTACTTCTACATTAGTGCAACTTGTACCAGAGAGTATAACTAGCTTCCGATCGGGGTACATCCTTCGGAAGCCGAAACCAACAGCTGCTTTTCTCTGGTCGTCGTCATCACCATCATCATCGTGATGATTATTATCATCTTCAACCGCAGCAGCGTCGTTTGTACGCTATGAGGTGGGATTAGAGCCGAGGGTCTTCAGGAATCTGACGACGCAGGAGCCATCGATACTAAATGTTGAGATGCTTTTCTAAGTTTGGAATTTCGTAGCGAGCCTTTTCGCTACGTTCAATCAACGAAAATGTATAGTAGCAAAAATAATTTGCTATCGATGTGATCACGACGAAAAAATTGGAATAGAAAGGGATACAGGAAAGTGGATAAGACGTGAAAAGAGACGATTCGTTTCGCATTATTTCTTCAACAATAAAACGACTGAATAACGATATTGTAGTACAACTCGAATAAGGTTTGCGGGCGCGAGGAAATTTACGAGCTTCCAATAACATTACAGGGGAAATCCGAGAGCGAAATCGTTCGTTAATGTCATCACGTACGTTGTTGCGGCTGCTTTTTTTAGTCCGTGAAGTTCGATATTTTCATGGGGAATATAGAAAGACGCGCGCGAAACGATCGGTGCGAAGGAGAAAGATCGAAGCGAGAATAAGAGGAGGCTCGCTGCGAAAGCCAATTCTACCGAATAATGGAAGAGATCGAGATCTCTCGGCAGATTTTCTCCTTTCCTGTCTCTCACTGTCTTTCTCTGGAGTTTGAAAGATCATGAAAATTCAAGGGATCGCGACCCCGACTCATGTATAACCCCGATACAACACCGAGGCAACTTCTCTCTCATTCGTGCTTTTGCCACGACTCGTGGTCTGATGGACGCAAACTTCTAACCGACCCCCCCCCGATGAGGAAATCGTTACGAAGCTCTCGCGCTCTTCTCCTCGTAAAACGATGCGCAGGTGCCTGCGATCTTAACATCTCTTCGTCAGAGAAACGAAACTGCGCGCAACCTCTCGTCAAGCGAGCAAGAGCAAGACCCGGTACGTGCAGCCATCCAAAGTACTCGAGAATATAAATATAAAAGTGTGCTTCTTCTCCTTCTCGTTTCATTCTATATTTCAATGCCGTCAGGAGCACGAAAAATGTTAATTGGGAATTAATAAAGAAAACTAAACTTTTCCCCAGAGAAAGAGGGGAGAAAAGGAAGCGAGTAACAAAAGCTTGATGCTCGTTGCACAAGATCCAAGCTTAAATGATAATCTGAAATGGAAAGTTTTTCCCGCGGATTATTTTTGATTCTCCATATATATTTAGAGTTGCCGCGCACTTTAATCGTGATTCGTTCACACAGAGACACGCGCGCACACATGCAGCTAAGGGTATCTTAAACTAGGACTTCCGTACTTGCCATTAGTCTTAAATATTCATCGAGAGCAAAAGGATAGAAGAAAATGGCGTGTTTAAGTGCATATGGGATTGCGCATGTAGCGTACGAACGGAAATCCTTGTGGAATAATGGCTCTAAAGTGCTTCGATTCGCGATCGAGATAAGCAACATATTCTTAATGTATCTATCCCGTTTTATAATATACATACAGCCTTTGCCAAAAGTATTATATGCGAGCTGGACAGTGTTCCCGAGTAGAAAAACGTCGCGTATCTAGCATGATAAGAAATCATAAGCTAATTAAGCAAATGAGCTTTCGAAGAGGGCTGATCGAGCATTATTTAATCGATTCAATGCTTATCACTTTTAGATAACTTTCAAAGAGAGCAGATTCGGGTCCAGTTCGTCGAAAAAATTCGTATTTCTGTCTTTTTGTAGTATTTTTTAACGTTTTAACGACGCTAGTCAAAAATAAAACTGCTTGGTAGAGTCTTAATTTTCGTTCAACTGCATTTATCCAATGAAAGTTTAATTCTGTCGCATGCCTCGAATACTTCGAAGAAGGCGTTTCTTCGTACATTAGAGTCACAGTGTTTGGCGTCACTCGTACAGTGAATGCGAAGAGACGTGGAGGAAAAAGGGGTTGAAAAAGGGGCCTCATTGGCATTCATGCAAAGAGAAAGAGAGTAAGTAGCCCCCGCGCGCGTAGTATCGATATGGCATAATACAGAGAGCCTCGATCCTATTATGAGTTATCGCGCCATTGTCCCGATCGTCGTTGTATTCACTTATTTCATATACAGATATAGGCATCGAGAGAAGATGAGAAAGAGAGTTGGCTTACGTGTGCATATAATAGCGTAAAGAAAATATCTATAAACTCGAAGGCTCGCGCGCGCTTCGTTCCTCGCCGCGCGCGGTTTCCGGTGTGCCGCTTTCGCACAGTTTCGAATAAATAAATATAAATATATATGTGTGTACGTTTGAATGCGCAGTGTGCCTACGTCTTTTAACGGTGCATTGTGCTCCGAAGAGTGGATAAGCTTTAAGGAAGAAGGAGCAAGAATGTGTCAAGTTGCAACCAAAAATGGCGAGGAATACCGTCCCATCGTAGCTGCACTTGTTCTCCATTCTCCTCAAACCGAGAAAATCTGGAGAATAAAACTCACAAAAAACGCTCAAAGATCCCGAACTCCCGTCTTCGAAAAACTCATGCTGGTATCGATACGCCTCGATATATACATGTTCATAACCGCAGAAAAGGAGCGAAAGAGATTGAAAGAGAGAAACAAACCGAGAATCACCTTCATCGACTCACTTGTAAATCGAAGCAGAGAATTTAAATCCAACCAGTTCTCGCAGTGGGAGGCTACTTGGTGAAATGATGAGACCTAAGAGAAGGTACCAAGCGAGATGACGAAAGAGGGAGAGAGAGAGAAAAAGGCGATAATTCACTCGGAATAATTGCTCGGTCACGTGAAAAAGTGCTTTCTCGTCTTTTTTCTCTTCCAGTAGAAACGAAGATATTTTATTATTGCTTCGCATTGGGATATTTTCACCTGGTTTACTTGCTGCTTTCATCAATTACCCGTTGATAAGTTAATCCGGAAGTGCATGGTCAACGGATTCCATTTTCGACGAGAAAAATGTTTATCCCTGTGAAATTATTCGTGCCCGTAAACACGAGGAAAAACAATGCTCGAGAATATTTATTCGGGTAGTAGAATTATTATAAAAAGTTGAGGAACTTCAGAACATCGCGCGCACACGCGAAGAAAATTCAGCTAGACAAACCCAGAGTAATGGCTTCATGGAGCCATAAAACTGCGTTGACGCGGAAGCGACACACGAGGCTTCGAGAGAACGATTTCAGACGGTGCTTCAAGAAAAATTGAAAAAGAAAAGCGACCTCAGAAAAAAATGACAGAAGCGATGCAATTTTATATGCCCATTGACACCTGCGCAACAAAATCTCACCTGCAATAATCGTCTGTTCGTATAGTCATAACAGCAAATGGTGGAGACGACGATATTGAGGCGCCAGGAGAAAAATGCTAGTCTCGTAAATTGCCACCTCTCGGTCGACCAAGCAACGAAGCCCTTTACGTGTGAATATATACGTCTATTTATGTGTGTAATACGTTATGGGATGGAATAGCAAACGACGAGGGATTCGTGGTTCGGTCTCTCGCCCTGTGCACACTCGTATATGACTTTGTTGCCTCTGCTGGTGAATGCATGCATGTGATAAGGATAAGAATGTACTTTAGGTGCATGCAAGACAGAGTCGACTCTATGCGAACCTCTGAGCGCTAAGACAATTGCGTTTGCGGGACAAACGGGAATAGACGAGAGAGTTATATTCGCTGAATCTGCATTTATATACGTATATTCAAACTTTAATATAATTTACAATGCTTCGCGTCACGAGTCCTGGGAAGTCTTGGCTGAAGATACAAAAATGGGAGAAAGGTGCATAATCCTGGAGAAAAATAGTGAGGGGAAAATAGTTTCGTAAGGTAAGGAAAGTAAATCGTTTTGATTTACTTTTATTTGGAATTGCACAAGGTTATATTCTGATTGGCCTACAATTAACACGCAGCATGAAATATACTCTGAATAAATGTACCCTGTGAAGTATCGAGTTAGCCTGCATGCCAATGCTCCGACAACTTTCTTCCGTAATAGAAAAACCGAAAAGCTCGTTGTAATACGGGAAACTATCAATGAGATCTGCACTTAGGATAATCTCGTTTTATCCCCCATACACATAAATCCTTGTAGTCGAATCCTGTGAATGGAGGATTGAAACGAAAAAAGTCACTCAGCTTCGGTCTCGCCCCCGTGGGGTTTGCTTGGGTCTGCTTTGGTCCGTTTGGATACGTTCAAATCCGCTAGTTCGTGGTAGTGGAAATCGTTACCTAATAAAAATGCCAGCGTTGGAAGCTAAAATTTTGGAGTTTCCGACGATTTGTGGCATGACGAACGAGAAATTTAACTTTTTTTAATACGCTGGATCAAAAGCCCCGGGAAAATAGAGGAAGAATCGCAAGAGCTTTGCCAAGAATGAAAGAGTAAAAACTCATTGAGTGACGAAGTATACGATCCATGAAAGGTCAAACAGTTTTCGAGCGATGGTAGCCCAATGAGAGCTGGAGAGAAGCCGGTCCACAAAAATGATGGAGTATATTGAAATATTCGTGTTAAGCATGATCATAAAACTCGAGGAACACGAGTCCTAGAGCTGCGAAGGCGAAGAGGAGGAAGAGGCGAGAAGTAGGAATAGGATTCGTAATATAACTCGGGCGAGGCCGTGCGATCTCGGTATAACGCTTTATATTCTATGAGTCGAGCGTGTATGTTGCATTTAGATCGGTTGGAAGAAAGAGAGAGAGGGAGCAAATTTCCACGAGGACGCGTCGATTCTGTCGAGCGTGGAGGAAAAAAGAAATAAGAGTGAGAAAGAGGAAGAGAGATGGAGCGAGGGAGCACACACGGAAAGATCGTTATCTTCTCGATCGGTAGGTCGATATATAGAGAAAAGAGGGATCGATACTCGGACAACGTGCAACGCGATGTACACGCTCTCTCAAATACACTCAGCAGGTGCTCTTCTTCTCCTCATCCTCCTTTTTCTCTTAACCTCGTGTTGCATACAGGGTGTCTCTGCAGCATGTATCATTTGGAGCTAGTTCAACGTCCGATAAGAATCGACCTTGGGATCGGGGACTCCGTCAAGTCCATGGCCACAGTTTCCTGTGTTTTCTTGTTTCCGTGCCAGTCGAGTAGGGCCATCAAAACATTCGTGAAACCCGTATTCCGAGAGGCAACAAACCATTTTGATGAAATCGCCCGTACATCTGTATACTGACACCGGGTACTATGTACTCGGATAGTCCACGCGCTCTGTCCACCCGACCGCACCCCATAAATACCAGAGAGATCTCGCGGTACTGACCCATACCGAACATGAACGGATTTCAACTCTTCTTGCAAACGCGTACATCGCGAACCATCATTTTTCTCGTCCGGGGAGCGAGAGAGAGAAAGAGCGAGATCACGACACCGATCTATCGATTATTCCTCGCCACGTATTCGCCAGCTGTTTCATCCGATTTGCAAAAATCCCCTTTCAAAACTTCGATTAATCATTCTACCACTTTACCGATACTTGGATCGTAACTGGACCAGTAATGCGCGACGAAGCAACTGCTTGGTCTGGCCACTACTCCGACCAGGCCACGGTCTCGTAGAACCTGCTAAAAGCGACGATTCGACTGGGTCAAAAACTTTGTTTTTGAGTGTTTTTTTTCTCTCTTTTGGGGATAAAGTGTCAAATAATTGGTTATTGAGACAACAATGAAAGCTCGGAATCTTTCGTGTCCGTTAACACTTGCCAGCATCGGTCACTGATTCTACCATTTGCACTGCCGAGGCAATGTTGTCCGAAGCGTGCATCCTTCTACTTTCCAGTAAAACTACCATTACATAAAATCTCACACCCGGTTATTAATCGAGGCTTCGTTCCTTCACAAATTAAGCATACAAACTTGCAACTGTATATCAAGAAAGCGAGAATAAAATAAAAACCGTTTAACGCGTTCGATGCTCCTAGGGCGGGTAGAGTTCGCGAACGCGTTACAAGGAGGGAGTTAGGAAAGTATATACGATGGAAAAAGGTACACAACGCATCGTGCGGTCATCTCTTACGGGCATTATCCACGACTTATGACTCGGATTGCTCGGTGGCGTGGTGCACAGTGGCGAGTACGATTACAGCGCAAACTGCACCCGAGAAACATGGCGCTTTTCAATTTTCCTTTGCTACCGCATCGTACGTATACTTACATAAATAGGCTGCATGGAAAAAACAGGGACAGAATGAGGGAGCAACAGGGGCGAGGGTACGTTTGCCAAAGCAAAAACTGCGAGACCCTCACGCGGGATGATACTTTGAGCTCATTAATCTATTCCGTGCTAAAATACCCATTCTCGCGAGCGCACAGCTTACCTGCGAGTTGTACTTACAAACAAGGATAATTGCAGCTGCTAATCGTCCGAGAGATACGATATTACGACTTGCTACAGGCCTCCGGTGCTGTATGTTACGGGAAGGGCAAATACGAAAGACGCGAGTTTACCACGCACGCAGCTCCCTCGGTACGTAGATTTCAAGTCTTGGCCACACGGGCGTTTCTATATCTACGACTTACGACTCCAAAAAAGAGAGAGAGATATAAGTATAAATAGGTATGTTACAGTGGAATATCTGAGCATTGAAAAAGTCGTGGAGAACGTAGAAGGAAAAAGACACTCCAGAGTGGCACGTCACGAGTAATAAGCCAGCGTTGAGCAACCCTTTTGCCCACCAGCAGCTATCGGTTTCAATTTAATTAACGCTTCCTATACGTCGGAGCTCTCGCTAATTGCAAAACTCTCATACGAGGCATATTTTAACGAGGGCACCTCCTCCCTCACAAAATGTCCTGGTGCTGGTACCGTTGGGCGGATCCCCAAACGATTCTCGATCGATCTCGATCGAATTCCCCAAAAGCTGTGACTTCGAAATGAAGGATTTTTTCAAAATTTATCAAATCAAATTTCTAGAATCGAAAAAATGACTTCCAAATGGGTTTGAAACATGTTTCACGCGATTCTGAGTCGAATGAGACAAAGTCGTAATGACCGAAAAAAAAAAATTCGAAGGCAGTAGACTTGGAAAAAATTCCAAGGTTCGAAAATTTTTTTAATTTTCGAACATGTCAAAAATCGAGAAAATGACCTCCAAATGGGTTTGAAACATGTTTCACGCGATTCTGAGTCGAATGAGACAAAGTTGTAATGACCGAAAAAAAAAATTTTCGAAGGCAGTAGATTTGGAAAAAATTCCAAGGTTTGAAAATTTTTTAAATTTCAAGAATCAAAAAAATGACCTCTAGATGGGTTTGAAACATGTTTGAAACATGTTCGGTGATATTAACCACTTTTTTCACGATACTTCAGAATTTCAATTCTCCTAAGGCAAGGTGCGATGAACTAATAAGTAGCGCCTTTTAAATTTCAGCTAACAAAGCAATCGAGAGACATTTCCGACACTCCGGGAGATACGCGACAAATCGAGGAATCGTACTTGGTAAATTAATCAGCCGTGCTCTTAATAATCGTTGAGAAAAAAGTAACTCAAAGGTACGAACAAAAGTTGTGCAACGAGCGAAGGAACGCCCGCACGCTCCTATGTTCCAAGCAGCATTCGAATGCACGGAGTATGCACACTCACAAAAATAGGCGATAAAAAAGCAGCTTTGAATCCTGCATACGTTATGCTTACTGGCTCCAAGGTCGATAACGAGCAATTAATAAATCGCTTATACCATCCCAGTAAAGGCATTTATCGCTCTCTCTCTCTCTCTCCCTTTCTCTGTCTCCCTCTTTCTACGGCGTCCTTGCTCGCATAGATTTCCGACCGATCGCTCGCGAGCACGAGGGTACGTTCCCCGTAACGCCGCATAAATCCTCCCGTAAAGTCGAGCCTGTGCTTTATCGTTTTTTTTCCTGTTTCTTCTCCTCTACTTTTCTCATTTTCTGAGCTTCTCCCCTTCAGCTCTCCTTCCACACGCCTACCTGCTCATATATACGTGCACTTCTTTCGCGGTGTACGTGCTCGAGTATTTACGTGTACCGCGTCGTCACGAATGCGAACTACGCGCGTATACGGTGGGGGAATAGAGGAACTTGAAGTATAAAATATGTGCTGATAGCACATACCCAATGTATATATATTGGCGTATAAAACGAAGAGAGAAAGAGCCAAGACTCTCTGGGCTCTACATAAGCGGAGAGCTCATGCAGCAGCAAAGCGAACTTTCATAATGAGCCGAGTAATGAATATCGCTAAACGCGCCCGAGTTCACCTCCGTGCAAATCTCCCATAAATACATTATAGTCGCGAACGAGAGAAAGGAGCGAAGGAGCCGGAACAAAATCAAGGATAAAAGCAGAAGGCTCCGATGCCATTTAACGAGACTTTGATTGCACTAAATATCCTATCGCTTTACGACAATTTCAATCAATTGTCAAACGAAGAACCCCTCTAATAGTAGCTTGTCGTAAATCAACTTGGATATTTAATCGCCGAGGTGGCAAGTTGCGAAAAAATTATTTCTACATCCCCATGGAGGTTTCCTTTGGCGTTTTATGGCTTAGCACGTCAGGAGCCTTTTCTGGACCCGTGAAGTTTGCTGAGTCAGTCTATTTTTCGGTTAAAATTGTGTTTACGAACAATTTTCATCCATCCACAATTTTGTATTCCAGCTAAATAGGTTTTTTCGATGGAATATTTTTTGTCAGTGTGCGAGAACCCTCGACGAGGGTCCTGATTCATTGACGCTTGGCGTTTTATTTCAACTTTTTAAATGTTTATTTAACACGAGATATCGAGCTTACGATCACAGATGTTGGCCAAGATAACGAGAGTTATAATTTGTCACTAATCATGTCCTGGAGATTGTGGGAGGCATGAGGCTCTTCTGGTGAAAGTCCCTTGGCGATGAATCTCTTTATGTAAAGTCATCTCCTTCTGCTTTATTATTCGTCGCCTCAAAGCTTTTGCGTGTCCTCGAGAGTGCAATCGACCAGCGCTGCACGCATCCGACACTGAACTACTCGTGTATTAATTTCGTTATTCGCATAGAGAATCTAAATAATCCTTTTCTCAGTGAGCGAGAGTTCACGACGATACCGAATAAGAAAAATTCCGAGGGAAGTACGAAGAATTTCCTGCCGTTTTTTCCGTTTTTCTAATCGCCGGAGAAGTTTTTCTTGCAAAAAATAAATATGCCGATTACTGGTGAACGTGCATTCGAACAATAGCAACTTTAGCATACGCAAAGGAACAACAGTATTGTGTGAGACAAGTCAGAGAGTTCGAAAGTGCTTATTACGTAGGACTGTATGTCATTACAAAAGACGATTATTCCTATTAATAGTGAAGTAGTAACATTAAGAGGCAGAGAAGCTGTTGGAACAGACAAATGCCAGAAAACGATCAAGCAAAATGAGATAAAACGTTCCTCCTTCTCCGTTCTCTCTTTGCCTTTTCTATTTATTTTATTTTATCTGCAATCGTTCATCGCTATTGTTGTGAGACGTTCGATAACTCGAACGCTATAGAAAAATCTTTTCCCGAATTACGTGGCAGCCAAAGATTCGATCCAGTGAACTGTTCCCACAAGTTCGTCCGAGTTTAGCGAGATTTTCGCGCTTTTTCTTCGCTCGAAATTCACGAATCCAATTCGTAACAATCGTGTGAGCTTCACACGAGCTCAAATACTCAGGTGGCACGTCATACATCACTGGAAATTACTGTTCCCAACCGGCGGACGAAATACACGAAGTTTTCTTACGTAAAAATGAATGTTATACATTAAAGTGGTTTGTAAGAGCTGAAAAATGCCGGAAGAGGAATTCCGTGGCAAAAGGCGTGTTCGGAGAGCCGAAGGAAATTCTTCCTCCGCTCGCAGCAACTGTCCAACACGATTTTTTAGTTCCTCATCGTTCCACAACTTCTTGACTATAATTCGCGTGTGTTCTCTGACCATAACTACGAATACAACTAAAAGTTATTCCGTTCGTTGGGATCGTGCTCGAGTCTATTTCTCTTTCTCCGTGTTTCGCGTTGCGAAAGGGCCGTGGCAATAAATAGGCTGAGCGAACATAATTCTCAAGCATGGCGCTATGCCTCATGCTAGATGCGTATCGAGTGCATACGCGTTATCGCATCGTAAACTCGCCAAACCGAGTGGAGCTTTTAACACGGTTTTACCGTGCTGTTTCTCCGCGCGTTCTTCCCCTCCCTCGGCTCCATCGGAACGTTCTATTCGCAGGGTCAAAAGCTCATTTCGTTGGAACACGTGTTAGTGAAGAATTAAAAAACCGAGCCAAATATGTATAGCGAATAACTGCGAAAGAAAGAGATGAGAGACGCGAATTTTATCAACATCGAAGAAAGCCTTTGGCTCGGCCTTGAACTTCAGACTTTCTGATGGCTTCGCGTGTTCTGGCTTTCTAGATTTCAAACCCGCAGGTTCAAATAATCGTCAACATTATTTCGTGACGATCCGCAAATCGATTTGCAGTTCGCAATAACCGCGAAAATCATCACAATTTTTTGTATTTTTATGGTTAAAATATTTACACGAGGAATGAA
Organism: Venturia canescens; assembly: GCF_019457755.1. NCBI lineage: Eukaryota > Metazoa > Arthropoda > Insecta > Hymenoptera > Ichneumonidae > Venturia > Venturia canescens. The sequence goes on from NC_057430.1 coordinate 14,586,082, forward strand.
CGAATTGGAGGAATAAAATCTTTGTAAACTGAAGCTCAAACGTTCGGTGGATAATCGAGAATTCATGATCAATCCAATTAGTGAAGTGAATGGTGAAGTCCGCATCAGTTGAGGTGAATAAGGGGAAGAACGTGGAAAAGAAAAGATCGCGGTGTCTAAGAGGAGGGGATTTGTTGCGAAAGGACGTGAGCTAGTGAGTGCGAGGATGCGGAATGGGAAGGAGAGTATACCGCGCATGAGAAGCAAGCGGTGGAGGATTTCTGTCGAGGGATTGGTGAAGAAGCGAAATCGGAGTAAGATCAGTTAGCGGTGATTGCAATTAGCAAAACGATACGAGAGGCGCGGCTCGCCAGGAGTATAACGACCAAAGGGAGAAAGATATCGAAAGAAGATTTTCTTTGGTCCACGATCGCTTGAAAGCAGTATTCACGCAAACAAAAAACGAATGAAAAAGTCGACGGAGACAGAGAGGGAGGGAGGCCGACAGAACAATTGAAAGAAGGAAGCAAAGTCTGCGCCGCAAAATGCTGAGAATGCCGCCCCCGATTGGACACGTCCAGGGAGAATGCCAAGGACGAGACAGAGCGAACGGACGTTTGTTCAACGATCGCGCAAAGAGAGTAGTACACGCACCGTTCCCCTTTCTCTGCTCCTCACTTCTATCTCGACAAGCTTCGTGACAGATTTCTCCCTCACAAACGGAAAGGCTCAACTCAACCCCTTTAAATTACATTCACTGGGGCGTTATATTACTCAATTTACACGCTTCGGAGCTGCTGTTCCTTCTGTTGTATTTCGCAATGAAAATACTCACGGTGACTCCACGGTTATCAGGATCAAATATTTATAAACGAGGTATAAATAGCCACTAGGAGAACAAACTTTTCTTAATTGTATCTCCCCCCCCCCCCCTCCTTTCCTTCTGTCTTTCTCTTTCTACTTCGTCCTCTCATCTTTGAATTTCTCAATAAAGAATATGGGCTTCATCCAGTGATATCTAAATGTCAAATTCTCTCTAACGCATTTGTCGTTAAAATGAAAATATTTTTGTTATTTTAACGATGTTAATACTCCTTCGATAATCTCTCCATCAACATATAAGCTGAAAAGCATTAAGCCAGAACACGCCCTAGAAGAATAAATTCATTTATAAATACAAGCAAAAAATATCCACGCTCTGGTCAAATTACTTGCAAATTGGATGAAAGTTTCTCGACTCTCTATTTTATAATAAAACTTTGGCATATATCACTTGAATCGTATGTATAAATGTACAAACACACGGATGTGTAAATCTGTGTATATTAAAACTAAGAGGGCTTGCCGGAGGCTTTTCTATCGATAAAATATTTCATTCAACTTATACAGTTACGACTCGGTCCGCTTTGCATCATCCGCGATTCGCTGTGTGCATGAGACTGTTAAAAGATATACACATATTCGAGAGTAAATCGAAGTCGGTGTGGATCGCGATGCGGTAAAGCGTAGGCAGCGCTCGGTAACGAACAATCAACGCAGAGCCCGTTACAACCGTGATTTTATGTTCCAATTTGCAAACGGGACGTTAAAGACTCATCTCGATGTCGGCGACCCCACTCAACGTTCACGATGCATTAAACGCGTTTTTCCCATCCCTTTTCATCCTCTCTCCATCTCCTTTTCTCCCTCGCTCTCTTCCTCTCTCCCCAGTATTAATATGACAACGTTTTGCACAGGGTCAGACACGCGGCAAAAAATATATTTAGGAATCACGAGCAAACGTCTCCATCTTTTTATCGAAGCTATCAATTTTTTCGCCAAAAATTTACTGAACGCGAAATTTCGGTGAAACGTTCAACATTTTGGTCAACGTGCCGACAAAATTTCAAGCGGGTAACGACATTTTTTCGGATACAATTTGCTCGGGACTCCTACCAACGCTTGCAATAATGAAATTTCGTTGCTGAGACGAGATCGAAAAACTACCTGCCGTAAATTACTTTTTGCTTTAACTCTTTTTCCTCCGATTCCGCAGGAACTATGAAATGGCTAAAAGTTTTTTAATCTACTCCCGTGAGCTGAGTGTGCATTGTAAAAGCAGGTGGGATTGAAACAGAAAAAAAATGAGATGGAAGCGGTGCGAGACGGAAACCACCAAGGGAAAACTGTCTCGATATGTAAATGGGAATTGTTGTGGAGTCGGATTGACGTCGTTCCCTGAGGCAAAGAGACTAGAGAATTACGAGACGAGGGACGAATACTTGTCGCTTACGTGCTGCTCTCAAAGTACGCTCGAGTCTGTGAATTACACCGCCTGTCTCTGTCTCTCTCAGCCTCTCGTAACCAACATTCAAACTAATCTCATTTGCCAGGCAGGAGGATGCTGTAACGACCAACTTGACCGCGTAGGGAGTTACGAGCTCGATTGGGAAAAGCTCCTGCTGTGTTACATCTGCGAATGATGTAAATATACCCCCGTATATAGACGCGGGTAGCGGAGAAAAGCATTTCTACGAACACGATTCGAGGGGAAATTAGTTGGCGAACAATCGACGGAGCTTCCCGACGCTGGCGATTGCTTTCGTCAAACTAAAATCGTGACCACAAAATGTAACGAAAGCTCCAAGCGAAAATTCGTTACCGAAGTTTACACGTGAACGCCAGAGCCCAGTTCGGGAGGAAAAGCTCGAAATTTACATCGTCAAGAGACTGTACGTGGTCGAGTGTTTTTGACCCTCACTCGTCTCATCCCGTTATTCAACAGTTCGAAAAACCACCCTCCCGAAAGCCGTTGCTATTTTATTGATAACATAAAAACTTGGTGTCGGGACAAATCGTCAGAGGATGTGGAATATAAAAAGTGAAAACTTTTTTTTTACCTCGATGATGACATGGAAAAAATCAATCCTGCCGATGACGTTAAATCGGTCACGCTAAAATCGTTCAGATCGTTCATTCAGCGCAAGACGAAAATTCTGACTTGACATAAAAATTCAACTTGACCAAACTTAGACGATTGACTAGAAAAAAAAAAAACCACTGAAACAATGGTTCTGCAGAAATAAAAGGGAAAAAGAAATTTCGGGTGTAAAAAAGAAACGGGCGAAGAAAAAAGGCACTAAAAATGTTTCGAGGGATTGCAATTATCGATAATCCACGCGAATTCTAAATCATTGCAGACTGATTTTTCGAGGCATAGAAGAGCTTTGATGATTATATGAGATGGCAGGAAGAAGGGTTTGAAATGGAGGCAATCTCGACAGCCTGGGGAGTAAAAAAAATGGCGTTCCCATCTGTCGTGGCCGATTTTTAAATCCTACAAAAATAAATATATATTTGCTCGCGTAGGTCCTTTTGGACCATCTTTTTTTCTACTCAAGAAGCATTTTTATGTCCGGGACGTCCTTGCACAGGTTTTCACTTTGCGGAATCGCGCTTCGCTCGCGGAGAGACTTGAAGATGAAATAATGACGCGAAGTAAAATATGGGTGAGGAAGAAAATGCGAGTTCGCCGTGGCTGTGTCGATGCGCAGTAAACATAAGCACTCAAACCGCTTCGACTGCAGCATCGGCAGCAGCCGCCGTTCGATTCTCTTCTTCCTTCCTGCCCTGCCAAAATTTCCCCCGGAGCGATGAATTTCTCGCGAAAATGTCTGACATTACCGAGAGTCGCGACGGAGACGTTTGGCGCCCAGGGCGCGTGCCATCCCCGTCAATAACCATCAACAAAAGAAGCAAAAATAACGAGTGTATTCTCGATTCGTCTATGTATTCGGTCTTCCAAGCTGGAAAACAAGCCAAGAAACGTTGTTCCAGTCCGAAATCCAAAACACGAAGAATACGATTGTGTAAAGGTTTTTTTTTTCAAATCTACAGTTTTTAGATCTAAATCTCGGTAAATGTACTTTTTATTTAGAAATATACTTTTTTTTAATTTTGGAGGATGGAAAATTGTTCACGAGCCAAGGAAATCGCTCACTGAAAGAAAAGAGCAATTTCTCAAAACCGTGTACAGCGAGGCCCAGGGTCAGCGAATCCGTCGCTTTTTCTCAAGTCGCTCCGAACTGATTTACTGATGCTGTGCACGGTGCCGAGTCAACCAGATTTCTTACTCATTCAGCAGGAAAAGGTTCCTGTTCGTTCAAGCGTTACCAGCGCTGCCGCGATCTGTTTCGTTACGATTTTTACCGATGGTGTCGCCTGCAGCCAACGATGGACTTGTCACTGTTTCAACTGCGTTTGACTCCCCCGAATTGATTTCACGCATCTTTTCTCTCATTAGCTCTTCGGGGCTTGTTGCCTGATTTATGCAGTGGCATTCCGAACTTTGAGTGATTCTGGATTCTCGCAAAAAATCATTGTCAAAAATTGCTCTTCGAGTTGTCCGAGAAGGATTGAGCAGTTTTCCGCTCGTCGTATTCTATGCTCCGTTTTCTCAATTTCGTTGAAACCAGCGAACGATAATTCGTTGCATTGCATTGACCGACCGATGTTAACTTGCAGGACGACTGCTCAATGAATAAGAAGTGCGGGCAACAAGGTCAGATTCATACCTGCCCCCCCCCCCCCCCCCCCGCAGTTTTGAATTTTGACACAGTTTTCCCACACGAGTGAGCATTATGCCCAGTGACCATATGACGGCACCCAATAACGGACGAAAGAGGTAGACAAAATGCACCCGGAAATGACTATACAAAAGAGACACTATAAAATCAACGAATAAACTGTCTTAATGGGATTTGACGAATATTTTATCGTCTCCTGAATTCGCAAAGATGTGAGAATTAAAAAAATTGTTATCCATCGTGAAAAATGAAATAACTTAACCGAAATGCAAAAATTTCAATTGTAGTCAGTAATATTATATGTGATGTTGTATTCTGTCATAAATTTATCAGTTTATGATTACTTATCAAATTAATTTATCGATGAAAGCGATTGATTGTTATTAATATAAATTTTTATCATTATTCATGTGCATTTATTGCGGCTGCAGCCCGAACGAAACATCCAGCAAAATGACAGCATAATATGTTTATAGTATTGAGTAACTATTAATAATAATTATACTCATTATTATTAATGCTTAAATGAAAAATAATAAAGATCCTTAGTAATGTTATTATTAATAGTAATAACAAAATGTGAATATAATAAAATTCAATAATCGTTCATACTATGAAACTTTTTATGGTATGATAAAAATTGTTTCATAAATAAAAAAGCGTTTATTTCCTTGAAAAAATAAAAATTCTATAGATAACTTTATAAAGGACCACTTCAGGGTACGGCTAGCAAAATTTGAAAGGATCAACTTCCTCACATCACAAACAGATATGCGACCTTCCATTGCGGTAGGTTGGTCAAACATCTTGAACGTCTTGAAAGTTTTCGAACTGATGAAGAGATGTGGTGGGGACTTATACGCGTGTCACCCCTATAGGAAGAGACGATTAGTTGCAGTGACGATTCTACACAAGACACATCCATACAATTTACGTTTGAAGAGAAACCAGTTAACAGTGTACTCAGCAGACTTATCTAGCAACTTTTAGATTAATTAAAAAGAGAAACAGGTGAGATTATTTTTATTGAGATCTACTCAGTTTTTTTTTTTAATTCATTAAAAATATCATGTTCTCATTGGTGTTCAATGTAGTGTGACTGTTTAGTGCTTTTTATTAGTGATCTGGAATCGCGGTAGTGGACCAAGACAAGTATATTTATGAAAACGAGTTTACTGGCATACGAATTACTTTGATTTGAACTTCCCGGTCGTTCTCTTAATTCTAAGCCTCCGAGTGCGTACGTGACAAAATGCATTTTTATTGTGGGGGATTCATTGAGCTGTGATTGAAAATGTAAAATGGGTCTGTATATTTGTACTCGGGACGAGCTATCTGTTGAGAATGAGCCACCATGAGACTTAAGGAGTTTCGGTACAGGCGATACAATGTTGCCATGCTAACCCATGCTAAAAAAATTAAAAAATTCAAAAAGTTCAGAATTTTATAAAATTTGGTGAACATATTCTTTAGTGCCAAATTTGACTATACAAATTTTTTAAGATTTTTCTTCTACACAGTTATCGAGTAATTGATCACTAAGTTCACGTGTATAAGCATAGCGTTTCCATATATATAGGTATACATTCCGGGCATAAGAAATCTGCTTTAATGCGTAATTACTCGATAACCAAGTAGAAAAAAATTTTGAAAAAATTTTTTGTTTTCGCACTTGATGTTGAAGAACATTATCACCAAATTTCATCAATTTCTTAACATTTAGACTTTTGTACCGAAACTCCTTAAAAGATACTCGAGTCAACGCTACGTGTGAATGCGTCCACTGAATGGGAACCTCGAGTGATGTTTCCCTTTCGTATCGTTATTATTTTTAGACCTCTATAGATTTGAGAACTTGTAGTATGGGCCGGATTACTTTGTAAATTGGTGTAGAACTGGTCAACTTTTTTATTTTTTTGTTTTGAGTTTTGGTAATTATTTTTGATCTGTTGACGTTCATTTTGAGGAACTTAACTGTTTTTTTTCTTAAATGTTATGTCAATGGAATCTTTAGATATGATTTTTTTGAAAGGTTCACCCTTTTTTTTGAAAATTCATAACCTGAAAAATCGAGCAAACGTGACTGAATGAGAAGGCGAACGATTTTCTTATCGGGCCTAATCGGGTTTGTTTGACATTCTTCAAAAAGTTACAAAAGATTATTTGAACAACGGAACACTTTTTGAGACGTAGTACCCGATCAACTTTGTCGAGATTCGGGTGAAAATTCCTTGAGTTTGTTTTCATGAACGAGAATGAAGAAAAGAAATTCAATGGATTTGAAAATTGAGATATGAAAAGTTGATCGGCTCGGCATAGTGGCAACCCTTCCTGGATATGCACTGCATATATTGCCAATATTGCATACAGCAAACAGCTGCGCCACGTTGCTATACAAAAGGGCCAGTCTGTTCGGATTCACGTTGGCCACGAATGGTCCTCGCAGTTATCCTCAGCAATCCAGATATCGGTTTTTAAAAAAACTAGGCAAGATCTTCGTCCTGTCAAGCTAGAAAAAGCTGAGTTTCAGTAACAAAAAAATCACTTGAAATTATTTTGGCCAAGTTTTGACACTGGGAACGACGTGAAACAAAGTAATTCCGTTCACGATATTCGAGTTAATTTTCTCAAATTTCTTCGATGCAGAAATCGATTAAAATTCATGTAGTTTCAGAACCAGGAGGTCAAAAGAACTATAAATAGATTCAGATTTTCGCCCGCAGCCACAGAAATGAGCGGTTCTATCTACTTTCCAATAAACTCTTCGAAAGCGAAGGGATTTTTTAAACTCGCGCGTCATTTTCTTTATTTCCCACGGAATAGATCAGCAGTACCTGTTCCATCAATCAGTCGTTCTCTCACTGCTTTCTACAATTTGGAACACCGCGTGATTCCTCTTAACTGGTCAAGACGCCGATCGGGCGAGCTGAGAATTTTAGGAATTCCATCGGGATCCTGTTTCCAAACTCATATTTATACTCCAACGGGCACTCCAGTGTAGTTTGTGCATAGGAGTTAATTTTTTACGAGACGACCCTTTTCATCGACCACTGCTTCTGGCCCTTCAGGTATGCTCCTATTATTCTTCTATGCTCTACGCTTTTTTCTCGAACGTTCGTAAGCGTCAGGTCCATGGAGAATATCACAGATTGCACGAGAGAAAATTTCACTAAAACTACTATGGTGCCATAGAAGTAGGGTTCTAGATCGGTAATATTTATTAATTCTTACGAACATGCATAGTAATTTTTTGTGAAGCGGCTCGATGAAAATTGATGAGTGATGTCAAAATAAATACATCGGTACACAAGTATATTATCGTACAATCGCGAATGAAATTCTGTTATTTACCATAGTAAATTTCTAAACACTTTGGCGTATGATCGATGCTTGTGTTCAAGCTCATCAAATTTTACTATGTTCAACTGTAAATTTCAATTGTGAAAACAGTACTAAGTATAGCAAAACCGCATAATAATTCTACTTGCCAGTTCATCATCGAGTCAACATAAATTTTACAAGGTGTACTTGGTTAACTATGTTAGGAAAAAACAGCACAGTTTAAACTTTTATCACAGCAAAATACGCAATTTAAAAATTTTCATTCAGAATTGACTTGGAAATTACAATATTTTTGGTAAAAACCTTCAAAATGGGCGATATAGAACCCCAATACCATGGCAGCGTAGTATTCTTACTATTTTTTTCTCTCCGTGTGCGTGAACATTTTATCATAAAACTAAAACATGTGACGTTTAGTCGCTTCATTTGTAAAATAAAATATCGCTGTACTCTGACCCTCGGACTGGTCAAAAGTACTGTTTGTTGTCGAAAAGAAATCGACAACGTTCAAAAAACTGGTCGTTTCACGCTTTCACACAATCGGTTGATGTGCTAATCACGTTTTAAACGTTTGTCGTATACCGAGATTTTTCTAGATGTATAGGTTTAAGGTAACTGACTTTTATTCGATGAAATAAGGTTTTCAGAATCACTCTTTCAGTATCGAGTTCTTGGACGTATTCCTCTGACTGTCACGTGGGAAATATAAATTTTTTTTCGAGTATGCGTTATGAATTCATATTAATAGCTTTAAAAGACGTTGGTAATTGATTATCACGTTTCAAATGATTATCGTTTGGTTATGCAAGGTAATAAAAAAGTCGTTAGATTTTCTTCGATTTTTATGGTACTGAACGTGGAGAGGTTATTTACCTGGATATCAAACCAAATTCAAAATCTCGAAATTTTCATTTTCAACGTGATGACGGAGCCAAAAAGTGTCACGAATTTCGAAAAGTTTGCCTATTTCATCATACAAAGATTTAAGATCTTTCCAGAAGCTTGCTCAGCTCACAGACTTTTTTTACTGGGCGATGTAAGCATAGCAATCGTTTTGAGTCGATTGTTGCAACGAACGAGTCGTTCGTTGTGAGCGACGAAGTTTTGATACTTGGTTTCTGCTTCGATAAATCATAATTAAGAAGTAAAGAGAACGTGAATCGTGGAAATATTTTTCTTTTTAAAAAAAAAGATATTTTCATGTTTTATTACTTCTCAGTTGGTATGAGGCAAGAAATTCTTTTGGTATTATGCGATCATGAGAATGCTGTGAGAGAATTTTGAAGATTAATGAATTATCTGCAAATGAACAATAGATAAATTCTATTCTTTACGATTAGATTCTTATTTTTAGATCTTAAGGATTGTATGATATGAGTAGGAAATATGAGTAGGAAAAACTTAAGTGTTATTTAAACAGCAAACTTTGGTCATCATCTGGAAAATTTTAGGAACAAGATCCGGAGCTGTTTTTTTGGCATAATATTCGATCCTTTGATAATGAAGTGTTCGAGCCCTTGGGATCGTTAAAATTCCAGAAATGATCTCATTAAGAACCACCCTTGTATACAGCCGAATAGTATTTCAAAGGATGATCGATCGGAGCAATTAAAGAGTGGCATAAAAATACACGCATTTTATTGCTGTAGGCTGAACAAACTTTCTTGAAGCTTCTTGAAAGTTTTTAAACTGATGGCAGAAGCGGTTGGGTCCTCTAGAACCAGTGATTCGTTACAGCGAGATTTAGACACGAAACACTTCTTTCGAAAAAAAAATCGACGGGCTGTAAATTAGGCTAACTTTTATCTAACGACATTCAAGTCTACAAAAAGCAGAAGCAGGTCAGATTATTTTCACTTCGACATTTCCAAACGTTCTAATTCATAAACAATATACCATTTTTAATGGTGTCAACGTTGTGATGGTGTCAACTATGTTCAGTGGTTTTTTGTTATCACAATTCTTACTATTAGCTGGTGCATTTAGCATAGAACGATCCATACATGCCTCCTAAATTCAGTCTCAGTGGCCCACCCAGGCATTCACTTCTCCGTCTCCTGCGTTTATTGGTCAGGACCCAGGCGTGTCACATTGTACTACATTAGACCAGTTTTCCGGGGTTTTCCAAGGCACAAAAAGTCTCGTTGATTTGGGGAATTATATAAATAAATATTTGCATAATATAAATCCAAAAAATTGTGAAATAAACGGATAATTTTGATTTCAGATTGTTGCAGTCATTGAGAACGACATAAAACGAGGCGAGGAGAGAAACCATTCTGAGGCAATCCTGAGATCAGATGCTGACGGGTCCCCAGAGTTGGAAACTGCGCTGGGAGTGGGCATTACCGAATCAGAAAGAGAACGTAGGAAGCCATGTGATGAGGCTGCTCACGAGTCCACTCATTCTAGATAACCAAACGACGAAAAACTCATCGAGCGTTTATGACGACGTGGATAAGCAAATATTGGGCGCAACAGTGGGCGACGCCGGTGATGATAAGGAGGAACGGAACGAACGAGAGTGTGAGAAAAACAGGAAAGATGGAGCGAGGGAAAAAGAAACGCGGAATAACGAAGAGAAAAGAATCAACGAGGAGAAAGAGGAAAATCACCTCAACGGAGTGCAACGACTACGGCGGTGTTCGTCCTTGAAAACTGATAAAAGTCGACCGCTAACTCCAGGAACAAAAAAAATAGTCCGCTTTGCGGATGCTCTGGGCCTCGATCTCGCAGACGTTCGAACCTTCTTCAATGAGATACCGAAGATTCCAAACTCCGCCTACTCAGATTTAATTTACGACGAAAGAATCTGTAAAAACAACAGTCCCGTGAATCTTTGCGGACTAGCCCATTTCACGACACCTTTGTACGCCGCCACAATGCCACAGAGTCGTATTCACGGGGTCAAACTCGACAGAATATTAGTGCCCTTATTTCAACAATCCGGCGGTTCACGATCTTCTCTAGAGCTGGTCCGCGAACGACTAGTTTGTTTGGAAAATGTCGTCGTCGAAGATCCAATAGACCTGGCCATTCACGGCACCATCAGAGTCCGAAATCTCGATTTCCACAAATCCGTACACGTCCGTTACACCATTGATGACTGGCGGAGTTTCAGCGACCTGCAGGCCATCTACGTTCCCAATTCTTGCGACGGCTTCAGTGACAAATTCAACTTCCATTTATACTGCAACACCCTGAAAATTGGACAGAGAATCGAATTCGCGATATGCTTCGAGTGCAAGGGCTCATGTTACTGGGACAATAACAGCGGTGTTAATTATTGCTTTCAGTGCTTACCCGCCTCGTCGAACAATACCGGTTACATACCCATCACATCGCATTTCATACCCAATTTTAATGCTCTTGATTGGTCTATAACTTTTTACTAAAGCGACAACTTATGACGCTGGCTTTTCCGGTACTAGATCAATTGGCATTTTGATTGTTAATACCATACGAAAGAAAATAGAAAATCCCAGTACCGATCATTTGAGGACACATTTGAGGACACGAATGATCGTTTGACTTTCTATGGACTTGTGCAATATTTTACATCAATAGCATAGAAATATTATTTTCTGGAAATGATGGATTTTAAGCTTGTGGAAGAGACGATCTTTGACGATGAGTATAATAACAATGATAATAATCGAGAAATTCTGAAAAAATAATAATAATCATTTCTGAAAGTATTAGATAATCACTACGATGATCATAAAAACTGCAATTTGATAGAGTCATGATAAATGTGAAAGAAACTATGAGAAACATTGGAAAGATCATCAATCTTTTGCCAATAAACGGTGAAGGTACATTTTGAGGCTTCCAATAAAATTTCCGGGTATACAAGAGAAACAACCGTAAAGCAAATTCCCATTTTTCTCAGGAATTCGAACAGTTCCATAATCCACAAATTACCTAATGTCACAGGAAATAATGAGCTATGTTATCTCGAAGCACGTTCTTTTCCAACTCTTCGTTCACCGATCATCAAGGCTTCGGTCGCCAAAGTTTAACTTTCTATTAAATGAATATATCTCTGTTGCGTGACTAACTGATAATTGTTGTAAGTTTCATACACGTCTTTACAACGTGATGAACTTTTTTTTGATTAGGTTAAACTTTTCTGCGGCCACGATGAAATTTGAAGCCCGCAACTTTAAGCTCAAATTGGGAAGTTTTGTTTAGCAAAATACAGCAATGTTGAAACTTCATCATATCGACAATGAGAGTTTCCTTAGGTAACTTTTTTCCCCCACTCCTAAAATAATGAACTCGTACACATCTGTATGTTACACGTGCGTCGATCGAAACACAAATGTTATTATTTATTCAACAATAAAACCAGATTGTTTATGTTTGTGAATATTACACTGTATACGAAATTATAGTAAATAAGTAGGACTAATAAAATTTTTTTAGATATAATAGAAAATTGTTGGCTGGTGACTTTTGTTAAGTCGTATCTAGCATTACACAAACGTTTACGTCTATTTATATATTTACATTAAAAATTTATACTGCCTGATCTTTGGGTTGTTCTTCCTTTTCCTTTTTCGTTCCTTTGTGTGTCGGAATGTGAGGATGAGAGCAGATAGATGAAGCGGGTAGACCGAGGAGCCCAGGTGAGAGGGAAGCGCTGAGGCGGTCAGCACACAGGTACCGTTTTATCAGTTAGTCTAGAACCGAGGCTGGGGATGAAGGGACGAGAGAGTTCCCGAACGTGTGTGAGCGGAATATAAGGCTTGCATTCAAAAGGGAGAGTGCAGCTGGAACGCATCATCAAGTTTTTGTGGAGTCTATGTGGTTGAACGTACTACGTCTGTGTGGTTGAATCGAACGTCTGTGTGAAAATTCTACTGTGGGCGTGGGAGTGCGTGGTAGCAGGGGCAGATGGATCTTCGTAGAAAAATACATTAGAAACCATTTGACCCCACCTTTTTAATGGCCGGCGCGGCCACCGGATGACGCTACTGTCGACGGATCAATATGAAAACGTCACCTATGCTTCGCTCGCAGTGGGAAACACCTCACATTGTAGTTTTACCTTCGTAGCCGGTTCACGAGTTTGAGTCCCCGTGATAGCAGTGATTTTTTTCATCGTGCTTATAAACTTTGTGCATTTATTTCGAAATTTGTTGTAATGTTCGGCCGAAATCAACGGAAATTCGTTGATGTGTATTTATTTTTAGCGGTTCCTATATTTCAATAATAAAAAGATCTCATAATTTGTGTTCTTTAAACCTGTGTGCATTCCGTTATTATTATTATCCGTGACTAAAGAAACCGTCGACACCTGTCGTAGTCAAGAAATATGGGGCGGTGTAAAAAGTACACGTTGTTGACTTTTGGACGTATTTGGTGAGCCTTGATGTGGCCAACGAGGTGGAATCATCAATTGACAATCAAAATTACACTCCAGAACAAAATGAAACGCCGAATGATTTAATCGAATTCTAGTTAAGATTAAAAGAAGTAAGATGATTCAATCAATTTACCAAAATGCTTTTGGATCCAAGCTGTATTAACAGAATGTTATTTTCGAAACAGATATCCGACGAAAACACTCCAGGGGTGTATACAAGAATACTCCATCCAGGGGTACTCCTGTCTCTCACGACTATTTTGATACTCGTCCGCGGTTGTAGTTTCTCATCGTTTGCAGTCGAGGAAAAATGTCTAAGATGTATGGTTTTGATATTATTTCACCACCGAGGAGTCCGGAGAGTTTCCAAACTATGTTGATCAAAATCTTGGCGGAGAATTATGCATCGGAGATTGTGGTGCTGCTTTGTTATTTATAATAGTTAAGAGAAAGTTGTTTTTATCTTTAAATAAATGTACTTATTGTTCATGGCTATTTGTGTCTCAGGGTATCGTTTACTCGGATTGCAAGCGAAAGCGTATCGGGTTCCGCGAACCAAAGAATTTGATCGCTATGATGGCGCACCGGTACAAAAAGGAGTTCATTGTAAATATCATGTGCATGCGTTTTTTCATATTCTGTAACTAGTATTTGTACATTTTTCATAGCCTTTTGTTTTTGCTTAGTCGATTTTCGAGGAGGTAGGGCGCGATCGTCGAGAGGCGCGGGAGTGCTTTCGAACGGGGATGGCGTGGACGCAGGACCCAAAGAATTCCACCGGCTTTGACACTTGGAATATTCGTTGGTTGTTCGAGGGTCGCTTAGGACAGCCTCATCCAGAGGAAGATTGGGATCATCCGGCGTGGGCTCATCCAGATGGGATCTGCTCCGGTATCTCCACCGCATATGATGAAGATTGATCGTACAGCGAACTCACAGACTGTTATTCACGCGCGCGCGCGTGTGTGTATGTGTGTGTGTGTGTGTGTGTGTGTGTGTGTGTGTGTGTGTGTGTGTGTGTGTGTGTGTGTGTGTGTGTGTGTGTGTGTGTGTGTGTGTGTGTGTGTGTGTGTGTGTGTGTGTGTGTGTGTGTGTGTGTGTGTGTGTGTGTGTGTGTGTGTGTGTGTGGGCGTGTGGATTGAAGTATGATTATTATTATTCGAAATTTTAGAAAACAAGCAAGAATAATGAGATTTTTGAGAAATCGAATTATAATTGAACAAAATGACATGCTAATTTTACCCCCACCACCGCAAATCGTTTTATTCAGAGAAAAGATAGTCTCGGCGAGCTCGGGCCAGCGGACGACAGGACTGTCAATGTACTTGTCCCGAGATTCTACCGAGTCTCTTGAAATAGTCTCGTGTGTGTGGATTGAAATATCATTATTATCATTCATTTAACAGTAAAGGCGTGTTGTTCTTGTCCGTGAATATCTTACTGTACACGAAATTTTAGAAAACAAGTAAGAATAATGATATTTTTGAGAAATAGTATTATAATATAGTCTCGACGAGAGCCTTGAGCCAGCAGACGACAGGGCTGTTGATGTACTTGTTCCGAGACTCTACCGATATATTTTTATATATCTATTTACAATAAAAAATAATTGAAAATTGTCTGATTTTTGAAATGTTTCTCCTTTTCCTTTTTCACTTCCTTATTACATTCCGACTTGCTTGATGGCCCTCGATGTTTTTTCAGATGTTTTCCGATGCTAACGATACTTCGACTATCCGTGAAAGAAGAGAGAGGAGAGTAAATGGGGTAAATTGATTGTGACTCGTTTATGTGCTTGCATAATAAATATTTATTAAAGTATTTAGTTAACAATATTAGTTTCTCGAGGCTTCACAAAGTATGCGACACGCCATTGGTGAATGCATATGATGGGATTAAGCACCTATATTTTTTACGTCTCGGGGTTTTATTAACCAACGTCGTGTGGCATTGCAACGTTTGCCTTGAGTAAATATCGATTTTAATTACTGCTTAAAATTAAGTATCATGTCGATTCGTTCAAAACGCGACGAACGTCATCGCGTTGAGCAATTTTCGTAAGATTTATTCTTAATGATAATGATTATGACTAAAATAAAATTTGCTAAAATAAATACTTGATCCTCGCAAATTGAGAATAATCAACGATCGTATGGTATGGCAATACAATAAATCATTTTTCTTTTTTTCATAATTTATAGTTTATATAAATATAAATAAATTGAGATTAACTCCCTTTTCTTTCGTTTCATCTGTCGACGTGATTTCAATCAATATTATCACATGCTTCAACTTCTTTACAATTCGCAACTCAAGTACGAGGCTAATTTTTGGTTCGACATATTGAATTTTCAAGATTCACGTCGAAGGCCTCTAAATGTTATTTAGCAAGTGGTGATAACTAGGGCTTTGAGGGACAAAAATGTGCAGTATCTCGGAATAAAATTTTCTTAATCTAAAAGGGGATAAATATATTATTTCACTGTATACTTTTCGTACTTTCTTTGGTTTTTTTTGCATGGTTCTCCCTGAGAGACCTCGAAAGGTCGTGCATTCGATCGACGGGAGATTACTATTTTGTTTTTTGTTTCAACTGAACTTTTAACTCATTCTCAAATCTTTTTTTGCTCTTTTCAAACTGACTAGATTGTACACTCGTCCGTTAAATGTACTGCGTACATTTTCGTAATATATTATTTACTGCAATGTCGATGAACATCGTTTTACATCAAAAAGTGGACAGAGCTAAATTCGTACGCGCTCGATCGCTGCAAAAGAAGAATATCTAGCGAAGTGAATCTTTCACTTTTTCCACCACCTCCTTTACCTTTTCACTATTTATTTTTCATCGTTGCTCGATGCTTATTTGTGCGCATCGGGCACTTTTATTCGTCTAACATCAACGCTTGGCGAGGCGGGAATTGAGGAAGTTTTCATATCTCGATACATATATAATACATCTTTTGAATTGAAAGTGGAATTTTGGAAATGCTTTTTTTCAATGGTTATCCTGGTTTACCTACTCTTTGAAGAGCTTTTTCGCATAATGCCAGATTCGGAAGAAATACTCATCTTTCCTCAGAAGCCTCGCCCGTGCGTACGAACTTATATCTGCGTCCATGTTATGTTCTCTTAGCCAGGAACTTGTGTTTTCCGTGCTGAAGCTAACCGATGCTGTCTCTCCGTGGTCAGTCGCTTCTGCCACTGGTTCGATCACCGTTAATTCTGTTGAAAAAATCACAATTGATACAACGATAGAGTTACCATAATTCAGTTTTAATCCTCAATATCAATTTGTCGATTTAATCAAATGAATTTCAAGCAATGATATTCACGAATGAATTAAATTATTTTAAAAAAGTTGAATAATTGTTCATTATTGAGGACTTTGAATTTACATTTTTGACTATAATAAATTGGTTTTTCGTGAAAAAGAATGCTTTGAATGTGATATTATTTTTCACTGATAGAAACTTCATCTTACCTGAGGCTGGAACAATTTTGAATGGTTCTTCGGACTCGAGAGGCTCACTGAAGCCCACCTCATTTTTCGCATAGATCCTGACAAGGTACTCATGATCCTCCTGAAGATCCCGAACCATAAGTTTTTGTATATCAGCATTAACACGGCCCACTTCCATCCACATGGTTTTCTTGATGTCCCTGATGGCGATTTTGTAAAATTCGAGCGGAGCACCACCATCGTATTCTGGTCTGCCCCATTCTATGACTACCGTGTTGCCAGCGATTTGTCTGATCTCCAGTGGCGCAGTCGGTGGAGATGGTACGGCTGGAAAAAAAAGTATAAAAAGTTGTTGCATAGTAAACCTGAACGTCGAGAAGATTGAGCAATGCCTGATCATTGTTTTTTTTTTTTAATTTCATAATAAACGCGTTTAAATCATAAATTATGAAATACTGACTTGCGTGAGTCTTGAGGATAACGTTTTCGGAAACAGTCGGTGTGCTCAGACCCATGCAGTTCTCAGCGAATACCCTAAACAGGAATTCGCTGTCCTTCAAATTCTCGATGCAATATTGCAGTGTGGTTGCATCGAGGGTCACTACTTTCGTCCACGTAGAGTCTTTGCTCGCTAATGATTTCTTCTCGATAACGTAGCCTGCGAATAAACAATTGTTCACGATTAATTAGCAGAAAGGATTTAACAGTGTTATGAATTCTTGTATTTTTCAAGGTTTTGCAAGAATTTCATATTTCGTAACTGCTTCTTCATACCTGTCAGTTCTGTACCCCCTGTGCTCTCTGGTGGTGACCAAGCCAAAGTAACGCTTCTGCTTGTCACAGTCGTTACTTGGAGGTTGAGGGGGCAGGATGGTGGTGCTAAAATTTTCGGAAATATTTCTTAAAATTTTGTCTCCAAGCAAAACAAAAGATTATTCATGTTGTTAAGGGAAAATTTCTTAAGACGATTATAAAAATTAGTACATTTTGATAATTTTTGTTTTTGATCATGCGAGTACAATTAACAAATTTTATTGTGTAGCCTTTATTTGTTTGTTTGTTCACTAGAGGTCAACATTTATTTGATTGATTTAGCCTGTAATTTCAAAAATATTGATGTTAATGTGTTTGATGAAGACTCAGTTTTTTGGCTATGCAGGGAAAGGCTTTGGGCGACAGCACGATTTACACCGACAAGTCACCTTTGTAGCGGGAAATAAGCCAAGCAGAGCGTGTATCGAGTTTTCCGTCAGCTTTATTATTTCTAAGCAAAAGCGATAAGCGTTTAATTAAAAATTCTCGAAACCAAAATATCAGATTCAAATCTTCATAGTTATTTTCGTTGCACTCACTTATACGTTTTCCCGCAGTTACTGGCTCTTCCGATAAGTACGGAGGTCCCGTGCCCGCAACGTTCTTGGCCGTTATCCTGAAGTCGTACGACACATCGGTTTTCAAATCCGATACGATTATATCTGTCGTGTCGCCCTTCGTCGTTCCGATCTAATATAAAATTTGTATAAAAATAAATATTTTATTTTTTTTCCTCACGACTATTTTCGGTTCTTTCTCATGACTCTTCATAATTATTACCTTGGTCCAAGTCTTTTTCTTGCTTTCCTTCATTTCGACAATGTACTCGGTTATCGGAGTACCGCCATCGCTCTCCGGAGCTAGCCATTTTATAGTGAACGAAGTTTTCGTCATTCCCGATATGTCGAGAGGTCCCCGAGGTGGTCCGGGTTTGTCTGTAAAAACAATTTTTATTAACGATAAACAAAAATCTACGAAGCTGCACTGGTGAATGGTTCCAGCAAGCGAATACCAACCGAAGGTAGTTTTGGCAAATACTGAGTCAGATTCCAAAGGCTCGGAGGATCCAACTTCATTTGTAGCAATAATTCGGAACAAGTATTCGGTATCTTTCTGCAAATCTTCGACGCGGTAGGTGGTTATGTCTTTGTTGACTTCATCAACTTTGGTCCAGGTCTTTTTCGATTTTATGCATTTCTCAATGGTGTAAGAGATGAGATCGCAGCCACCACAGTCTAATGGTTCTTTCCATTCTAGAGTCACGCGATCCGATCTTATATCCTTAACGATTATAGGTCCCTGAGGTTTGCCAGGTTCACGCACGACTACCAGCCTCATTTCTGTGCTGGCTTCGCCGTGAACGTTGCTTAATTTCAGTGTGTAATCTCCCACATTCTCTTCTTGAACTTTCTTTATTGTCAACGTAGCAAATTCCTCGTTTATTGTCTTTATGATCTTCTTGGACTCGGTAACAACCCGCCCATCGACGCTCCATTCTTCGGTCGGCTTTGGTGATGCTGTATATCTCACTGTCATTTCTACATCTGTGCCCTTTTTCGCTTTGTACAATTTTTGGGATTCCGTTGCTATTTTCGGTGACGATTCAACCACTAAAGGAGCACAATTTTTTTCGATAAGAGAGTCGATGCATCGAATAGAGAAAAAAACTCGTAAATTGCATAAGTATTTCCGAAATTCATAACAGTTCATAAATGTTTAATATTGATAGATAATCGTAGCGAGACATTTACGTCGAATTTGAGTTTTGCAGCTTTGATATTGTACTCACCCTCGACTTTGAGTCTGGACGATGTTTTGACGTTCAGAATGACTGCGCTGTACTCGAGAGCATCGTCCACGGTACATTCGCTAACGATGAGCTTTTTCACTGTTCCTTCATCGATGATCGTGTATTTTCGGGACTCTTTAATCTCCTCCGTTTTTCTAGAATTATTGTCAGTTATAAAAACCGTGTTCTTTCCAGTTTTTCGTTTTTTATAAATATATCTTACCGGAACCATTTGACGGTGACGTCTGGCCTGGACAACTCAATCGTAAACAAGGCGTCTTCGTCGAGAGGTACGAGTGTAACGTCCGGTAGTCTCCTAATTAGATCGACTCCAGGCTCTTCTACGATGAGCCTTGCTTCTGAGGTTTGATCTCCAACTTGACACGAATAAATACCGGCATCCTCGGGTTCAGCGTCAAAGATTTTCAATTTTTGTCGTTTTCCGTCGATAGCAAGTCGAACATGCTCGGAAAATAGCAACTCTTGACCGTCTTTGAACCAGCGAACTAGGGCATCACCCTTCGTGAGCTCGATATCGAATTTCGCTTTGTCTCCCCTGGCTATTTTAACGTCTTTCATTTTCCGTATGATTTCAGGTGGCAATTCTGTAATTACATTTAAAATAGAATAATAATGAATATTGGTTTAGAATGAATGATTCATTCCAGTTTATTAACTATTTCAATTCAAAGATTATCTAGAAAATCAAATGAATGAAAATATATTTGATAAATTTGATCAATTCATAAATTAATTCAAAAATTGGACAAGATTTGAATCCCCTTCGAAGTGATGAAAATTATTTAACCCTTGTACTCACCGACCACGGTAACTTCAGCTGTGCATTCTTCGGTTGGAAGAGCACAAGTGTACTCTCCCTCGTCGTGGACGGACGCCATTCTGATAAACAGTTTTCTGACGTTTCCTTCGTTGACGAATTCGAGTTTCTCATCTCGAGGCGATAGAGGTTGTCCATCCTTTTGCCACGTGACTTCGGCTGTTTCCGATGTAATTTCAACCTCGAGGATTGCGATGTCACGTTCTTTCACCTCAAAGTCTTGAAGCTTACGAACGAATTCCGGCTTCGCTGGTTTAACCGTGACGTCGCAAGAGGTCGACTGATTTTTCACAGTGCATTTGTACATGCCTTCGTCGCTCATTGTCGTTCTCTTGATGACCAAACGATGTGTTCGACCATCTTGTATCACTTCCCGATGATCCATTCCACTGATTTCTTTGTCGTTGTGCCACCAGGTTGTTGACACTGTGTGCGATGTTTCGCATGTCATTTCGAGTGTTTTCCACTCGTTGACCTCCAACTTTTTAACGAGTTTCTTGGTGAAGGTTACTCTTGGCACGTCGACTGTGACTTTGGCACCGTGAGAGGCTTTTCCTACTGGATTACTCGCTGTGCACTTGTAATCCCCAGCATCCACTTCCGAATCAGCGTTCTTTATTTCCAAGATTATATTCTCGCCATCATACGTCTCTTTAATGTTCGGTGATTTCTCCAGTGGCTTATTGTTCCTGAAATTAAGTCGGTTCAGTCAATCTATTCCTATTGATATTTTCCAAGGGCCAGAAAATTGAATGAAAATCACGCCGTTTCAACTCACCTCAACCACGCGACTTCCGGCACTGGATTCCCGGTAACTTTGGCAACGAGTTTGAATGTGCCTTTCTCCGGCACCGTAAGTTCTTGGAATCTCTGCGTGAACAATGGAGGTTCGGGTGCCCCGCTCGGAGTTTCTAAAAATGCGAATACCAAACGTATGATTAACCGCATGAACACTCTCTTTTTTGTTTAATTCAACCTACCGGCCAAAGGTTCTTCCTCTACCCGTTCCATCGTATGGCTATGCGAATGCCTAGGCTTTGCATCAACTGCAATGAATATTAGCAAAGCGTCGCAGTAAAAACGTTAGTCTTGAATCAATGAAGCTTCAATTTTTTTCAACTGTAATGTAAGCTAGTCGTTTGAATTAGTAGCAGAAAAAATGTTTAGAAAGCGATTGAAAATTGTTATTGCTCATTTTGCCCCCACGTAAGATTGTAATAAAATCGTGTTAGCTTAAGTCGCTCATTTTATTCAGAATTTCGAAAAAATATCATCACAATAGATTATATTCTCACAATAATGAACGGAAAAAGAAGAAAAGATGATTGAAATTTTGTACCTTCAACGATGAGAGATGCTTTAGTGTCAGCGGTTCCCAAATCGTTGGTAGCAACGCAAGAATATTCTCCAGCGTCAGTCAATTGCGGTTGAATAAGTGTCAGGCTGTGAGTATCCCCTTCCGTTTTTGGTGTAAATTCTTTTTTCAATGGTTTGTCATCCTTATACCATGTCACTTTGGGCGTCGGTGTACCAACAATCTGTGTTGACAGGACCACTGTTTCTCCTTCTCTCACCACGTAAGGCTTCAAAGGTTCCAAAATTTCGGGCGGTTCTCGAGCTCCTGTTCTGACCTTCAGAGGAATCTCAATTGCAGCCTCGCCTTCTCTGTTCTTCGCTACAATTTTGTAACGGCCTTCCTGTTTTTTCTCCACCTTCATGATCTTCATGACACTGCAGTACATGTGCATATCGCTCTCAGTTGCAACCACCACGTTCTTCTCTGTCACTATCTTTTTGTTCTCGTAGTACCAGGTAATCTCTGGCTCAGGCACAGCAACCAGACGACACTCAAGAATAACGTCGTCCGTTTCATTCACGCATTTTGCCTTTGGCTTTCGCGAGAAGGTCGGCGGTATTCCTTCCAGTATATCAGCCAGTGATGACTCCCTGTAGAATTAATATAGCGATTTATTTTACATGAATCGATTTTTAGTGCCTTTGAGGTAAGTGTTAGCTTCGCTAATATATTTTCCATTTTTCGCCTTTTTTTTATTTCACAATCTATAAAAATGTAGCCAATGAACAGTTCAATAAAACGTAGTAGCCCTTCATTGTAATTGATCTTAGAAAAGTTAAAAATGGAGAGATCTCATTGATAAAATAAAGATGCGAAATACTGAAGATCTGATTTGAATAAGATTTTCCATACTTAAAAATATTTTTTCTCACTTACCTTGAAAGACTCTTTCTCGATGGTCCTGTGATATCCGATCCATGGTCAGAGAGTGGTGCTTCGACCGTAAGCTCGGTAGTGCTTGACGCGAATCCGGCTGCATTTTTAGCAACGCAAGTAAACGTACCAGCATCCTCGGGAAATACTTCTCGAATAATGAGCGTAGCGACGTTGTCCTCGTCGTAGTAAATCTGGAAATCGGGTGAAGGTTTGATGATCGCTGTTTGTCGGAACCATGTTATCTGAGGCCTCGGTACACCCTCAACTTGGCACTCGAATTGCACCGTATAGCCGTCTGGAGTGTGAATTGGCTGCAGCTTTTCGATGAACCGTGGCGCTGCAGCTTTCTCGTTTGGACCGGGTTCTGAAAATAATTGATCATTTGATGGAATTGTTCGTTGCTGCTTTGGAAACGAAGTGTAAATGATTCTGATGGCTCACTTTCGAAAACGGGCAATTTGTCAATTTTCTCGTGCAACTTGTGCTGAAGGTAAATCGTGTAGTGAACTTCGTCCAAAAGATATTGCGCTGGTACCCAACCCTTCTCCGCAGTCAAATGCTTCCGGACGAACCACCAATCGGCGTTGGTGTGTTCTGTTGAAAGAGACGTATAAAGTTGAGCTAGAAATCATTAGAACTATTTGTTTAAAAGATTCCTATTTCATACCGATAACGTAGACTCTTTCACCCTCGACGAGATCAATCGCTTCGTCGGTTTCCGCAACGTATGAACATATCGAGAACATTGTGTCTCCATCCTGCACTGTATATTCCTCGTCTAAAAAAGCAATTTATCATTGAGTTATGGATCAATGTTGTATAAGGTTGAGATTGTCCCATAAAAACGTAAAACTTACCTTCATCGAAGACATCTCCTTCTTTGGTGATGCTCAGACTAGCTTCCTCTGCAAAGAGTTCGAATTATACGGGTTAATTTCGTCAGCTTTGCAAGCTACACTCGGAGCAACGTGCTGCTCTTCATTTTTTTTGCGTTTTTGGTTAGCAGCCTCCACCACAGTTTTGTTAGATTCCCTATGCCGTTATGCTTTTCTATCGCAAAGATGTGTGAGTGTCCATAATCGATGGCAGAAAAGGAGCGGATTTAGGAATTTGTATCGACGAAAAGGAGTGTGTGGATCTTTAAGCGCTGGCTGTACTCACGGTTATATTCTCAAATGCGTTCGACGATCAGTCTAGAAAAAAGCTTTTATTCTCGAAATATTAGCGGTAAAGCATCGCTACCGTAAGCACCATTTTTTTATTCTGTTGCACACGACTGATATAAATGATAATTTGGTCGAACCTTCCTCGTACGTTGATACGCGTCTTTTTGATTTTAATTTCAGCGCCAATGATTCGTCTGTCTCTTCGTACGAGTATTTACGATCGCGTTTTAGCTTCATCTTCACTCCATCCTCCTCGAACTCTTCGACTGAATAAGGCCGCGGTTGTTTCTTTACTTTGCGTTTCAACGGCATGTTGAACTCGTCAACGTCCAGCTCTTCTATACTGTATTCATCCTTTACATCCTCGTCGGATTCGTCAATAATCTCCTCGACTATCGGCTGACCATCGTCTTCAGGCTCTTGCACTATTCGTATTGTTTCTTCACCTGTTTCTTCCGAATACGTTGGCTGCCGTTTCTTTGGTTTCAAACGAACCTTACCTGACATGGAAATATCCTCTTCCTCGTATGTGTTCAACGATATCTTGAATTCCTGCTCGACGTCCTCTTTTGTTTTCGTTGTGCGTGGACGGAATGTAACGTTTTCCGTTTCCGTGACTTCCTTAATGTCAGGACGAGGTTTTCGCTTTGGTCGTAACTTGCGCAAGGTCACGTCTTCGTAGCTCTCCTCTATGGGCTTTGGTGCTTTTTTCGGTGGTTTTCTCTTAATGGTAAATTCTTCGACTACTTCTTCAACCACCACTTCCGGGCCTTCGACTTCTTCTGTTTTCTGGATTACCAATTCTTCAGCCGCTTCGTCTACTGTACGTTTTATAGTTTTCTTTTTCAACTTAATATCCGTAGAAACATCTTCCGCTTCCGTGACCGTTACTTCGGCTTTGGGCTTTCTTTTAATTGTCACCTCACCACCCTCGACATCTTCTACTTCTGGTTCTTTCTTTTTGGGCTTCTTCTTTATTGTTATTTCTTCTGTCATTTCTTCTTCCGGTTCTACTTTCGTGACTTTTTTAATCGTCACTTCGTCCGCGGCCTCCTCAATTACAGGTTTCTTTTTAGGTTTCTTTTTTAATGTCACCTCTTGCGACACATCCTCGGTTTCCTCAATCTTTTGCTTTGGTGCAGGCTTCTTGATTGTGACTTCATCAGCACCTTCTTCAACGATGGGTTTCTTTTTTGGTTTCTTCTTAAAAGTTACTTCCTCCGTAACCTCCTCAATTTCTTCAGGTTTTTCTTCCGGTACAAGTTTCTTGATTACGACTTCGTCAGCAGCCTCTTCGATGACAGGTTTTTTCTTTGGTTTCTTCTTAAGAGTCACTTCTTCGGTAACTTCTTCGATCTCTTGAGGCTTTTCTTCCGGCAATAGTTTCTTAATCACGACTTCGTCAGCAGACTCTTCAATGACAGGTTTTTTCTTCGGTTTCTTCTTCAAAGTGACTTCTTCAGTAATTTCCTCAACCTCTTCAGGCTTGTCAGTGGGAACTCGTTTCGTGATAGTGACCTCTTCGGTAACCTCTTCGGAAACTGGTTTTTTCTTAGGTTTCTTCTTGATTGTTACCTCTTCCGTGATCTCTTGTGTCTCTTCAACTTTCTCAACGGATACTGGTTTCTTGATTACAATCTCGTCGGCT
Organism: Venturia canescens; assembly: GCF_019457755.1. NCBI lineage: Eukaryota > Metazoa > Arthropoda > Insecta > Hymenoptera > Ichneumonidae > Venturia > Venturia canescens. The sequence continues at coordinate 14,611,289 of NC_057430.1, forward strand.
GCTTCTTCTTCGACTGGGGCTTTCTTTGGTTTCTTTATAATCACCTCTTCGGTCACTTGCTCATCTTTCTTCTCTACGACCGCAGGTTTTTTGAGCACAACTTGTTGAGTAGTCTCTTCAACTTCCACAGTTTTGGTGGGCTTTTTCTTGAGTGTCACAACTTTCGAAATATCTTCGGGCTCCTCCGTGACTGGCTTGGATGGCACTGGTTCTTCCTTTGCTTCCTTCTTTTTTGACGGTTCCCATTGAATTTTTTCGGGCATTGGTTCCAGAACAGGTCGTTCATATTCTGGTTCAACCCAATCATCGATATCGTCCTTCTTTTTTTCTGGTTTTTTCTTCTTTTTCTTTGGTTCTTTTTTCACAACTACTTCTTCGGTTTCTTCAACGATTTCTTTGACTTCTTCGACGGGAACGGGTTTTTTTATGACGATTTCGTCGGCAGCTTCTTCCATGGTTGGTGCTTGTTCAGGCTTCTTAGTGATTTTCACCTCTTCTGTTGTCTCCTCCACATCTTTCGATACTTCAACTGGACGCGGCTTAATAACCAATGATTCCTCAGGCTCCTCTTTTTCAATTGACGGTTTTCGTGGTTTTCTCTTCAGAGTAACCTCCTCCGTGATTTCCTCAACTTCTTTCGTTTCTTCCACTTTCATCGGCTTCTTGATAACAATTTCTTGCGCCTCATCTTCAGAGATAGGAGTTTTCGGTTTTTTCAGCACTACCGCTTCTTCGACGTCTTCGGGCTGTTTTAACTTAGGAGTCGGTTTTTTGACGAAAATTTCTTCCGAACTTTCTTCAGCTTTGGGTTTTTCTGCAGGCTTTTTCATGATCGTCACAGCTTCAGGAACTTCTTCAAGTTCAACTGGTTTTTCAGGGACCACGATTGGTTTTATTATTTCTTTCTTGTCCTTTTTCTTTTTAGTTGGCTCCCATTCGATCTTTTCGGGCATTGGCTCGAGAACTGGTCGTTCGTATTCTGGCTCAACCCATTCTTCGATATCCTTCTTTTTCTCAGGTTTCTTCTTTTTCTTTGGTTCTTTCTTCACTACTACTTCCTCCGTGATCTCTTTGACTTCTTTAATCTCCTCAATTTCGACAGGCTTTCTGATGACAATCTCGTCAGCTACCTCTTCTTCTAATGGTTGCTTTGTTGGCTTTTTCACCAGAACTGCTTCGACAACTTCTTCGAGTTTTTCATCTGTCTCTTTTGGAGCAACGGGCTTTAGTGTTATGACTTCTTCGGGAGTTTCTGGCACTTCTGGTTTCTTCTTCGGTTTTTTCTTTATAGTCACAGCTTCCGTTACTTCTTCAGGTTTTTCTTCCACCGGTTCTTCCCTGAAAGGTTTTTCTTTTATAGGTTCCTCATCGACAGGTTCCTCCTTTACCGGTTCTTCCTTGACGGGTTCTTCTTTCTTTTCTTTGTTTTTCTTCGAGGGTTCCCACTGAATTTTCTCCGGCATCGGTTCAAGGACAGGACGTTCGTACTCTGGTTCGACCCACTCCTCAATTTCGTCTTTTTTCTTTTCGGGCTTTTTCTTTTTCTTTTTGGGTTCCTTCTTGATTGTTGCTTCCTCTGTAATCTCTTCTATTTCCTGGACTTCCGAAGGAGCAGGTTTCTCTATGACAATATCAGCCGCCTGTTCATCGACGGGCTTCTCTGGTTTCTTTTCAATCACCACTTCAACCATTTCTTCAGGTTTTTCTTCTTTCTTTTTGGGTTTTTTCATTACTATCTCTTCCGTGACGTCTTCAACTTCAGGTGCCTTTTTAGGTTTTTTCCTAATCGTCACTACATCGAGTGTTTCTACGGGTTCCACTTTGGGAACTTCGTGTTCGAAAGACTCGACTTCCACAGGCTTTTCTTCGACGGATTCTGGCTTCGAAGGCTCTTCGACTGTAGATTCTTCTTTCATGGGCTCTTCTTTAACAGGTTCTATTTTCTTTTCTTTTTTCTTTTTCGTAGGCTCCCACTCAATTTTCTCCGGCATGGGCTCAAGAACTGGTCGCTCGTATTCCGGCTCTACCCACTCTTCAATTTCATCTTTCTTCGGTAGTGGTTTCTTCTTTTTCTTCTTTGGTTCTTTCGTAACTGGGACTTCCTTCTCGGGACTGAGATCCTTGGGTGCTTGAGTTGGTATATAAGTCGGCCCCTCCGGAAACTCTTCAGATCCTTCCTCCTCTGGCACATCCTTCTTCCAGCCTTTAAGAGTTATTGTTTCTGGTTCTTCCACGGGTTTTTCTTTCATCGGTATTCTGAATTTGACTTCCGGTTCTTCCTCTGGTTCCGATGGTTTTGGCACGCCTTTAATCAAAGGTATTTGTTCCGCTTCTTGTTCAGGTTTTTTCTTCGAAGGACGCTTATATGGTTTAGGTTCGATTTCAGGAGTTGGCTCTACTGGCTTCTCTTCCTCCTCAGGAACATACTTTTCTAACTCCGGCCTTTCAAAGTCCAATGGTCTGAGCTCTTCTTGTTCTAGTTTCGGTTTCGGTTTTGGTTTTTCTTTCGGAGCCAGCTCTTCGGTGGGCTCCGTTTTCTTAGGTTTTTTCTTTGGTTCTTCCACTTCCTCGGCCTTTTTCTCAGGAATCTTTTTCAATTTAATATCTTCAGGCTCGACCTTCTTTTCTTCGGGGACTTTGCCTTTGCCAATTTTCAGCGGTTTTGGTTTTTCTTCCTCCGGTGTTGGTTTTTTTGCTGGGCGTTCGTATACGGACTTGTCTTCAAGCTCTTCAAGCGGCGTTTTCTTCAACTCCTCAAACTCCTTATCCAGTTTCTCTAATTCCGTCAGTTCGACTTCAGAAAGTTTTTTCTTTTTAAATTTCATTTTCAAAACTTTTAGGGCTTCCGTAGTGTTTCGTGAAAGGATGCCAGCCTGGACAGGATTCTCTTCGAGAACCGTTAACACGGGTTTCTGTATTTCTGGCGGATAATCGCCGATGAAGGTTATACGACTTTTGAGAAGGAATTTTGGCAGTTGTACTGTCGGTGCTTCTTTCTTTTTCGGAACGGAAACTTTCTTCAGTTTTATTGTGCCGAATTGAACTTGTTCCTCCGGCTGAGAATAAGACAATTTTGTAGCTTTAAATTCTTTTCGTTCGATCTTTTGAGGCACCAGTTTTAGTGGCTCAGCTGACACGGGCTCTTTTTCTTTCTTCTTTTTCGTAGGCTCCCACTGAATCTTTTCAGGCATTGGTTCCAGGACCGGCCGTTCATACTCAGGCTCTACCCATTCTTCAATTTCATCCTTCTTGGCTACGGGCTTCTTCTTTTTCGTCTTTTTTACTGTTTTCTTCTCTTTCACTTCTTCTGTAGGTTTGATCTCTTCGACGGCCTCTTCCACTGGAATGATTTCTTCGGGAGCATGACCATTGAGTTCTTTTTCCAAGGTTTTCTCAGGCTGTTCTTCCGCCGGTTTACCTTCTTCAGGAATCTTCTTTTTTTTCTTGGGGGTTTTACTAACAGGAACTTCAACCACTTGGACTTTCGTATCATCCTTTTCTTGTACAAGAACCGCTTCTTCCTCTTCAGGCTTTTCACGGTCGGGAAGATCTTCCGTCGTGACTGATGAAATGACTTCGGTTGTTTCAACGCTCTCTTTCGGTGATATCGTTTTATCCGCCTTCACTTTCTTAGGCTTCTTAGGTTTTATTTCTTCAACTTGGTCTTTTTGATTCTCAATTTCCCCAATGACCGCTTCGGTCGGTTTTTTCGGAGCCTTTTCTGTTTTTATTTCCACTACTTTAGCTTCCTCCGGAATATCTTCCTTTGGTATGGCTTCTTCCTCTTGTGGTTTCTTCGTCACTTCCAGTTCTTCCGGTACCATTTCTGCAATAACTTGGGTGACTTGAATACCTTCTTTCGGAATAATAGCTTTCTTAGCCTTTTCAGGTTTCGGTTTGTGGATAACAATCTCTTCGATTGTTTCCTCGGGTATGCCGTCCTCTCGTGTTACAGCTTTTTTCTTTTTGATGACTTTCATTGTTGGTGTTTCAGTGATTTCGACAATTTGTTGCTCTTCCATGAATGTCGACTCTTCAGCTGGTTTTACAATTGTCTCTTCCACTATTTCCTCTGGTATGTCTTTCTTTACTGATTTCCTGCGTTTTTTTATTTTCACTGCCGCAGGAGTTTCTACGGTTTCGATTACTTCTTCAACTATTTCCGGTGCTTCTTTTACCTCGGTTTCTATTACTCTTGCCCTATCGAGTTCGTCTATCGAGAACTTAGCGGTTTCCATCTTGGGTTTGTGCAGAACAATTTCTTCGATCACTTCTTCTGGTATTCCATCTTCATTCGTGACTGCAGTCTTTTTCTTGATAATAGTTTTTGTGGGGGTTTCCGTTATTTCAACTATTTGTTGTTCCTCCATAAAAGTTTTTTCCTCCAAAGGTTTCATAACAATCTCCTCAATAATTTCATCTGGAACATTTTTCTTCAAAGACTTCCTGCGCTTCTTGGTTGTTCGCTGTGTCGGAGTTTCCACGGTTTCTATTATTTCTTCGTCTACGACGGTGACCTTTTCTTCCGGAGCCTGTTGGACGATCGTTCTTGTTATCCTTGCAGTTTCCAACTTGTCCACCCGAAGTTTTGCTTTTTCTTCTTTTGGTTTGTGCAACACAATCTCTTCAAGGACCTCTTCAGGAACACCATCTTCTCGTGTTAGAGCTTTTTTCTTTTTGATGATTGTTTTTGTTGGTGTTTCCGTGATTTCAACGATTTGCTGTTCCTCCATAAACGTACGTTCCTCTACTGGTTTTATTTCAACTTCTTCAACTATTTCATCAGGCACGTCTTTCTTCAATGATTTTCTACGGATTTTAGTTGTTATCTTCGTAGGAGTTTCCACAGTCTCGATAATCTCTTTGGGTCCCAACATTACGTCAGTTTTTGTTATATTTGCTGTTTCTAATTGCTCAACAATGGGCTTTGCTTTTTCTTTTTTCGGTTTGTGGATGACGATTTCTTCGATAACTTCTTCAGGAATGCCGTCTTCTCTAGTAACTGCTGTTTTCTTTTTGATCACCTTCTTCGTTGGAGTTTCTGTGATTTCGATAATTTGTTGCTCTTCCATGAAAACGGATTCTTCACTCGGTTTCTCGATGATTTCCTCAATGATTTCTTCCGGCTTGCCCTTCTTTCCAGGCAACTTTTTCCTGATTGTTCTCGAAGTAGGCGTTTCTACAGTTTCAATTATCTCTTCCTCTGTTTTTTCTGCGATTACCACTGTTTTCTTAGGTTTCCGCTTCGGTGCCTTTTCTACTGTTACTTCAGTGATATCCACGCTTTGCTCATGTTCCTCCTCAATAGGTATGGCTTGCTCTTCCCTTGGCTTTTCGATGATGATTTCTTCAACAATCTCGTCTGGAGCTCCATCGTCGCGAACGACAGTTTTTGTTTTCTTGACGATTTTTTTCGTTGGTTTTTTCTTAATGTCGATAGTCTCTTTTTCCTCCGTGATGACGTCATCCTTTGTCGCCTCCTGAACATCAACCTCGGTGATCTCTACAGTTTCAATTTCTTCCGGAAGCGTCTTGGCCTTTTGTTTTTTCGGTATTTCGGTGATGATTTCCTCAACAATTTCTTCGGTGACCTCGTCTACCGCTTTTTTAGACTTGCGCGTCTTGGGAAGAGTTTTCGACGTCTCCTCAGTCACCTCCTCGACGACTTCCTGCATATTGAAAGTACAATTTTAAGGAAAAATCTTCATGAGCAGTGACAAAACAAATCCAAACGAGTCTCACCTCTTGTAGTCTTTCCTGGGTGATACCTGCGCAATGAATTCAATCGATTAATTGGTGAAGGCCAAATTGCAGTTCAGATATTATCGAAGGTAAAAACATAAAAGGCGGAAGATCAGCGTAATTTTTCATGTGCTATAGTAATACGTGTGTCGTCATACGCATAGAGGGGACTGTTCGTTTTTTGATGGGTCGCTGTTGTATCGATTTTACGTTTTTTATTTTCCAATTTTGTATCGTCCGATAGTTTGGGTGCTAGTATATCACGAATAATCATATAAACGTATTTGGTATAATGAAATGTATAGTAAATATGAAGAATAGTATAAAGTATTATATGACAAGTAGGCTCACCTTCTGGACCCCGCTCGACATCTTTAGACTGTTTTGGTTTTTTGTGTTTCGGTTTTTCGTGTGATATTGGTGTAGTGTCTTCAGTTTCATCGATTACCGTAGTTACCGGTTCTTTACCTTCCTCTTGAACCGTTATCACTTGGGTTACCTGCTCTTTACCATCGCGTTTCTTGCTCGTACGTTTCTTCACTATTTTCGCCGGCTTCCCTTCCTTTGTTATTACTGTCGTGACCGTAACACGTTCCTTTAATTCTTCTACCAGTTTCGGTTTTATCGCCTCTGGGTTTTCAACGGGAATATCAGCTTCCTCGACTTCTTCAAACGTTGTCGTAATTATTGGCTGTTCGCCCTCTTGTTGGGAGATAACTTGTTCAGTAACTCGAGGAATGTCATCACCACTTTTCTTCGTCGTTCTTTTCTTCATTACTTTCTTAGGTTTTTTGCCAGGCTCTTCATAAATTTCTTCGGTAGTCACCGTCTCCACGGTCTCAACAACGTCCTCATCTCGTGGTAAATATCTTATGCCATCGTCTTGATTTTTTTCTTGGTCTTCGGGCTTCTTGTCTTTCTTCCAAGGCTTCAGCTTGATTTTTTCCTGCTCTTCTTCAGGCTTGTCGCCTTTAGGTATTCTGAATTTTATCTCTGGTTGCTCTTCCGTTTTTAGTGGTTTAGGCACGCCAGGCACAATCGGAATCGATTCCATCTCAGGTTCTGGTTTTTTCTTCTTCAATTTCGAAGGCTTCTTTACAGGCTTATCTTTCTCGGGTTCTTCCTTATCACGTACTTCAGGAGCTTCACGCTCTTCGAGATCGGTTTCGCTTGATGGTACATCATAAGGCTCAAACGACGTCAGCTCTGGATATTCTTTATCTTCTTTGGATAGTTGTTGCTTCAACTTTGGTGTTTTCTTCTTTGGTAATTCGTCTACAACTTCTGATTCGTCTTTGTCAACCTTTGGAATCTTTTTAAGAGTGACTATTTCATCTTCCGGTTCTTCTTTTGATGGCACTTTGCCTTTACCAACTTTGAACTTTTCCGGTGTTTCTGTCTTGGGTTTCTTTGGCTTCAGTGTTCTCTCGTAAACCGACTTATCTTCAATAGTTTCCAATGGCGTTTTCTTCAAATCTTCAAACTCCAAATCGAGTTTTTCCAATTCGGTTAGCTCTTTCTTCATCGGCTTGTGTGTGCGCTGCTTTGGCTTTTTGATTTTAAGCGCATCCTCCATGTTTCGAGATAGTATACCTGACTGAACATAGATAGGCTCAAGTTCAGTGATCACCGGATACTGTAGAGAAGGTGGCCATTCGTGGGCAACTATTCGACTACGTAACATAATTTTCGGAAATGCATCACGTTTTTTGCCCGCGTCTTTTGGTTTCTTTGACACTATTGCTTTTTTCAATTTAATTTGAGCGAACTCGGGCATTTGTGGAGATTCTATTTTTAGTTTAACGGGCTTTTGTTCATTCCGCTCAATTTTCATCAATTGGGGTTTCAGCTTCTGTTTTAGCTCTGTCATTTTCTGAACCTCTTCAGGAGATTTCTCAATAGATGTAAGTGGTTTCCTTTTCGCAATCTTTTTGGTTTTCTTCGGTGGTTCTGGAATATCAAATTTATATTCATCGATTATTCCTTTGGAAATTTCACTCACTGTAGTTACTAGTTCCTTGCCTTCTTCTTCCACGGTGACGTGTTCGACGAGTTTTTTATCTTCACCGCGTTTATGAACGATCTTCTGCTTCTTCGTTATCTTTCTTGGTTTCCCTTGATCAGATATCTCATCTGTTACAGTAACTTTTTCCCGGGTTGCTTCGATAATTGTAGTCTCAGATAGTTCCTCGAGTGTAGGGAAATCTGACATCTTTTCTTCCTCAATTATTTCTTCGCCAGGCAAGACAACCGTAGTAATTCTCGGTGGTTTGCCTACCTCCTCTGTTATAGTTTCTTCAATGACTTCGGGTTTCTTACCCTTCTTTCTGCGAATCGTCTTTTTCTTCGTTACCTTCTCCGTTGTTTTATCCGGTGTTTCGTGTATCTCTTCGGTAACTATTGTGTCAATAACATCTGGGTAGTCTTCAGTCTCTCCCTTGGGAATTTCAGTGACTCCGAATTCTTTTCCACCGTCTGTTACAGTATTTGATTTTCGCTTTGGTTTTTTTGTTCCTTTTGGTTTTGGTTGTTCCTGAAGCATTTGTTCCACTTTTTCCATGGGGAGTTCCAGAACCGTCGTTATGGGTTGTTCGTCTCCTTCGACCACAGTTGTTTCTTCGATGATTACGGGCTTTTCGTTTAGTTTTTGAACTACGGTACGTTTCTTTGAAATCTTTGTCGGCTTCCCTCGTTCTGTCACCTCCGCCGAAACTGTGACATGTTCGCGCGTTACTTCGACGATTGTTGCTTCGGATGGTACATCAAGTGCCGGAAGTTCTATGACCTCGCCATCTTCGAAAATTTCGGTGACCGGCACGATGATTGTGGTTTTTCTTGGTGTCTTGTCTGCCTCCTCAACAGTAATTTCCTCAATGATTTCGGGTTGTTTACCCTTCTTCCTAGATACTGTTTTTTTCTTAGTTACTTTTTTGAGTTTTTTATCAGGAGTTTCTTGAATTTCTTCAGTGATTATTGTGTCTACGAAAATTGGAATTTCTTCGGATTCCTTTGCGATTATTTCTTTGATTTCGGTTTCTTCGTCTTTGCTTGGTACCTTCTTGGGTTTCTTACTTGATTTTTTCGTTTTGGGCAGTTTACTCATAATTTCTTCAACTTTTTCAGCTGGAAGTTCACATACAGTCGTTACAGGTTCCTGGTTTTCTTCTATGATAGTTGTCTCTTCAGTTGCTCGAGGCTTCTTATGTGGCTTTTCAACAATCGTCTGTTTTTTAATTATTTTTTTGGGTTTCAGTTGAGGCGTTAATTCCTCAATGACCGTGGTTTTAGAAGTAACAACTTCTGGCACAACATCCGGTATCAGCTCAGGGAGTTTATTTGTCTCTTCGAAGATGATACTCTCAATGGGATGTTCGACAACAGTTAATATTGGGCTTTTGCCATTTTCCTCGATCGTTGTCTCTTCCCGGACTTTTTGTTCATCACCCCGTCTCTGTACAACTCGTTTTTTCGTTATCTTCTTCGGTTTTCCTTGCTGTGTTACTGTCTGAATCACAACTACTTGTTCACTAACTACTTCTTCTTCAGTAGGAGTGGCTTGTTCAATGATTGGCAATACATGAGTTTTTTCGTCTATAAGCACTTCTTCGAATGGTTCATCTAGCACCGTCGTCACGGGAACTTTTCCTTCTTCTTTTACAGTTACTTGTTCAGTTACTTTCTGTTTGTTGCCTATTTTCCGAACGACACGCTTTTTAATAATTGTTCGTGGCTTGCCTTTGTCTGTCACCTCTTCCGTAACACTGATCTGTTGAGAAACTTCAACATCCTCAGGTTTCTCGTGTTCCAATGAGAATGTAACGTTCTGTTCAACAGTGACATCTTCGTTAGTTTCTTCAAAAACAACAGTCACTGGGGCCTTGCCTTCCTCTTCAACAGTTATTTCCTCCGCTACTTTCTTTGCTTTACCGCGCTTGATGATCTTTTTTGTCTTGGTGAATTTTTTTGGTGTGCCTTTAGGCGTCAAAGTATCAGTGACTTTGACCTCTTCTTGTATTTCCTCAAGGACAGCTGGCTGCTCTTCGAACTCTATAGCCGTAGGTGCTCGTTCGAGAATTTGATCGGTCCGAGATTTTTGAGGTGACTTTCCTTCCTCTTCAACGGTTATTTCTTCCGAAATTCTTTGCTGTTTATCTTTGGTTTGGATAATTCGCCTTTTCGTTGTCTTTTGCGGTCGTCCTCCTTTTGTTAATACCTCGGTAACGCTCACTTGTTCAGTGGTCTCCTCAATAAGTGACGGTTCGTGTACCTCAATAATATCTAGAGGTTTATACGTTTCCTCTTCTATTATTTCTTCGCAGGGTATCTCAGTATGCAAAACAATTGGAACCTCACCTTCCTCTTCAATTATTTCATCCTCGACAACCGTTTGCTTCTTTCCTCGTCGTTTGATGGTTCGCTTTTTTGTCACCGTTACCGGCTTACCTTCCTCAGTTATTATTTCACTGATGGTCACCTGTTTACGAGTTTCTTCTGGTTGTGTGTCCTCGATCGATTTCTCAACTAAAGGCAATGGAACAACTATCTCATCAAGAAGAATTTCTTCCACAGGATGTTCAACAATGGAGAAAACTGGAGCTTCACCCTCTTCCTCTACCGTTGTAACTTCTGTCACCTGTTGTTTTATTCCCTTCTTTTTTATAATACGTTTTTTTGTAATTTTTTTTGGTTTTTTCTTGGATGTTACAACGATTTCTCGTGTTGTTAGAGTCTCGATTGTTTCCGGGACTTCTTCATGCTTTTTGTCGGAAGGTATGTACCTGATGTTATCATCATACGGTTTCTCTTCAGTTATTTCATCCTTTGGTTTCTTCCAGGGTTTCAGATGTATTTTCTCTTTCTCCTCCGCTGGTTTGGGGCCCTGCTTAGACTTGAACTTTTGTTCCGGTGTTTCTTCGTCTATTTCGGACTTTGCTTGACCCGGAAAAATGACAATGTTCTCAAATTCTTGTTCTGGTTTACTTGGCTTCCGCTTTGGCTTCTTTTGACCCTCCAATTTTTCCGGGACATTGGTTTTTTCTTCGTCTTCGAGAGGTTTGAATTTTTCGAAATCAGTCTCGACCGATGGCACGTCATAAGGTTGAAACATAAGGCCATCCGGTAATTCATCTCCAATATCAGGCTTTTTGACGCTTTTTCGTGCAATTTCGGGCTTTTCAACAGGTTTTAATGCCGCTTCGTCCTTTGATTTTTGAATGGGAATTTTCTTTAATTTTATATTCTCTGGTAGATCATCTGCTTGTTCTGGTACTTTTCCTTTACCGAATTTCAATTTTCGATCCAGCTGTTCGTCGAGCTTCTCAAGCTTCGGAGTACGTTGATAAACCTTTTTCTCAGGCATGTCTTCTAACGGAACGTTCTTGAGTTCCTCGAATTCGGCATCAAGTTTCTCGAGAATTGACTCATTCTGGTTAGTGGGCTTGAACTTTTTGTGTTTGATCTTCCGGAGTTTAATAGCATCTTCCATGGAGTGCGATAAAATTCCGTTTTGAATAAATTGAGGCTTAAGAAAAGAGATTTTGAGGTATAGCACTGAGGGAGGCCACTCACAGAATATTATACGACTGCGCAAACGAATTATGGGAAATTTGTCTTTTTCGTTGTCCTTGCGTTTAATAATTGGAGCTTTCTTTAATTTAATTTGTGCGAAATGAGGCAGTTCGGGTTCGGGTTTGGAGATCTTTAGTTTTGTAGGTTTAACTTCATTTACTTCTAAGTTGACGCGGAGAGGTTTTAGTTTTGCTTTCCGAGCTGCAATATCTTCTGGTACCGGAAGATCTTTTGATTCCCGAGTCATCTTCTTTGTTGGTTTCAGAAATTCCTCTGGTATTTTCTCGGTAGGAGAAATATCTTCCTGGGGAAATTGAGTTGACATAACCACTGGAGCCGAACCCTCTTCTTCGACAGTTTGTTCGTCGGCCCTTTGATGTTTCAGTCTCTTCTCTGGTATTGCTTTCCGTTTCGTAACTTTCCTTGGTTTATTTTCCTCAGTTATGTCTTGGGTGATAAACACCGCTTCGGGATTTTCCACACATTCTGAAGGTTGTGGACGTTCTACAGAAACGAACTCTTCTTCTGGGTGAGCGATAATAGTTGTTTTTGGCGCTTTACCTTCTTCTTCGACGGTCTGCTCTTCAGTCACCTGTTGTTTATTTCCTTTCCTACGAATGATTTTCTTTTTCGTGATCTTTCTGGGTTTGCCTTTTTCAGTAATGTCTTGTGTGACAGTAACTTCTTCGCGAATTTCTTCACGCTCCGTAGGTTTGGTAAATTCGAGCGATGGCAAAGATTTAGTGACTTCTTCAGGAACGTATTCCTCTTCCGGGTGTGCCAATGACGTAGTAACTGGAGTTTTACCTTCTTCTTCAACGGTCTGCTCTTCAGTCACCTGTTGTTTATCGCCCTTCCTACGAATGATTTTCTTTTTCGTTATCTTTCTGGGTTTACCTTTTTCAGTAATGTCTTGTGTGACAGTAACTTCTTCGCGAATTTCTTCACGCTCCGTAGGTTTGGTAAATTCGAGCGATGGCAGAGATTCAATGGCTTCTTCAGGAATGAATTCCGCTTCCGGGTGTGCCAATGAAGTAGTAACTGGAGCTTTACCTTCTTCTTCAACGGTCTGCTCTTCAGTCACCTGTGGTTTATCGCCTTTCCTATGAATGATTTTCGTTTTCGTGATCGTTCTGGGTTTGCCTTTTTTAGTAATTTCTTGTGTGACAGTAACCTGTTCGCAAATTTCTTCACGACCCGTAGGTCTGGTAAAATCGAGCGATGGCAGAGGTTCAGTGGCTTCTTCAGGAATGCATTCCTCTTCCGGATGTGCCAATGAAGTAGTAACTGGAGCTTTACCTTCTTCTTCAACGGTCTGCTCTTCAGTCACCTGTTGTTTATCGCCTTTCCTACGAATGATTTTCTTTTTCGTGATCTTTCTGGGTTTGCCTTTTTTAGTAATTTCTTGTGTGACCGTAACTTCTTCACGAATTTCTTCATGCTCCGTAGGTTTGGTAAATTCGGGCGATGGCAGAGGTTCAGTGGCTTCTTCAGGAATGCATTCCTCTTCTGGGTGTGCCAATGAAGTAGTAACTGGAGCTTTACCTTCTTCTTCAACGGTCTGCTCTTCAGTCACCTGTTGTTTATCGCCTTTCCTACGAATGATTTTCTTTTTCGTGATCTTTCTGGGTTTGCCTTTTTTAGTAATTTCCTGTGTGACAGTAACTTCTTCGCGAATTTCTTCACCATCCGTAGGTTTGGTAAAATCGAGCGATGGCAGAGTTTCAGTGGCTTCTTCAGGAATGCATTCCTCTTCCGGGTGTGCCAATGAAGTAGTAACTGGAGCTTTACCTTCTTCTTCAACGGTCTGCTCTTCAGTCACCTGTTGTTTATCGCCTTTCCTACGAATGATTGTCTTTTTCGTGATCTTTCTGGGTTTGCCTTTTTCAGGAATTTCTTGACTGACAGTTACTTCTTCTCGAATTTCTTCCCGCTCCGTAGGTTTGGTAAATTCGAGCGATAGCAACGGTTCAGTCGCTTCTTCAGGAACAATCTCTTCCTCTGGGTGAGCGGTAATGGTTATCTTTGGCGCTTTATCTTCTTCTTCGACGGTCTGTTCTTCAGTCACCTGTTGTTTATTTCCTTTCCTACGAATGATTTTCTTTTTCGTGATCTTTCTGGGTTTGCCTTTTTTAGTAATGTCTTGTGTGACAGTAACTTCTTCGCGAATTTCTTCACGCTCCGTAGGTTTGGTAAATTCGAGCGATGGCAACGGTTTAGTGACTTCTTCAGGAACGTATTCCTCTTCCGGGTGTGCCAATGACGTAGTAACTGGAGCTTTACCTTCTTCTTCAACCGTCTGCTCTTCAGTCACCCGTTGTTTATTGCCTTTCCTACGAATGATTTTCTTTTTCGTGATCTTTCTGGGTTTGCCTTTTTCAGTAATGTCTTGTGTGACAGTAACTTCTTCGCGAATTTCTTCACGCTCCGTAGGTTTGGTAAATTCGAGCGATGGCAAAGGTTTAGTGACTTCTTCAGGAACGTATTCCTCTTCTGGGTGTGCCAATGACGTAGTAACTGGAGCTTTACCTTCTTCTTCAACGGTCTGCTCTTCAGTCACCTGTTGTTTTTCGCCTTTCCTACGAATGATTTTCTTTTTCGTGATCTTTCTGGGTTTACCTTTTTTAGTAATTTCTTGTGTGACAGTAACTTCTTCGCGAACTTCTTCACGATCGGTAGGTTTGGTAAAATCGAGCGATGGCAGAGGTTCAGTGGCTTCTTCAGGAATACATTCCTCTTCCGGGTGTGCCAATGAAGTAGTAACTGGAGCTTTACCTTCTTCTTCAACGGTCTGCTCTTCAGTCACCTGTTGTTTATCGCCTTTCCTACGAATGATTTTCTTTTTCGTGATCTTTCTGGGTTTGCCTTTTTTAGTAATTTCTTGTGTGACAGTAACTTCTTCGCGAATTTCTTCACGATCCGTAGGTTTGGTAAATTCGAGCGATGGCAACGGTTCAGTTGCTTCTTCAGGAACAATCTCTTCCTCTGGGTGAGCGGTAATGGTTATCTTTGGCGCTTTATCTTCTTCTTCGACGGTCTGTTCTTCAGTCACCTGTTGTTTATTTCCTTTCCTACGAATGATTTTCTTTTTCGTGATCTTTCTGGGTTTGCCTTTTTCAGTAATGTCTTGTGTGACAGTAACTTCTTCACGAATTTCTTCACGCTCCGTAGGTTTGGAAAATTCGAGCGATGGCAGAGGTATAGTGGTTTCTTCAGGAATGAATTCCTCTTCCGGGTGTGCCAATGAAGTAGTAACTGGAGCTTTACCTTCTTCTTCAACGGTCTGCTCTTCAGTCACCTGTTGTTTATTTCCTTTCTTACGAATGATTTTCTTTTTCGTGATCTTTCTGGGTTTGCCTTTTTTAGTAATTTCTTGTGTGACAGTAACTTCTTCGCGAACTTCTTCACGATCGGTAGGTTTGGTAAAATCGAGCGATGGCAGAGGTTCAGTGGCTTCTTCAGGAATGCATTCCTCTTCCGGGTGTGCCAATGAAGTAGTAACTGGAGCTTTACCTTCTTCTTCAACGGTCTGCTCTTCAGTCACCTGTTGTTTATTTCCTTTCCTACGAATGATTTTCTTTTTCGTTATCTTTCTGGGTTTGCCTTTTTCAGTAATGTCTTGTGTGACAGTAACTTCTTCGCGAATTTCTTCACGCTCAGTAGGTTTGGTAAATTTGAGCGATGGCAGAGATTCAGTGGCTTCTTCAGGAATGAATTCCTCTTCCGGGTGTGCCAATGAAGTAGTAACTGGAGCTTTACCTTCTTCTTCAACGGTTTGCTCTTCAGTCACCTGTTGTTTATCGCCTTTCCTACGAATGATTTTCTTTTTCGTGATCGATCTGGGTTTGCCTTTTTTAGTAATTTCTTGTGTGACAGTAACCTGTTCGCGAATTTCTTCACGCTCCGTAGGTTTGGTAAATTCGAGCGATGGCAAAGGTTTAGTGGCTTCTTCCGGAACGTATTCCTCTTCCGGGTGTGCCAATGACGTAGTCACTGGAGCTTTACCGTCTTCTTCGACGGTTTGCTCTTCCGTCACCTGTTGTTTACTGCCTTTCCTACGAATGATTTTCTTTTTCGTGATCTTTCTGGGTTTGCCTTTTTCAGGAATTTCTTGACTGACAGTTACTTCTTCTCGAATTTCTTCCCGCTCCGTAGGTTTGGTAAATTCGAGCGATGGCAACGGTTCAGTCGCTTCTTCAGGAACAATCTCTTCCTCTGGGTGAGCGGTAATGGTTGTCTTTGGCGCTTTACCGTCTTCTTCGACGGTCTGCTCTTCAGTCACCTGTTGTTTATTGCCTTTCCTACGAATGATTTTCTTTTTCGTGATCTTTCTGGGTTTGCCTTTTTCAGTAATGTCTTGTGTGACAGTAACTTCTTCGCGAATTTCTTCACGCTCCGTAGGTTTGGTAAATTCGAGCGATGGCAAAGGTTTAGTGACTTCTTCAGGAACGTATTCCTCTTCTGGGTGTGCCAATGACGTAGTAACTGGAGCTTTACCTTCTTCTTCAACGGTCTGCTCTTCAGTCACCTGTGGTTTATCGCCTTTCCTACGAATGATTTTCTTTTTCGTGATCTTTCTGGGTTTGCCTTTTTTAGTAATTTCTTGTGTGACAGTAACTTCTTCGCGAATTTCTTCACGCTCCGTAGGTTTGGTAAAATCGAGCGATGGCAGAGGTTCAGTGGCTTCTTCAGGAATGCATTCCTCTTCCGGGTATGCCAATGAAGTAGTAACTGGAGCTTTACCTTCTTCTTCAACGGTCTGCTCTTCAGTCACCTGTTGTTTATTTCCTTTCCTACGAATGATTTTCTTTTTCGTTATCTTTCTGGGTTTGCCTTTTTCAGTAATGTCTTGTGTGACAGTAACTTCTTCGCGAATTTCTTCACGCTCAGTAGGTTTGGTAAATTTGAGCGATGGCAGAGATTCAGTGGCTTCTTCAGGAATTAATTCCTCTTCCGGGTGTGCCAATGAAGTAGTAACTGGAGCTTTACCTTCTTCTTCAACGGTTTGCTCTTCAGTCACCTGTTGTTTATCGCCTTTCCTACGAATGATTTTCTTTTTCGTGATCGTTCTGGGTTTGCCTTTTTTAGTAATTTCTTGTGTGACAGTAACCTGTTCGCGAATTTCTTCACGCTCCGTAGGTTTGGTAAATTCGAGCGATGGCAAAGGTTTAGTGGCTTCTTCCGGAACGTATTCCTCTTCCGGGTGTGCCAATGACGTAGTCACTGGAGCTTTACCGTCTTCTTCGACGGTTTGCTCTTCCGTCACCTGTTGTTTACTGCCTTTCCTACGAATGATTTTCTTTTTCGTGATCTTTCTGGGTTTGCCTTTTTCAGGAATTTCTTGACTGACAGTTACTTCTTCTCGAATTTCTTCCCGCTCCGTAGGTTTGGTAAATTCGAGCGATGGCAACGGTTCAGTCGCTTCTTTAGGAACAATCTCTTCCTCTGGGTGAGCGGTAATGGTTGTCTTTGGCGCTTTACCGTCTTCTTCGACGGTCTGCTCTTCAGTCACCTGTTGTTTATTGCCTTTCCTACGAATGATTTTCTTTTTCGTGATCTTTCTGGGTTTGCCTTTTTCAGTAATGTCTTGTGTGACAGTAACTTCTTCGCGAATTTCTTCACGCTCCGTAGGTTTGGTAAATTCGAGCGATGGCAAAGGTTTAGTGACTTCTTCAGGAACGTATTCCTCTTCTGGGTGTGCCAATGACGTAGTAACTGGAGCTTTACCTTCTTCTTCAACGGTCTGCTCTTCAGTCACCTGTTGTTTTTCGCCTTTCCTACGAATGATTTTCTTTTTCGTGATCTTTCTGGGTTTGCCTTTTTTAGTAATTTCTTGTGTGACAGTAACTTCTTCGCGAATTTCTTCACGCTCCGTAGGTTTGGTAAAATCGAGCGATGGCAGAGGTTCAGTGGCTTCTTCAGGAATGCATTCCTCTTCCGGGTATGCCAATGAAGTAGTAACTGGAGCTTTACCTTCTTCTTCAACGGTCTGCTCTTCAGTCACCTGTTGTTTATTTCCTTTCCTACGAATGATTTTCTTTTTCGTTATCTTTCTGGGTTTGCCTTTTTCAGTAATGTCTTGTGTGACAGTAACTTCTTCGCGAATTTCTTCACGCTCAGTAGGTTTGGTAAATTTGAGCGATGGCAGAGGTTCAGTGGCTTCTTCAGGAATGAATTCCTCTTCCGGGTGTGCCAATGAAGTAGTAACTGGAGCTTTACCTTCTTCTTCAACGGTTTGCTCTTCAGTCACCTGTTGTTTATCGCCTTTCCTACGAATGATTTTCTTTTTCGTGATCGTTCTGGGTTTGCCTTTTTTAGTAATTTCTTGTGTGACAGTAACCTGTTCGCGAATTTCTTCACGCTCCGTAGGTTTGGTAAATTCGAGCGATGGCAAAGGTTTAGTGGCTTCTTCCGGAACGTATTCCTCTTCCGGGTGTGCCAATGACGTAGTAACTGGAGCTTTACCGTCTTCTTCGACGGTTTGCTCTTCCGTCACCTGTTGTTTATTTCCTTTCCTACGAATGATTTTCTTTTTCGTTATCTTTCTGGGTTTGCCTTTTTCAGTAATGTCTTGTGTGACAGTAACTTCTTCGCGAATTTCTTCACGCTCAGTAGGTTTGGTAAATTCGAGCGATGGCAGAGGTTCAGTGGCTTCTTCAGGAATGAATTCCTCTTCCGGGTGTGCCAATGAAGTAGTAACTGGAGCTTTACCTTCTTCTTCAACGGTTTGCTCTTCAGTTACCTGTTGTTTATTGCCTTTCCTACGGATGATTTTCTTTTTCGTGATCCTTCTCGGTTTGCCTTTTTCAGTAATTTCTTGACTGACAGATACTTCTTCTCGAATTTCTTCACGTTCTGTGCGTTTTTCGAAATCGACCGTTTTGGCTTTTTCAGTGTTGAACTTTTGAGCTATCTGCTTTTCCTTTTTGTCAAGGGTGACGTCAGCTAAATCCATGTCGACGGGAGTTTCTTCTAAAGAAATTCCTCTTTCCAGTTCAACTATATCCTCGGCTTCTTCAATGCTCGATGGGATTATTTCTTCAACACCTGTATCACCGGTTATTTCTTCTATAGGCATGAATTGTTTTCTCGGTATGCTTGGTAACTGAGATTTTACATCTTCAAGTTCTTCTTCGATGACTACGACATTATCTCGGTCGGAAGGAGACGGTTTTTTCTTACGTATTATTGTCCTCTTCGTTTTGATGGCAGAAGTTTCTTCATCCTTACTACCGCGCCTGAATTTAGTCGTGTATTCTTCGGTTACTTCGGTGTCCGATTCGGACACCGGCTGTTGTGTTGTATCTGGGATATCGTGTTCTGTGTCGTGTATTAATGTGCTGTGATGTTGCACGCGTGCTTCTGTTGTTTCTGAAATGTTACAGAAGAGTTGTGATGTGATTAGAGTGTCTGTGATCTGTTTGCCGCTTGCTTTGCCTTTTTGGTTTGACTTCTACAAGACTTGATAACGGATCGAGGCTTTTCTCTGAGTCAGTATACAACACTTGAATATCGTTAATTTACACCTTACCAAATACATAGCGCAAAGACGGCTGTGTGTAAACCTATTAACTTGGAAGTAAATCTAATCAAACAGCATCTTCTTTAGATTTTCATTTTTATGCTGAAAATATTGCTCTTTAAATTCTTATACAAAATTTCAATGCAATTTTTTTTTCATGCAATTTTAAAGTCATAATGCAGACATTGTTCATAACGCCTATTTCAAATTTAGTTTTATGGATACTTGGGAAACTCTTCAGCATTTAAGAAGTCTTTTCAATTCGGATAAAAACTGCAATACTGAGATATCGTATGTCGCAAAGACTTCTTCGGTTCCATTTGAATACTTTACTTTCAAGATTCGAAATACTCTCGATTTCTCCTTGTAACATAGAAAATTAAATAAGAATTCAATATTTGTCATTAGTAGTAAATTTAATCGTTAATATTTCAACTAGTCCTTGTTTATGATTAATCATTAATTATTCGTGTTATTTCTTTATATATACGAGAGTGGCTGTATTATTTATTCATTTTCGTGCCTCATTTATTTAATGTCATGACGTTCAAAATTCTAACGGTACGGAAAAGAACCTCGATCCCGAATCAAGCACTGGGTATGAGGAAACAACACTACCAGGAAGAAATGCGAGAGTTATAGTGATATATGTTAATACGATTTCTGTTGTAGACACAGGGAAAAATTTAGTTGGGGCAATGGGGCGGGCGAGCAATATTTATATGTGCTCATACACATGAAATTTGTTGGGGTTTGACTGATAAGTGACTTTTTAGTTGTGCGCGTGTAAAGAGCAGGAGCATATGAAGTGTGAAATGTTTATTTGTGTTGACTCGCCTGTAATGTCGAGAGAGAGGACCGCTCTTTTTACTTACCAGCTTAAAATCTCTTTGACAGAGACTAATATTTGGGTCTTTTATGTTCATTCTGCAACCTACAGCCCTTTGTTGCCAATATATTTTAGAAAATTCCAAATAACGCTAACATACTAGACACAACGATGAGAAATCCAAATAAAAAACTAACGTGTAAAAATGCGTTGCTCAAAGAAAAATTGAGAGGATAACTCGTCTAAGACGAAGTCGAATTACTGGCAGACTTACGACAGTTGAATCCGAACCAAATCCGCCAGTTCGATTACCGACGAATTCGATAGCATGGACCTGAATACTTTCGTGTTTCACGAATACCGAAAACATCATAATGGCCACGGAACAAATAATATACATAACCGAACATATCCCCAAAGTGTGTTGTACTCACCAACGATGACGCGGTTCAGATGGTCAGACTCGATCGAGACTTGAGCCGATTTGGCTGTAGGCTTTATGGATTCGGGTAATTGGGATTCTTGTTCTCCGGTTGCTTGGAGTTCTGTCACTAATACCCCACGTTTTTCTTGGTCCACTGGTCTTGCTCTCTTTGTATCTGGTTTTTTAACATTGAACTCGGATGCTACACTTTCTGGCAATATTTCTTCTTTGATCGCAACGCCACGATCAACAACGTCCGGTAGAGCATTAACCTCGTCAGCTTTGCCTTTTATCACCTCTTTCGATTCTTTCTCAAAGTTTGTCACCTCCGAAATTCGTAGACTCTCAGAAGTTTGGAAAACCACATCAGCCTGACCAGATGGCGCAATTTTATTTACTGGCAGACTCTTTTCGCTCTCGTGCAACTGCTGAATTGATTGCTCAATGCTTTCGTATGGTATTTGTTCTGGAACGATTTTCTTACTCTCGGGCTTCTGTTCCTCAGGTAATTCTTGCGTCGTCGTGCTTGTCAAGACTTGCGATTTTTGAGCCACCTGCCGACCCCAAACGTTTGTATCAGCAATCTGTTTCATTGGTTCTTCGGGTGTTGCTAGAACGTTCTCCGTTTCTCCTTGAGTTATTTCGGATACAGATAACGAAACTAGTTCCTCGAGATTTGCCTTACCCTTTTGCGTTTCAGGTTCTGCTCTATTCGGCAAATCTTGCGTGTTTATCGCAGTCAATATTTCCATTGTCTCGATCACTTCTATACTCGAAACGTGAGTCAGTGCTTTATGTGTTTTTGGCTTTTCCTCTATTGGCATATCTTTCTCAGTCTCGTTGGATATAACTTCTGAAATCGCGACTGTGCTCATTTCCTCAATTTCCGCCGTTCCACGCTGCCCTTCTGGTTTTTCCATTTCTGGCAAATCTTCAGCCATTGTTACCGTCACAACTTGACTCTGTTCAGCGATTTCTCGACCAGATAAGTTTGGCTGAGCTTTTCGGCTAGACGGTATTTCGGGACTCAGCAAAACGTCCTCAGCATCATTCGTTTGTATTAGAGACACACTCAGAGGAGACAACTCATCAAGCAATCGCTTGCCAGTTTGTTCTTCTGGCGCTTTCGGTTTTGAAAGTTCCTCTGCACTTACGAGGGGCGTCACTTGCATTGTTTGCGCTGCTTCGCGACTCAACAATTTGGGTTGTGCTGTACTCTCAGTAGGAGCCTCCACACTTGGCATGGATACTTCTTGTTCGTTCGAAATCACTTCAGAAACGGTGAGCGGTGAGAATTCTTGAATGTTTCGTTTGCCTTCCTGTACTTCAGGTTTTTTGTCATTGAAGAGTTCTTCGGTACTTCTTAGAGTCAAAATTTGGAGAGTTTCGGCGACGTCATGTCCCGATAAAAGCGGTTGCGCGGTCTTTTCGCTCGGCACTTGTTGCCCCAGAAGTACTTCTTCGTTCTCGTTCGAAACAGTCTGCGAAACTATTACAGATGTTAACTCATTCAGTTGTGGTATTCCATGTTGTTCCTCCGGATGCTTCTCTCTTACAAATTCTTCAGTGGTTGACACTGCTTCGACTTGACTCGTTTCGGCTATTTCACGTCCAAGCAAATTGGATACTGCTATTTTGGTGCTCGGAATTTCCGGACTAGGTAAAAGTTGTTCAGCCTCTGTGGACACGGCTTGCGAAACTATGAGAGACGTTAGTTCATCAAGACAAGGTTTGACCTTGTACTCTTCAGGGGCAGCAGGAGTGACAAGCTCCGCGGCGTTTCTAACTGCCGTTATTTGAATTGTTTCAGCTGTTTCTATACTCAGGAGATTTTGCTTAGCTGTCGCCTTGTTGGGCACCGGAGCTGTCAATAGACTTTCTTCAGTTTCGTCTGAAATCGTCTGCGAAACAATTAACGATGTTAATTCGTCTAGATGTGCTTTTCCATGTTGTTCCTGAGGTTGTTTCGTCTGGAGCTCATCGGTATTATAAGCAGGCATTACTTCACTTGTTTCCGCAATTTCTCGTCCAAAAAGATTCGGCGTTGCTGTTTTCACGCTTGGGATTTCAGCAGTGGGTAACAATTGTTCAGACTCGTTAGATATGGCCTGCGAAACGATAAGCGATGTTAATTGATCAATGGTTGGTTGTCCCTTTTGTCCTTCCGGTACTACAGGAGCGAAGAGTTCTTCGGCATTTGTTATAGCAGTTATTTCAGTTGTTTGGGCGGTTTCTCTTCCCAAAAGACTTGATTTTGCCACTGCTTCGTCGGGAACTTGTGCACTGGGTAGATTTTCTTCAGTCTCATTTGAAACTGTCTGCGAAATGACAAGCGATGTTAATTCATTCAAATGCGGTTGTCCTTGTTGTCCTTCTGGTTGTTTTTCCTTCACGAGTTCTTCGGTACGTGAGACAGTTGTTACTTCACTTGTTTCGGCAATTTCACGTCCCAATATATTTGGCGTGGCTGCTTTTAAACCGGGTATTTGAGGAGTAGGCAAAAGTTGTTCAGCTTCGTTGGAAACAGTTTGCAATACCACCAACGAGGTTAGTTCATCCATTTGCAACTTTCCTATTTGTTCTCCAGGTGCCATTGGTACTGGCAAGTCTTCTGCATTCGTCATAGTTGTTACTTGAGTTGTTTCGGCTGTTTCTCTGCCCAGCAGGTTTAACTGAGCAGTTACTTCACTTGGAACTGTGGTGCCAGGCAAATTTTCCTCTACCTCATTTGACACAGTTTGTGACACTACGAGTGATGTCATTTCATCAAGATATGGTCTACCGCGTTGTTCTTCAGGAGCTTTCGTTATTGCCAAATCTTCAACACTCGTCAATGCCATAACTTGACTAGATTCAGCTATTTCTCTGCCACTTAATTTAGGCTCAGCAGTTTTACCCTTTGGAACCTCGGGACTAGCCATGGTTTCTTCAAGTTCATTGGAAATAATTTGTGAGACATTGATCGACGAGTGTTCTTCTAATTCTCGCTTACCTTGCTGTTCTTCTGGCCTCGCATCCTTGATTAGCTCTTCAAAACTAGCCAAAGTTAATATCTGCGTTGTTTCTGCTATGTCGCGACCTGACAGACTTGTTTCTGCTTTCTTCGAGCTCGGTACTTCCTCTCCTGGTAATAACTCCTCCGCTTCATTCGATAGTGTTTGAGAAACAATTATTGAAGTCAACTCTTCCAGAGCTGGTACTCCTCGTTTTTCTTCTGGACTCACGGTGTCAACCATATTTTCCTCACTTGACATTGTCACTACTTGAGATGTTTGGGCTATTTCTCTACCAAGAAGTGAAGGCTGAGCTGTTTTGACTCCTGGAACTTCCGGGCTGGACATTTCTTGTTCTGTCTCGTTGGACATTATCTGCGAAATCGTGACTGACGAATGTTCTTCAAGTGCTGGAATTCCTTTTTGCGAGTCCGGTTCTGTTGGTATGGCAAAGTCTTTTACCGTGGAAATCGTTTCGATTGATGTTGTTTCTGCGATTTCTCTTCCATCCACTTTTGGTCTTAGACTTTTTTCCCTCGGAATCTCCGGACTTTCTAGCATTTGTTCAGTTTCGTTTGAGACTGTTTGCGATACCACAATTGATGCCATTTCGTCGAAATGTGGTTTACCCTTTTGCGCCATTGGTCCCGTGACTTTTTCGAATTCTTGGGCATCCGCAATTGTTGCTATTTCTGTTGTTTGAGCCACTTCTCTGCCACTTATGTTCGGTTGCGCTCTGCGATCTTTTGGCTTTCCAACCTCCGTTAAAACGTCTTCTGTCTCGGTGGAAATAATCTCTTCTACCACGACCGTACTCAAGCCATCCATTTGTGGTGTGCCTTTTTGCGTTTCAGGAATGAATTTATCTTTAAATGTATCTTCGCGCTCACTCGTTGTTGTTACCGTTTCAATAACTGATTCCATTGTCGTTTGCGTCACTGTGGCCTGTGATGAAATCCGTTTCTCATGAGTCATTTCTCCGATACTTTGAACAATTTCGGTCTCCGATTTTTCTGCTGTTTCGAATAAATTGTATTCCTGTTTAGCCTTAACTCCTGGTGCTTTTGGTTTACCTTCAAAACTTGCTTCCTT
Source organism: Venturia canescens (assembly GCF_019457755.1). Lineage (NCBI taxonomy): Eukaryota > Metazoa > Arthropoda > Insecta > Hymenoptera > Ichneumonidae > Venturia > Venturia canescens. The sequence goes on from NC_057430.1 coordinate 14,635,459, forward strand.
ATCCTCAGTCGTGATTTGGGAAACTTGAACGGAAGTAACACCCTGAACCTCAATGACGGCTTTTTGTGTTGCTGGCTTGAAGGTACCTTCGAAAAACTGCTCCCCTTCTTCCACCAAGTTCTCGTTAACGGTTATTCCTTCGAATGTATCTTGACTACTTATTGCTACTTGCTTGTCAAAGATTTGTTTTTCGGGTTTTGTTTGCACATCCATTTGGGACTCGACCGCCACAGTTTCGACTGTACTACGTTCAGTCACGAGAGAACTTTCAGCTGTACGCGATTCAATGATCTTTTGATCCTCCAGATTTGATTCGACCTCACCTGATGTAACTTCCGTAATCGTTACACCGTGACCTTCCTCGAATTTCTCTTCGGCCTTTGTTGAAACCGATTTCGGATAATCAGTGAAATGTCTTTCGCTTTCACCCGTCGGAACTTCTTCAATAATGATAGGTTCAAACATATCCTGTCGGGAATGTGCTTGACGCTTATCACTTTCGAACGGCTCTACGGTGCCGACGCTTTGATTGACGAAGATTTGAGTCTTTTCGGCGATATCTTGGCCAACTCTGGTCAACGTAAGTTCTGCCACGCTTTCCATTTGACTAGCGATCGTTACGCTTTCTTCCTTGTCCTGAGTAAAGACTTGATCTACCATCAAACTCTTACCCTCCACGAATTTAACGTTAGCATTGTGCTTATCTGGCTGGAATTTTCCTTCGAAGTCCTGACCGAGTTCTTGGGCGATAGCTTCTGTAACACCGACACTCTCAAAAGTTCCTTGTGTCTCTTTAGCCTCCGCTGTTCCAGGCTTCGCAATCGTCATTTCAGCAATATTTTCTCTCGGTGTTATTTCACTTTGTTGAACAACTTCTTTACCTTCAATAGCTGGCTTAGCCATCTCCTCACGGGGTTTTTTAGAAGTATTCAATTCCTCTTCCAAGTCTTGAGTCATGGTTGTCTCAACCACAAGGGCCGAAGTTTTTTCATCAAAAGCAACTCGGGCCTTCGTCGTTACAGTTTTGCTTTGAATTCTTTCTTCCTCTCGTTCGCCCAAGAACTCTTCGGTTATTTGCACAGTTTCATAAGGCTTTTGACCAATATGAGCTGTGGCCATTGCCGGTTTTAAGATCTCAACCTCGCCCGTGCCTAAACTCGGAATGACCTCTGATTTCTCAGCAACTTCACCACCGGGTACGAATTCTGGCAAAGCTTCTCTCGTAGTTGGTTTGAACTCACCAATAAAACTTTCCTCATGATCTTCCGGCGTGATTTCCATTATGGTAGTAACTCGCTTACCTTCTTCAACCGTTACGTTAACGTCTTTTGTCTCAGGCTTGAATGTGCCCTCAAAAGATTTTTCCTGATCTTGTGAAATGTTCTGAGATACAATTAAACTTCTATATACTTCTTGGCTAGAAGATGCTTTGACTGTGTCAAGTTCCGATCGTTCGATATTACCAACCGAATCCTCGACTACAACCGACACAGTTTCGGCAATTTCATGAGCTATGTCAATTCCGAGAGTCGCAAGCTTCTCACCCGGTAATATGTCTGGTGAGTATGGGGATTCTTTTTCGCCAGATGTTATTTCAGATATTGTAACTGTGCTTCTTCCGGATTCAACGTCGATTAGAGCCACTTTATCGTCAGGTTTGATATCAGAGAGTAATTGATCTTCGCTCTCACCAACAAGAATCTGCGAGCTCGTCAACGGATTAAATGTCAAGTGATCGAGAGTTGCAATCGATAAAGTTGGCTTTTCGTCGATAAACTCTTTTGTGCTTGAATCAACGACGTGTTCAGTAGTTTCCGCAACGAAATGTCCACCATCCAGTATTTTGTCAGCGGTCTTTATTTCTGGCAAGTCTTTTGGTTTGTAGTCCGCTTCTTTGTCCTCCATCGTGACCATTGTTACTTGGAGACTCTGTCCTTCAACTAGTGAAAAATCGGCCAATACTTCGGTCGGCTTCGTCTTTTCTGTAAGTGGAACTTCAGTCTCATTTGCTTGAGTCTCTATTCTTACGATGCTTTCCAATGGAATTTGCGAAGAAACCGCTGAAGCTGATTGTGGCTTGATCTCTTTTAGTTCACCAGTGCTTGAATCGACCTGGACTTGAGTTTTTTCAGCAATCACATGTCCGGTTAGGTCTAAACCTGCTGTTTTTTCCGCTGGTTTCTCAAGACTTGCTAGGTGGCCCTCGTGTTCGATCGTTGTAACTTCTGTCACCGTTGTCACTTGACCTTTGTCCCCGATCGTTACGCTTGCCGTGTTTGTAGCGATAATTGGCTTTTTTACAAACTCGGTCTCTTTCTCCGATACCAAGGCTTCACTTTGAATAATACTACTCTCAAAAGGCACATGTTCTTTTGTAGCAACGGATGGATGCGGAACTGCACTAGTTAATTGTCCGGTTTCGGACGAGGTGGTTACTTCAGTGAGTTCAGCGACTCGATGAGCATCGAAACTCGTTGTAGCATGTTCAGTGTGAGTCTCAGCTGGTGTGTATGCTTTTTCATTATCGGAAGCAATAGTTTGAGTAACATTAATACCTATGCTTGCCTCCTCATAAGCAACTTCCGGTATCTTCTGTTCTGGCTTAACGAACTCGGACATAATACCCTCGAGGTCGCTCGTGGATGTTTCCATAGTTATCAGACTCTTGTGAGTTACATGATCGGTAAGAGCAGTGGCCGCTTGTGCAACTTTTGGCTTGAACTCATCCGCACCATCCTCAGGAATTGTTTCAGTTGCTTGCGCTACTCCGTGACTTGCTAGATCGAACGTTGCAACTTTAGCTTCTGGTTTTTCTGTCTCTTCGAGAAGTTTTGCGCGTTCGCCAATGGTGACTGATGATACTACTACACTTTCACCAATTTCGAAAGTCAGCTCGGCTTTTCTGTCACCTGGAGCAACTTCTTTCAATGGCGCTTCGGTTTCCTGAGTTTGTACCTCTTCTGCAATCACTGTTTCATAAGGCAGCAGCGTTGCTTGTGGTTTCGCATTGATTGGTGCGGAAGGTGTAAATTCAGTGATGCCTGAATCGCTCATTATCTCGAATTTGGTTGCCACACCTTGAACTTCGAAGTCTACAAGAGCTTCAGCGGTTTTGGGTTTTGCTTTTCCATCAAAGGGGGCTTCCTTATCCTCTGTATGTGTCATTATCACCTGCAATCCTTCGCCTTCTGCAAATGTAACATCGATTCGTTTGGTTTCTGGTTTCGTATCCGCCGGTAAAACGGATTCTTTCTCCGAAACCGTGGTCTCAATCTGTTGAACAAGTTCCAAGCCGTTCTGCAATAACGTAGCACTTTCTGGTTTTGGTTTTGCATCTTTGGCGAGAATGTCCACGTTATTAGCGATAACGGTTTCTCGCGTTTCGGCAACTTCGTGTGTCATCGTCAAATTCAATGTTATTTTGCGTTTTTTATCAAGTTCTTCCGGCTGCAGAATCTCTTCTCTCTGATTTGTTACCACTTCCGTTATCATTATATTTTCAGCGGTTGCTACCTCAATCTCTGCAATCTGTTGTAATGGTTTAGTATCTTCAAGTCGAGGGTTTTCGGCTTCAGCGATATTCGTCTCTACAATGATGAGTTCATCCAGGGCGTCCTGAGTACCAAACGCTTTAGCGGTTTTTGGTGTCTCGTCACTCATCTTTCCAGCACTTTGTTCTATTAGAGTTTCAGATTTCATTGCTATTTTACGACCGTCAATCGCACTCTGGGCCATGTAATCCTGTGGCTTTGTATCTGGGGAGTAAATATTTTCTAAATCGTGCGCCATCACCTCGAGTACCGTCGCACCCGGCCGCGCTTCCGTATAATCAACGGTAGCAACTTTTCCCTCAGGCCTGACGTCCTCGTTGTAGACACCCTCTTTTTCTGCTGCTTCTTGCAAACCAACGTTCACACTCTCAAGTGGTACTCGAGTGCGCTGAGCAGTTCCATGAATCGGAGTTTCCCTGGTAAATTCACCGGTCGGTGATTCCGTTCGAACTTCTTGCTGCTCAATCGCAACTTTTGTCGTGTATTCTGAAGTTGCAAAGAAACTTTCGATTTTAGAAACTCCGGTGTATTCACCCTCAGCCTCGTTGACAACAATTTCTGTTGTTTTCACGCTTTCGATCTCATCAATACCGATTTCTGCGATCTTCGAATCTGGAACTTTGTCTTTTTCTACCTGACCGACCAGCTCATCCGTGATTGTGACATCGACCACGGTCTCCTGGAAATTTTCGCGCTCGATCTTTGCTTGCGCGGTCAGTGGTACTAATCCAGATAAATCCCCTAGATTGTCTTCCGGCCTTGTCTCTTCAATTTGAAATGAAACAACCGGATGCGTTGGTACTGTTTTACCACGATGACTCTCAGGTAGCTCGAAAATTTTGAGTTCGCCCTCTTTGTCGATCGAAATTGTCTGGTATATTTCTATTCCTTTGACTGCATCGAAACTGGTGTCAACTATTCGCTCTTCCGGTTTCACCGCCTCTTCGATTTTTTCTTCTCGATCGTGAGTCAATGTCTCCTGTATCATTTTTGCCTCAGAAAGTTCGACGCTCACCGAGCTACTCTCAGTAACATATTTGAGATCCTCCTTGAAATCTGACGGATAATCCGCTGTTTGTATCTGTGACACCATCACGTGTTCTTCCGGCCGCAGACTCGTTTCTGCTATAACGGCCGTTGGTTTTATTCCTTCAGTATAAACACCCTCGGACTCTTGGACCAAAGTGCTCGAAACACTTCCAATCTCGAGTGGCAATATTGAGGCATCGGCAAGCTTACCCACAGGTCGCTCTTCTGGTTGATATTCGATTTCTTTCTCAGATGTCACTGTCTCCATCGTCGTGACTGAGCTCTTCTCCACTACATTTAACTCAGCAGTTGCACTTTTTGTGTCTTCAACTATGAGGCTAGATTCTTGATGATGCGAGTCCACAGTTGAAACTGTAAACGTTTCCATTACGTTGATCTTTCTTTCAGCCTCGAATGTATCGATTTTCCGATTAGGCATAAATACTCCAATCATTTCTTGAACTGGTTGATCGCTGATCTCTGGTGCCTCGACACCTTCCGATATTCCAATCTGAGCGCATTGTTCGGCTGGCAAACGACCTGGCACATATTGACCTTCTTTCTCCGGAGCATTTGTTTCTTCTGTTATAAGAATACGTTGTGAAATGACGCTTTGCGTAGCTACTTCGGTCGGAACGATTAATTCCGGATAGTATTTGCCCGGCTTGTCCTCCGTCTGAACTTCCTCGATCGTGAGTGGTTCTTTCGTTGTAATATTTATTCTCGGCTTCGCCGCGATGGTTTTTAATGGTTCCAGCTTATCTTCTGTGATGCCCTCTTGTACTTCGTATATGGATAGACCGACTTTCGGCAGGACACTATCTTCAGCCGTGGCACTTGCTGGTTTGACGAAATCTTCACTTGGGACTTCCCCCTGTTCAACCTGTGTTTCGCTGACAGTTGTGGCTTCGCGGAGTATCATACTGATCTCAGCTCGTTGGCTCGGTGCTGGTTGATCAGCCGAAAGATTTGATGGTTTCGCTTCGGACGGCAAAGTCTCGCTAACCTGAACGCCCTCTTTTGGCACGACACTTGGGGTTGCTTCATAGGTCATTGGTTTAAATTTATCATGGAATTCACCAGTGGATGTTTGAATTGTTGTTTCCGTCGTTGAATACGGTTCCACAGAAGAAATTATCATCTGGGCTTTGCCGCTGTCTGGTTTGATTTTGAGCACTTGATCGATCTCCTTTTCTTGAACTGAACGATATTCTTCGGTCAACGCGTTCACCGTGTCTAGGGTAATTTTCGCACGATCGCTTTCAGGTCGACCTGGTGCTTGATCAACGCTTCTCGTCAAGGCTACCACCTCGTTTCTTTGACTTGGAACATTAAGGGGCTGCATTGATGGAACTGCCTCGTCCCGAATCGTTTCTAATTCCTCCAGTTCTTCCAGCTCAATGTCATCTTCACCCGTTTTTGGCCTTTTTGGCTTTAGAACTTTCTTCTTCTTTTTTACTTCGATCTCTTCAATGATCTCACTTTCCTCCGATTCCGAACGTTTCACTTCTGCCTCTCGAGGTTTTTCTTTCTTTCTTACTAATCTGCCTCGCGCGTCTCTTTCAACAACGATTATTTCCTCTTCCACAACCCGCTCCTCCGACTCTTCTCGTCTCTTCTTATCGAGCTTAACCAGTGTACCCTGTTCCCTATCATCCTCCGTCGTTTCCACAATCTGAGGCCCTTCGTCCTCCGGTTTATTATCTTTGTGTTTCCTCAGTGTCGTGTGTACTTGCTGTTGAGTGTCCTCGTATTCTGTGGAAATGATGTGAAGAATTTTCGTGTGAGATACTACGTGCGGTGTACAGCTAATTAACGTGCGAATCTCCTCACTAAACGACATCTTCCGCTTTTAACCTCCGCCTTAATGATTTTTCATTTACACATGTATTAATTTCATCATATATATGGTTTATAAGATAAACTTTTGCAAAACTCGCCAGAACCTCTCTTGCACTTCGCGACCTTTCATCTATATTTATTGAATTCTCAAGCAACACTGAGGCTACGAATTATACTTTTCCTCAAAAGGAATAGTCTACATTTCATAATCTGTTAATTATTTCGATTGCATTACTTCTTTCCCATCTACAAATTTCGTTGAATTTTCAAAATTTTTATCTGGTAGTCTTACCGGTTTGGCGAATTTTGAAAAACTCATCCATACACTTTCAATATATCGTGTAAATTCTATGGCCTGTCAGCCCATGCGACGAATAATGCCCAGTAGCGCATCGCTCTGTTTTGCAAACAACGTGCTCAGACGAGAATTCAGCTCAAAAGAACATACGACAAAATTAAACGGACGAACACGAAATTCATTTTTGCTTTGCTGCTGCTTTGATTTATTTCGAATTAGACTGCCACGATAGAAATGAGAAGATATAATATAAAGAAGTCAGAGAAGAAAAAAAGAATCACAACGAACGTAGATAAATCGTGAGGGCGACGACACGATGAGTGCACAGTGATCAACGGGTGAAATGTTGCCAGTAGTGTCAAGAGATCTTTATGCGCATGTGTATATGTGTGGATGTACTCTTTTTATTGATATCTTAATCGTTTAGTGATCGTATGAGTGTAGCATTTTTCGTGTGATGAAATTTGATGAAAAGCTTGCGACATTATGTATATCGTTTTTATTCAGCATGAATGAGTTTCCGCAGAGGCGTGAATGATTGTGACGATTGTGAGTAAATAAGGACTTGACAGAAGTCAAACCAACATCAATACAGAGAGACGTATATTTTTTTCTAATTTGTATTTTCTTTTATTTTTGTTGCAGTTGATAGATCGTTGAGTGCTGTGTGCAGACTGCGGAATTATTTGGTGACTGTATGCATTTACTTGCATCTACTATTTACATATGTTTGGATTTCTTTGCGAGTATTTATGAATTTTTAGCACACTATTCACATATATTTTTATACTGAATAATTCACGTCAACGTTTCTCTGTCGAACGGAGCTTTGCACAAGAAAGCAAGATGCAAACATTTTTGTATTTATCATCGAACTCAACAATATTCACGAAAAAGCCACACGTTTTTTTTTAATGGATATTTCAAATGTGAGAGTATTTGTTTTTCACTAAGTCGGGAGGGCTATTTTACAGATCATCAAGTAACTTGTTGTAAAAAAAGAGGAGAAACAAAATAAGAAGGACGGGAAATTAAGAGAAAAAAGTCACTTCTCAAACCGTCGTACTTACGAAACGAAAATATAAATCGGCGCAGCGCAGCTCAGTAAGAAGCTTCGATTAGATTGCTGCAGGCGAAAGGGGATACTATGAAATATAAATAATGCTAATTTTTTATTTTCTTTTTTTCTGTTTTAATTTTTCTTTGTTTTGTTTGTTTTTTTTCTAATGGAGATACTGCGCGTGGAAAGCATAGCGGCATAAGCGGTAATTGTGCACTGCTATAATTCGATCAAGAAAGCTTCATGCATCTGAAAGAATCATAAAAATACGTTACGTTCAACGAGGCTTTTTTATTTGTCGATTTTTTTTTGCCGAAAATGTAAAAATGACACGCAACATCTCTGAATTTCAGATCTTGGGCTGAGCAGTTGGAGCAAAAAATTGGAATGAATTTTCAATAGTCTTGGAATGTTTTCATTTTGTCATCACAATTATGGATATCGGTCAGGTTTTTTATACTCGATGCTCTATTTTGCCCGCTTGTCAACCTCGTATCGATAATGAAAAATGGTGAATACTATTTTGCCATGCATCGTAGCATCGTAGCATCAAACCTTTAATTTCTCGAACATCCTGCTTCTGTATCGTTTTTCTTTCCTCTCGCCTCTCTGCAATCAAAGAGACACCACGTGTCGGATTTTTCCACAGGCAACTCAGGACATGGTGGTAGTAAAAGAAAAATAAAAGACACACACGAAAATAACATTAAGAAAATAAACACGGTTTGGTTATCTTTTTTCGTAAATTTTATTGATTTCCTTTTTTATAACCATTTTTTTATTATTCTTTGATTATTTTTACATCGTAAATTATTATCAGCTATACACTCTCGTTCAATACTGCAATGTGAATACTCTGATTTATTATCAGTCTATCTAAAACGCAAAACGGCATGCTTTCATGCTTGCATCTTATTTATGCAAATATATAACACGCATAAATCATAACATTTACATCGAATTTTTAGATTTTTTTATACAACGTCAACCACACAAGCTCACACTCATTAGGAAAAAAGCGCATAAATATGTATCCGTATCTTTGTATGCACTTCAATATATACGTATATTTGGAAATATTGCGTTAGACGTTTACGGGATGTGACAATTTTCAATGGATTTGACACACGCTGCAAACTTGACTTACCCATGACTCGGACCTCTGTCGTCTGGACAACGGACACCTTTTCTATCGCCTGCTCTTCCGTTTCAACCTAAAAACGGAAAATATATTGAAACGTTCTTGATCGTCATTCAATAATATCTATTGAATGAAAAAATAAATTGTTTAACGTCAATATTCCATTTTTTCCTATTCATATAATATCAGGCCCAGTTAAAAAAATTAAATACAACAAGAAGTTCATCAGAATCGCCGTGAAGGTGGTTCGTATTCTTAGGGATCCTATTTTTGCTTTTATGTACCTCCGTGACTTCGGTGACCTCCCAAGCTCGAGGTCTAAAATCTTCAGGGGCAAAATGAGTGATGACTTCTTCGACAGTGGCATGGATCAGCTCGACCATTCGCATAAACGCCCGGAAGCCGATGGTCGCAGCGACGACGCTCTCATCGGTGGTAGTTTCTTCGGTGAGAACCTGCGTTATCAGAGCACCATGACCTTCGCGTTCGACCAATTGAACCAACGCATTTTGAGCGTCAGGAGTTCTGAGCGCGGGGAAATTGTCTGTACGATAGAGACTCTCGTTGATTTCATTGACCGAGACACCCTGGCGAACGAGGAAGCCTATTGTCGCTAATTCTCGAAGAGGCGATTCACCAGGTCCGAATTCTTTTGCATTCAATAGTTCCATCATTTCGTCAACCTCGTGGGCTATGTTTTCCCTGTACTTTTCAATCACCTCGTGAATCTGTTTGGACTTTCGTCTCTTTGGTTTGTCTTCGATTTCAGACTTTTCCTGGTACGTGAATTCTTCCACCCTGGTTTGTCGTACCTCGACCATTCCCGAGTCTTGACTCGTCACTAAAGTCTTTTTTGCTCGTCTTTGCTTCGTCTCGGAACGCTTTATCTCTTGGACTCCCGCTTCTGTATGAATTTCTGACACTGCCACCGTCTCGAGCGTCTCGGATGTAACCCTTGCACGATCGGTCGTCGTCTCGACCACGAAATCTGGTGCCACGTCCTCTTGGGTTATCTCTGAAACCACCATAATTCCTTCTTGCTCCTCCACTACAGGGCGAGCTCGCTCCTCCTCTCGCGTCACTGGTTTCTTTGACTTATCGTCGATTTTTTTCAATGAAGCTGTTGCCTCCGTCACTACAGGCTCTTGTACCGGAATTATACGTTTAGCTTTAGTCACCTGTTGAATAAAAATCAATTTGTTAGTCCACTAAATTCACAGGCAAAATGTTAAAAAAAAAATTTTCGTTTCAGCGATTTCACCTCTGGCGAGTCTTCCTCGATCACCTCCGTTGATTCGAGAACTTGCGTCTCTTCGATATCCACAATTTTCCTGAAAAATAACGGGCCGCATGATCAAAATAATAGTGAGTTCAAGAGACATTAGGAGCAATGAAAATTAAATAAGAAACTAACTTTTCTTCAGGCTCCTCAGTAAACAATGCTTTCTCTTTGAGTGCCTCTTTCCTCCTTTCGACTTTGACTTTTAGAGCTTTGATCTTCTCCTTCGTTTCCTTAGCTTTTTTTGTTTCTGGTTTCTTCTTTTTCTTCAGTGGCTTTTCCTCTATTTCTTCATCCTCTTCTGGCTGGTCAATTACTTCACCATACGTTTCTGTAAACGAAAATAGAACGGACGGTTCAACAATTTACTTCACCCTTCATGGTTTTTCAGGGATCTTTAGACGATCAAAACATTTTTCTAAATTTTACTACGACTTTTTAATGAAAGATTCTCTATGATAATTTGATAAAATTTTATCAGCCGATTAATATCAGCCCATCATATGATTGATATTACAAGCGAAACCATTTACCAGAGACTTGTAGTTTAGCCTTGCTGATAGCCAAACCAATGTCACTTGTAGCTTTGCAAACGTAAATCCCGTTGTCCTCGACACTCGCACGATGGATTGTCAATATCGTTTTATTTTCCTCGTCTATCAAACGAACCTTCACGTTATCCGTGTTCATGACTAGTTTGTCGTTTTTGTACCAAACAACATCTGCGAAAAAAACAAGTATATCACATAATTAATAAATGGAGCGATAATACTTTTCTCATGTCCTGTTGTGCACTTGATATTTTGTTTTATTACCTGGGGCAGGATTTCCGGAGTAAACGCACTCGAACACGACCCTCTGACCCTGCCCGGCGTAAACGTCCGTCATTTCTTGGATAAATCGTGGTACTTGTTGCGTAGCTGCAGAAAAAAAATTCACGAGTAAACTTATAAGTTCGAAGCTGCACTGGTCGTGCAACAAATTACCTTGTTTCCGTCATCGAGACTGCGTGGCTGACGTTTCTCCGTTGTCAGTAGTCTAATTAGTTGAAACACACCAACACAAATAACGTGCAATATTAACAACGATAAATCAAAACAGGAGATGAATCTAAACCGGAGAGTTAGTCGGAAAATACCTGACATTGTTCCACGATCGTCGTCTTCGCTCAGATCGTCGTGATAAAAAATCCTGGATGAAGATCCTTCGGCCAAGGCAAGAGATCCTCCACATTCGCTTTCGAGTAACAAAAATTCTTGCAATTCTTCTTGAGAATCAGCATTATGCAATTGTTGATAAGCTTCGAGTTCAATCTCTCTGGGCTCCAGAGGGTATAATCGGGGATCCATTAGATTTTTCAAACGACGCTCCGATCGCTTCAGAATGGGAATTCGGGATTTCGGATAAGTGTGATATTTTCTACTCGGTGAATAAAACTCCTCTCTCGTTTCTTGAACGACGTCGTGATTGATCGCTCTTTCTTCGGGGATTATGCGAACATATTGCGGCTCCAGTCTGGTACGACTACTCGTGCTTGAAGCTTCACTATTTTCCTCGATCGGCGAGAGGTAAAAAGCCGTTGGTGGCACTTCTGAAAAATTAACATGACCCTTCCGTATTTCGACTTGTTCGAGATCATCCCGACGTGCTAAACGCTCCGTCTTTGGGGGTGGAAATTCGTCAAAATCCAGCACTATCTTCATTTTCTTTTTTCTATTGTTTCGATCTTCATCTTCCTTTTTCTTTTCACAACGAGGAGTTGCAACTTTACCAAGATTCTTTTGTCTTGTTGGTGATAGACTTTGAACCTTTGACGTCGTTTGCTGTCTCCGCGTTGGCGAAGGGGACTGCGATGTTTCCCTCGAACTAATAGTCCTGGGACGTTTCGCTCTAGTCGGCGATGGTGAATGTGAAATTGAAGTCGGTGCGCCGGTATTTTTACGCGTCGGTGATGGGCTCTTTTCCTCGCTTTTCGATCTCGTCTTTAAATCGTTGTGCTTCGATCTCTTCGCTGGGTATGAAGACAATGAACGTGAGGAGTTTAACACATTTCCAGCAGAGTCTCGTTTGGATCGTGCGGAGATCGGTGATGAACGACTTTTTTCGTCAGGTCTATTCAAACTCGGATTGCGCCCTTCCGGCGATTTTGGCTTTTCACCGGTTCGTTTCCGCATCGCTTGTCTTTCTCTGATTCCCGATGTCGTGTTTTTGATTTTTCCCTTTCGCTTATCATCGATGACACTGCCAATTATTCTTCGATTTCTACAGAGTGACTTTTCTTCCGAAAATATATTCGCTTCATCCTGACTCGAGAGAGATTCATCGGAGCGTCCTTTCGTTAAATAAAATTCCCGCAACGTTGTATTGCTTGACGTGGTTTCGTCGAAAATTCGCGTCCCATCGTCATCAATGTTCATGAGGGTTTTTGTCGATGAAAACTCACTGATCAGAGTGGAGCTGTCCCGCTGTGACGATGAGGCTTCGTCCCTCAACGCATGGTCGTCAAGACTATCGTTCGAAAAATCACACCCACGAACACTTAGCATGCTCGTCAGTCGATAATTGTCGCTCTTACCTCGTAACGCCTCCTGGAGTTCCTCCATTTCCGTAACCCACAACGGTTTTCTGTATTCCTTTGTTCCAAGGATTCCTAAGATGCCAATTAAACAGAAACATTGTTTTAATAACTTTCAATCGATATTTCGGAATTTTTGGAACTGTCATTATCGATTCGTAGCTGTATTAGTGTACAAGTGTGAAATTTGTGAGTGTGGATCAGTTTTTAGTTTTCATATTGAGGGAATGCGTTGAGGAGTTTTCGGGACGAAGTCGCGATGTACGCACTGAAAATAACTCGAAAATCAAAGCATTAGCCAAATTTGAATACATAATTGAAAAACTATGCAAAATGAAGTTTTTTTTTGGTCTTTTGGGACGGATGAAAGATTACCTTCTACCGACAGGTAGGTCGTTGTTGTCGACACACCGAGAGGATTGTGCGCCTCGAACACAATCTCACCGGTGTCGTCCGGATACGTCTCCGGGATCGTAAGCACCGAGGTGCCATCTTCGAATTCTTCGATCTGAAACTCTTGCGACGATACTATCTCGACGCCCTGTTTCAGCCATTTTATTTGTGGCTTTGGCTTACCCTTCACTTGAACTTCCAATCTGCGCGAAAAAAAAACACGATTCAATAAAATACTGGCTCGTTCTCGAATGATCTGAAAATCAAAATTTACCTAGTCAATTCTCCGTCTTTAGTAGGAATTAACTGAGGAAGTTTCTTGACTATTTCCGGCGCGAAATCTTCGGTATCAGTGTCAAACAAAGGTGTCTCCTTGAAATACAATAAAACATCGTTAAATTCATGTAAAAATATTAAAAAATCTTATGTATAGTATCATTACTTCATTAAAAGTACCTTAGGAGACAAAAGATCTTCCTCAGAGCCACTTTGTCCAGTAATGAGCGAAGTCGCAATGAGTGATGAAGCTATTTCCGAGTCAGGTACGTACTCGTAAGCTGAAAAACAAAATGATTTTTCAAATTATTTCAACCCCAAGAGGTTATTGCTGGAAAAATCTTCCAGCTCAATTTTATACAGAAATTTCCGGATCATTGTGATCTTTATGATTACCTATGACTCCTAATTTTATAAATTTAGACTCATTTGATATTCTTTAAATCAAGTTCACTGAAAAGTCGTCATACCTTCAACGACCAAGGACGTAGTGCAAATGGCTTCTCCGACTGGATTGATCGCTTGGCAAGTGTATTCGCCAGCATCTTCGGGGAATACTTCGGTAATGGCGAGGCTGCATACACCCTCAGAGTCTTGCAAAATGGTGATTTCTTTGCCCTCTTTGATGGGCTTATCGTCATGATACCACTGAACTTTTGGTATTGGTTTTCCAGTCACTATACAAGTGAGATCGACACTTTCGCCGTCCATAACTCGCACGGGCGACAACCTTCTTACAAAGCTGGGTGATACTAATTCCGTAACTTCTTCCCATGTCTCCTCGAGCAGATTTACCGATGCTGTGCATGTTACCGAGCCTGCAACATTTTCTGCTCGGCAAGTATAAGTTCCGGCGTATTCGGGCGTTATCTCCTTCACCAGTAATACCGAACGATTTTCTTTCGTTACGATTCTCACCGATGGTGTTGCCTGGAATCAAAAAAATAACATTGAAGTTGGAAGTATCACAATTTCATGATGGAAAAACCTATGTTCCTCTGAAATTTGTTAGTTGAAAGCGTTGTTTTATACAAACACGTGCCTCTAGCGGACGGCTCTCATGGAACCATTGGAATGAAGCCGTTGGATATGATTCCACAACCGCCTCCATGATGACGACTTCTCCTAAACTAACAATCTGTGGTTGTAGAGGTTTCACGAAAGAAGGAGCTTTGGGTTTATCCTCAGTATCAGATACGACTTCTTCGTGCTCTTTTACTGCCACGGAACCAGAACTTCTTGCTTCCCCAACTGGATTTTGCACCCTGATTTCATATTTGCCAGCATCCTTTTTCGTTATGTCGGGGATCGTTAGTTCGGCTGTATTCTCGTACACTTTCAATACTCGTTTGTCAGATGGCGCTATTTCTATGCCATTCCGGTACCATTTTATTTCAGGTTTCGGTTTACTCTCGAACTTGGCCGTGAGAACGAGCGGTGTACCTGTATCAAAAAGTTACCAGGATTACCAAATTTTTAAGAAACTTCTGGGTACTTGAAAGATTTACCAAACAAAATGAAGTGGTTAAAAAATGGCGATCGTTCCTTACCACGTTCCGCGACGAGAGCAGGCAATGGTTTTGTAATTCGCGGAGCTCTTAAAACTTCCGGTTTCGAAATGACGACCGCGTTGCTAACGAGTAAATTGGCCCTGCATTCGGCTCGACCAAATTTATTGACAGCACGAACCCTGTAAATCGTTTCGTCTTGTGGCGTCGGTTCGAGAATTGTCAACTTGGCTTCACCGGTCTCTGGGTTGAACGTAATCTCAGTTCCTTTTTTCGGTTTGATTTCACTCTCGCCGCGGTACCACTTTACTTCCGGAGCAGGTGTGCCTGTGACGATGCACTCCATGATCGCTGGTTTGTGCTCTTCGACGACTAGCGGCTTTATCGGCGTTGCGAAATGCGGTGCCACGCCTTCTTCTTCTTTTTCTGTAAAACAAAGTGAAATTATCAGTACCATGATTGGGAAATGAGCAAAAAAACAGCAACAATTGGTCCAAACAAAATATAAGTTGAGGCACACGCAGGCATTGAAAGTTAAAATCCTGGAAAAAAAAAGTTTATGGGCTTTCAAAGAATCACATCGAAAATTTCGGTTCCACACGCAAGCTCCACTCGACATTTAATCCTCCTACCGAATATGACAAGGTTCACTGTCGACGTCGCAACACCAGCAGGATTTGAAGCTCTGCAAGAGTACATCCCCACATCCTCCTCCTGTACTTTCACGATTTCAAGAGTTGCCGTTGTCTCCAGGAGCGTCATGATGTATTTTTCGCTAGTGTGAAGTTCTTGCTCGTTTCTGTACCACGAGATAACGGGTGTTGGACTGCCAATAACGGTGCACGTGAACTTGGCGGGTTTCTCAAATTCCGCGATAACGGGCTGCAACTTTTGTATAAATCTTGGAGCTATTTTTTTATCCTTGTCCATTATCGTTATATCAACTTCGGTGCGCTCACGTCGTTTGCGCTTTTCTTGACGATCTTCTACAACCGCCTCTTCAACAACATCCTCACGTTTTTTACTCACAACCTCGATCACCGTTTTCTGTTCATCTTCAACTTCCTGGATTTCCGAAGGTTTTTCCTCTTTGACTTTCACGGTCTTTTGCCGCTTCTTGATGACCACTTGCTCGCTTGATTTTTCTACGACTTCCTCTGTTATTTCTTTCGGTGCAGGGATAACCAAGGGTTGGAGCTGTTCTTGCGGTTTAGCTTCAACCACCTTCAGAGGTTCGATTGGTTTAAGAACTTCTTCATCGGGCTTCATTTCTTCTGGTTTTTCTCGCTTCACTGGTTTCAACGTAATCTCTTCCTTCTCTTCAACTTCTGGAACTTTGCCACGTTTCACAGGTTTCAGGACAACTTGCTCTGGTTTCTCTTCTTCTGGTTTGTCTTTCTTCACTTTATTCAGGGTAATCGTTTCCTCGATTTTGTGTTCCTCAATTACAGTTTTCTCAACAGCTTTCAATGTGATTTCTTCGGACTTTTCTTCTTCAGGTTTTTTGGGTTTTTTGACTTTCTTGCGCCACGTGGTTTCGCTTGTTTCGACAACTTCATCGACTTTCCTTTCTGTTATTTCAGCGGGTTTGGGAGACTCTGACCTCTGAATGACGACCTTTTCTTCGTGCACTTCCGTCACTGTTTCTTCTTGATCGATCGGCACTACGGTTACTTCTTCCTTGAACTCAACAACCTTTTTCTTCGTTTTCTTTTCGGGCTTCTTGCGCCAACTAGTTGTCACAGTTTCCGTATCCTCAATCACTTCTTCCGGTTTTTCTTCTTCCACTTCATCGACTACTTGTTCTTCCGCCTTTGGGAATACCAACTTTTTCGGCTTTTTACCGCGTCGCCATGGAGTTTCAGTTGTTTCAGTGGGCTGTTCATCTTCAGGCGCTTCTTCCACTTTTTGCGGCACTAGAGGAGAGTCTTCTTGTTTTTTAGTAATCGGTTTAAGAATTACTTCTTCCGGCCTCGCTTCTTCTGGTATTTGCTTCCTAGGAATTGGTTTAAGCTTAACTTCTTCCGGTTTTTCTTCCTCAGGCTTTTCCCGTCTCACGGGTTTCAATTTCACTTCTTCCGGTTTCTCTTCCTCAGGCTTTTCCCGTCTCACCGGTTTCAGTTTTACTTCTTCTGGCTTTTCTTCCTCTGGCTTTTCCCGTCTGACGGGTTTCAATTTCACTTCTTCCGGTTTCTCTTCCTCTGGCTTTTCTCGTCTGACAGGTTTCAATTTCACTTCTTCCGGTTTCTCTTCCTCCGGTTTTTCTCGTCTGACAGGTTTCAATTTCACTTCTTCCGGTTTTTCTTCCTCCGGCTTTTCTCGTCTGACAGGTTTCAATTTCACTTCTTCCGGTTTTTCTTCCTCCGGCTTTTCTCGTCTGACAGGTTTCAATTTCACTTCATCCGGTTTCTCTTCCTCCGGCTTTTCCCGTTTCACCGGTTTCAGTTTTACTTCTTCTGGCTTTTCTTCCTCTGGCTTTTCCCGTCTGACAGGTTTCAATTTCACTTCTTCCGGTTTCTCTTCCTCCGGTTTTCCTCGTCTGACAGGTTTCAATTTCACTTCTTCCGGTTTTTCTTCCTCCGGCTTTTCTCGTCTGACAGGTTTCAATTTCACTTCTTCCGGTTTTTCTTCCTCCGGCTTTTCTCGTCTGACAGGTTTCAATTTCACTTCTTCCGGTTTCTCTTCCTCGGGCTTTTCTCGTCTGACGGGTTTCAATTTCACTTCTTCCGGTTTCTCTTCCTCTGGCTTTTCTCGTTTCACAGGTTTCAATTTCACTTCTTCCGGTTTTTCTTCCTCCGGCTTTTCTCGTCTGACAGGTTTCAATTTTACTTCTTCCGGTTTTTCTTCCTCTGGCTTTTCCCGTCTCATCGGTTTCAGTTTTACTTCTTCTGGCTTTTCGTCCTCTGGCTTTTCCCGTCTGACGGGTTTCAATTTCACTTCTTCCGGTTTCTCTTCCTCCGGCTTTTCTCGTCTGACAGGTTTAAGTTTCACTTCTTCCGGCTTTCCTTCTTCCGGTTTCGGCCGTTGCACAGGTTTCAGTTTCACTTCTTCTGGTTTTTCTTCTTCGAGTTTCGGACGTTGGACGGGTTTTAGATGTATTTGTTCTTCCGTTTCTTCTTCCTTGGGTAACCGCTTCACAGGCTTGAGAGTTACCGTCTCTTGCTCCTCACGCTTTTCCGGAACTTTTTCTTTCCTCGGCTTACGCCAGGAGGCTTCCGCAACCTCTTCCACATCATTGACAATCTTTTCTTTTTCAACAACCGTTTCTGGTTTCTCTTCACCCTTTGCGTCTTTGACGAGTTTTTTCTTTCCACGTTGCCAAGGCAGCCTCGATGTTTCTTCCGTTACTTTTTCTTCAGGTTTGATTTCAGGAAGTTCCGTGGTTCTTTGCGGCATTTGCTTCTCTTCCACTCTATCCTTTGGTACAGGTTTCAATGCAACCTCTTCCGGAATTTCTTTTTCTTTCGGTATCTTTTTGACCGGCTTCAGCGTGACTTCTTCTCTTTCTTGAATTTCTTCCGGCTTTTTGCTACGTTTTACGGGTTTCAAACTAATTTCGTCGGGTTTTTCTTCCACTTTTTCTTTATACGCAGGTTTAAGTTTGATTTCTTCTTCCACTTGTTCATCCCTCGAAGAACGTTTCACTGGTTTTAGTATGATTTCTTCCTTGTCTTCACGTTCTTCGGGTCGTGGTTGACGTTTTCCAGGCTTCAGCATCACCATCTTAAAGTCCTCGGGCTGTTCTTCCTTTTTCTGCGTTGGAACTTTCTTTGTTTTTGTTTCTACAACACTTATCTCCTCTTCAATCTCCTGTTCCTTTGGCTTTTCCGGAACTTTGACTTTAGCAGGTTTCTTGCCACGTTGCCACGGCAACTCGGACTTTTCTACGGACTTCTCCTCTTCTGGTTTATCAGGAATAACCTCTGGTTTTAGTTCTTCCTCCGGAGCTTCTGGTTTAGGTTTAGGTCGTTCTTTCTTCTGTCTACGTTTGAGAACAATTTCCTCTTCAGTTTGCTCGATCTTCTCGTCTTTTTTGAATGGTTTCAACTCGATCAGTGCTGGCTTTTCTTCCTCTGGTTTTTCTCTGCGAACAGGTTTCAATTTAATTTCTTCAGTGACTTCTTCATCCTTGGGCAATCGACGCACTGGTTTCAGTGTGATTTCTTCACGATCTTCTCGTTCCTCTGGCATTTTTCCACGTCTCACAGGTTTCAATGCAACAGATTTGATGTCTTCCACCTGTTCCTCTTTTTTCTCGATTTTATCAACTTTTTTGATCTTCAGATCTGTTTTCTTTTCCACTGAACGTGGTGTCTCTTCTTCTGCAATGTCACCAACTTCTTCGGGCTTTTCTTCATCAGGCAACGTTTTGGTAACTATTTTAGGTCTAGGAACCTGACGCCACGGTGCCCCAGAAACCTCCATTGGTAATTCTTCATCTTCAGGTTTCTCCGGAACTTTCTCAGGTATGAGTTTCTCAGGTTTCGGTACAGGTTTGAGATTAATCTCTTCACTGGAATCTTCATCCTTAGGCAGACGCTTAACGGGTTTCAAAACTATTTCTTCCTTGTCTTCACGTTCTTCTGGTTTTTGGACGCGTTTCACAGGTTTCAAGCTTACGGATTTTATGTCCTCCACTTCTTCTTCC
Source organism: Venturia canescens (assembly GCF_019457755.1). NCBI lineage: Eukaryota > Metazoa > Arthropoda > Insecta > Hymenoptera > Ichneumonidae > Venturia > Venturia canescens. The sequence continues at coordinate 14,655,059 of NC_057430.1, forward strand.
TGTTTCTCAATAACCTTACGTGTCTGCACTTTCTTTCCACGCATCCACGGGAATTGAGAAATTGCTTGAGGTTTCTCTTCCTCTGGCTTTTCTTCTTGAAGTACGACCTCTTCGGGTTTTGTTTCCTCTGGAGCGATTTGCACCTCTTCTGGCTTTCGAGGCTTCTTCTTACCTCGTATCCAAGGCACAGCCATTTCTTCCGGTCTTTTTTCTTCAACTGCTTCGATCTTTTTAATGTCCATGAGGGTAACGTCTTCTTGTTCAGTATAAGGTCCTTTTCCTTTGGGCTTTTTCTTCTCTTTGCGCCAGGAAACTGCCGTTTCTTCGACCTTTTCGTCTTCGTCCACTTGAATTTCTTCGGGCTTTACTTTTTCAGGTACCAGTTCTTTTTCCTTTGGTTTTTTCTTGCCACGCGCCCAAGGAACAGCAACTTCCTCCGGTTGTTTTTCAGTTATTTCTTCGATCTTCTTGACATCGAGGATTTGCGTGTCTTCTTCTTCTTTGTAAATCTCTTCGTTCATTTCTGTGATTTTAGTCGTACGTTTCACCGGTTTCAGAATAACTTCTTCCCGATCTTCACGTTCTTCCGGTTTCTTACCGCGTTTAGTTGGTTTCAAAGTCACCGATCTGATATCCTCGATCTGCTCTTCTTCCCGTTTATCGAGTATACGTTTCTCTTTTTTCTGACGAAGCCATGGCAATTGGGTAGTTTCTGCAGGTTTTTCTTCTTCAGGTTTCACTTCCGATGGTTTGAGTTCTTCTGGTTTTACCTCTTCTGGCTTCTGCGGTTTTTTCTGACCTCTGAGCCAAGGCACCGGAACCTCTTCTCGAGATTTCTCCGTAATTTGTTCAGTTCTGTGGATGTCGAGAAGATTCGTGTCTTCCTCTTCGACGTAGGGAGTTTTTTGCTCAGGTTTTTTCGGCTTTTTCTGACCTCTCAGCCATGGAACTGCAACTTCCTCCTGAGATTTCTCCGTAATTTTTTCAGTTCTTTGAACATCGAGAAGAGTCGTATCTTCCTCCTCAGCGTAAGGAGTTTTTTCTACAGGTTTTTTCTTGCCTCGTCGCCAGGAAACTGCTGTTTCTTGAGTCTTTTCTTCGATCTCTTCTTCTGTTTTTTTCGTCACTTTCATCAATTTCGTATCCTCCTCTTCGACGTAGCTTGATGAAACGTCCTCAGAAACTTTGGTCTCATCTACAGCGACAACTTGTTTTGTGATGGTCTTGAGATTAACTTTTTCGATACTCGACTTGCGTATGTCTTTCTTTTCCGGTTTGGCCCGTTTCAATTCAACAGTTTCGATACTCTCTTTTGGTACTTCTTTCTTCAAGGGCTGAGACTTTTTCAAAGAAATCCTCTCTTCGGTCCAAGGTTTAGGCTGTTCGGGTTTTCCAGATTTTATCTCGACTTTTTGTGTCCTCGAGACGTCCAGCAAAGTTGTATCTTCCTCCTCGACGTACTCGGATTTCGTTGTCAAACTCTCCCTCCGAATCGTTTCAGTATCTTTCGTAACAGGCTTCAATTCGACTTGTTCAATACTCAGTTTTCTGATGTCCTTTTTCTCTGGTTTCGCCGGTTTCAACTCGACCGTTTCCAAGGTTTCTTTAGGAAGTTCTTTCTTCACCGGAGTGGATTTTTTCAATGATATTTTTTCTTCTGTCCAGGGTTTTGGTTGATCGGGTCGTTCGAGAACGATTTCGGAGCGCGAAGGTCTTTTTTGTCTCAACATTCCTTTTTCCTCGGTCACTTCTTCTTGTACTTCTTCGATATATTGACTTGTGCTCGTTCTTCTCTCATCCAAAGTGACTTCTTTGCTCACTGATTTGAGATCGACTTTTTCTATGCTCATCTTACGAATCTCTTTCTTTTCTGTTTTCGATGGTTTTAGCTCAACGGGTTCAATACTTTCTTTGGGCACTTCCTTTTTCACGGTTTTTGACTTTTTAAGTTCAATTTTTTCTTCAGTCCACGGCTTGGGTCCTTCCGTTTTTCTTGTTTTGATTCCGATCTGCTCCGTTCGAGAAACATCCAACAAACTCGTGTCTTCTTCCTCAGTATATTCACCCATTTCCGTGGTTCTTTTCTCAGACGTCGTAATCGACGTTTCTTTTTTCGGTATTGGCTTCAACTCAACCGATTCGAGACTCGGTTTTCGCACATCTTTTTTTTCTGGTTTCGTGGGCTTTAATTGAACCTCTTCGAAACTCTCTTTCGGGATTTCTATCCTTTCGGGCTTCGATTTTTTCAACGATATTTTTTCTTCCGTCCATGGTTTTGGTTGATCAGGTCTCGAAGTTTTTGTAATATCGATTTTCTCCGATCGCGATATTTTCAACAGTGAGCTATCTTCTTCCTCAAGATATTCGCTTGTTGTTTCTTCCTCGGCAAGAAGTCTCTGGAGAGTTTTTTCTTCTACAGTTGTGTCTCGTGGCACCGGTTTCAGTTCGACGTATTCTATGCTCGATTTTCGTATTTCTTTTTTCTGAGTCTTGGACTTTTTCAACTCCACCTCTTCGAGCTTTTCCCGGGGTATTTCGCGGATCACCTGAGGAGCTTTTTTCAACACGATTTCCTCATCAGTCCAAGGTTTTGTTTCCGGGTGAACGCTTAGTTTCGCCTGTTCGTGTTTGTCCAGCGAAGTATCACGCGATCGCGGCTTAGATCTTCGCCAAGGCATCACGTTCGTTGGTCTAGTTCGATGATGAACTCGACCTCGGCGCCATGGCAACGTTTCGTCACCAGGCTGCAGCGGTGTGTCCAAAGGATTACCTTCTTCATCCAACAAAATTGTCTCTTCCTGAGGGAATTCATTTTTGTCTCCTACACGGTCCAACCCTCCAACCGAACTACCCTTCGTTGGCCTCTCACCCGTTTTACTTCCTGGACCACTGGGTGTGCCCTCTTCTGGGACTTTGGTCTCGTAGTAAACGCCTTTACGCTCTAGAAAATATTCATCATGGTGCTACATTTTTCAAAATCCTTTTTGTTCCTTTCAATTACAGACACCAGCTTCAAAAATGCTGCAAACTTGATCGAAACATTTTTTAGCTCCAAACTGGTAAGTATTTTACAAACATTCTATATTTTTTTGCTTTCTAGATTAATGCTTATTAATTGGATAAAAATCGCTTGACGTGCTCTCTGAAATACCATTTGCATCAATTTTTTGTGTCAAGGTCTGCGGATGCAAACTCGGTTTACTGTTGAATCACGAGTTTAATCGAGTCCTAAGTGTACCAAGGTAACTCGAGACTAACGAAACTTCATTTTTAGCTGCAAAACTGAATGATTAATCATGTTAGAACAAACACACATATGCTCGGGTATGTTATTCTCTTGGCCTAATATCGAAAGAGTTTCGAGCTCCGTGCGAGCGGTTTGAGGCTTGGTTGATCCAAATCAGATAATATTCTCGTATTTTCGCAGCGATGTTGCGAAAGCGCGTTTCAACACCCCTCTTCCTTTCGTTGTTCACCTATCAATTAAGATTCGTTTTAGATTGTAATGCTGACTGGGAGAATCCACTGTTTGCAGATAGCCATCTGACGAGAATTGCCACTCTATCTCTCAGATTTGATTTTCGTAAAATATTGACCTAGCTCGAGACTGGTAATGATCGTTTTTCAGAATTTATGTCTTGTAGAACGAGTGTGAGAAATGTGGCTGAATGCCAATACGAAAATGTGCTTCTCGGTTTCTGGCAATGGCCCACGAGTTCGGGTTGTTCCCTACAAAAGAGACTTCCATCAAATTTGCTACGCCAGAATCAGTGATGCCTGGAAAGAGTTGCAGGAACTCTCGAGCCGTTAAAACTTTTTGAGTTAGGTAGAAAACTGTGCGTGTGCCACAAGTTTCATCCTTAGCCTTCAATTCACTCTTGGCACCGATAGCCACTATTTTTCCCCTTTTTTCCCTTCTCCACAATTACAAATAGCAATGAAACAATATCAACACGCGTGTAAACCCGTTAGACTTAGGTTCTCGGGCACGACACGCCCCCCCCCCCCCTCTCCCATCCCTCTCTTAATTCGGTAACCCTATTTTTGTGCAGCACCCACCGGGCGCATCAGGGTTAAATATTCGCAAAAATAGACGCCCCTCACACGTCGCTGAGTCTCCTCGAAGAAAATATAAAGATACAGAGAGGAAGAGAGAGACTTAGCAGCGATCACTCATTCCGTCACGGGGCAACATACTCCCGGACCAGACGTTTCTAACTCATCATCTCGTCTGTTTACAATCCCCCAGCATCGTTGTAGTCATCAATCTTTTTTTCCCTTACGACCAATTGTCTCTTTGTTTATTCACATGCCCTCACTGATCATCGACTCTGCCATTCACTCGAAAGATCAATGTCCTGCCTGAATTTGACCTTGAATATTCCTCATTCAGTAGCTGTCAATATCTGCATTTTAGAGAATTTCAAGTGAGCTTCAAACTACGGATATTAGAATGGAAATTGCATGACTGACTTTTTGGCACAGAATTTAATGGGAAATTAGGAAAACGCGAGATTTATTGAAATATTGACTCATTGAATAATGGAGAACCAAACGACTTTTGGATATTAAATGCTCGCAAATTTGGAACATTTCCATGGATTACATAAAGAAAAATAAAAGAAGGCAGCGAGTGGAGATTTTTGGCAGGGTAATTGGGAAATTAACGAGGAGCAGAATTCAGTCACGTTGCAACAGATCGCTCGGCTGACGTATTGCAGTGTTTATGAAAATTTTCAAAGTTTCTCAATGCTCAACTATTCGCCTCTATTATTTCTATATGCAATAAAATTACGCCGAGGGTTATAAATAATTGATAGTTACGTAAACGTCAGGTATCACCAAAGTCTTTTCATAAACGTGGTAACCAAAAAACGAATTTTTTGAAAGTCCATTTTCTCGAAAAAATAAAAAACTTTTTTCAATCACAAATCTGGACGATCGATTCTAGAGACGAAGGATTTATCAAGTAAAATCCAATGCAACGAGTCTTAAATTCCCATCTTGCCATTTGATTGAAGCAAAAAGGCAATAAGAGACGGAAAGCTTGATGAGTGGGGGGATCAGCGATGCTGCGATCACCCTCCCAGGGGGCTAATTCTTTTTGTCTCTCTCGGTCTTGCAGGCCAGCTCCTAGTGGGGTCGCACACTCACACGTTTATTAACGTATGCGTGACGCATCGTTCTTTCTTTTTCGCTCACACATTTTTGCCCTCTCTGTTCTCTCCGCATACACTCGGGATCATCTCGTTTCTCAAACAGAACGCTCGCCAGTTGGACTCTGGAAGTCGTCAAGTAAGCACAACCGTTTCGTGCTCATGTTTTCGAACGTCCCGCTCTTTTGTCCGCTTATTTTTTTCTTTTCTTCCTTTCTGCATTTCAACATTCCAAGAGTTCGTTTTTGCTCGTCTATTTTGTTTGCATACGGGACATGGAAAAAACCGGTTTTCGTGCGAGTTTCTCTGAATCGTATTCGCTCTTTTCACTTTATCAAATTACCGTTGAGCAACAAAAATGCCCGTTTTGTTTGGTGTGTGGTTTCGAGTGTTTTTCAACCGCGTGTGTGACAGTGCGACAGTTTGACAGTTTCGGGAGTGTTTTTATCTGGGAGCCGCCTTCGATCGAGTTCCTCAAGGCGACGATAAACAACCGCTTTTGCTTATCGCCACCTTTTCCTTTTTTCACATTTTTTATTTTGGAACTCTTTCGAAGTGCGGCTCCAATTTGACCGGACACTCGTAACACTGTTTTGAAAAATTTTGCGCAGGAGTGGTCCAAGCGATCGATTCCTTTTCTATCATTTACGCCCAACGTTTGACAAGTGTTCGGAGAGCAAGTCGAGTCTTAATCATTATTATTTTACGCAACTTCGGACACAATACAAAGTGACGTAGAATAGTACTGAACGAGAGAAGATTAAGTTGCCATGGCTCAGAGTGCATCTAGTGCATAACGAAGCGAAAAAAATTCCTCAGCGTTAAGAAGATCCCATGCGTGGATCAGGGGACGAAAGTACTTCGTGTACGAGATACGAGTCGAGATATAAAACGAGTTTCACCGAGGGGATTAATCCCGTAATTTCTTGTTACCTTTCCAATATGCTAAATGTACAGAGATTTCGCCTCGGACGAGAGAAGCTTCTCGCCGATTTCTCTATCTCGTATCACGCACGATGTTCTCTCGTCTCGAAAATACCAAGTACAAAGACAATTTAGTGACGACTCTACGTATCATTGAACAGTGTTTTATATTTATATTTTTGTTTTTATTCGCATAATTTACATTTACTGGTTTGAACTTATTTATTTTGACAAACGTATATCAAGAGACTCGCTAGAGTCTCGGGACATTCCAATATGTACGAAAAACTGTCAATAAAGAATCTTGTCTGCGTCAACAGTTGGATGTGTATGAGCAAGGTGGCTTCAGTTTCCAAAGTTTTCCATCTTCACGTTTCCAGCAGCAGCTCTGAGTTCGACCGCATGTGGTTCATCACGTAGTCCGAAAATCTTCACGACCCAGAAACGAATTAACGAGAGTTTGGAATAGTCTTGAAAAATGTATGAGTGTATACAGCACTCGCCAGATGTTTTATTTTATGGCTCTCGATCCGAGTGTACTTCTGGCTCAGTGCGCAACGTACGCGAAAAAGTTGATTTTATTTTCTTTTTCCGGAATCATCATAGAATTGGATCTTTTAAAATGTGCAAATTCTAGTAGGTTCGTTTATTGAATCGCAAAGGTTTTGGTTTGGATCGTAAGAAGGTTGCGCACATTTTATCAGATCCCAGTCCGCTTATTTTATCCACGGGCTTTGAACGCTTCGTGGAGAACTTGCAATGGGGCAATCAGCGTCAGACGGCCAGGGGTTTTTCTTCGCTTTTTTCTCTCATTTTCTTCCTTTCCTTTGCGAAGCTGCTGTGGACGTACGCGAAGCTGGCGAGACGAGAATATACTCTTATGTACGCGCCGTCTTGACTTCCCGCCTTCCAGAGTACGCTGACACGCGTCCGATTATTTCTGGCATGCTGAATCAGCCTCGGTGGGACGGGGGCTTCGTCGAAATAGGCTCGACTCGACTAGATTTTAACTCTCTGTTTTTCTCTCTCTAAGGCTGCTGCAGCGTTTCTACGAAGAGGGAATCGGAGTGGAGAGGAATAGAAAACGCTGAAAGAAAAAGGGGCGGAGAGGGAACGAGAATCGAGCAAAGATCTCGGAATCGACGAGTCGAAGAAACGAGAATGCGTCGGTCAAGCGATGAATCAGATCGTTGTTTTGGCGTTGTCGAGTCACCGTAGTCAAATCCTCATTCCCTCGATTCCCTCCACAAAAACATCGAGTCATCGAAAGTTGGCTCGGCTTCCAATTCTTTGGGACGCTCTCGTGCACAGGTGGTCATAGGCAATCTCCTCAAGGTCAACGAAGCCCAAGCAGAAGTCGGCAGATCGCAAGGAAGAAAAGAAATCATTCAAGATGATGACGAGACTCTATACATAGAACGACTTGTCAGAGACAAACGTCAAGTGGTTTGCGATCCGGACTCGATTAATCTCCATCTTTTTGTACCCTTTCCTCGTCGCTTTCTTTCTCCTCCGCTCTCGGTCCTATCACCGCGAATCTAACGGTGATTCTGATTAAAAGGCTCGCGCAGGAATCGTGTGGGAGGCTTTTAACGACATGCACTAACGCTCGAGTTGGCGTCCGGGTCATTCGGACGAAAGCGTGCTCTCTTTTTTTCCAGTCGCATCCTCCTTTTTTCCTCCTTATCTCCTTCGTATTTTCCTTATTTCCGTGGTCCGATGAACAGGCACGCATCCATCAGCGAAGAAAATCTCGGTCAATAAAACCAGGTTTTCTCATTCGTTTACGTCCCAAAGTTTTCTTCTGGTTTTAAACGCTCGTTCGAATTTCATGTAGATTCCGTGAACGAGTATGAAAATCGCGATGTAGGCAATTCGGATGTTCTCGCTTAGTCCTCGCCGAGGGAGTTTCAGAGTCTCTTGGAGAGAGGAAGAGAGAGAAAAAGAGAGCCCGCGCCAAATATAGACGGGTAATGTAATACACGTCACGCGAAGCAGAAATAGCATAAGAAGCCCTAGCCATCCACGAGAGTGCGTTGCACACGGCACGTAAAATACGTCGAATCTCTTTCTTTATCTCACTCTCTCTTTCTCTCTCTCTCTCTCTCTCTTTTTCGTTCTCCAATCCCGTCAAGTGCCTGTTTTACTCGGTTTTACTGCCCGCCGGGCTATTGCAATATTTATGTATGTACGAAAAGCATCGAGAAGAAAATCTGTTTATAACGCTTATTATAATCTTGCCAGCCCTTACGATCCACCACTTAATTCCGGATAGAAACTGCCACTATAATTTTTGACTAGTTTGCTGTACCAACTACGTCGACACAGAGCTTTCATGATAAATTGATGAAACAACGAAACCAGCGATTTGATTCGTGAAGACATTGATAAATTCGAATTTCAAATCACTATTGTCTACGAAAATATTCCCAGAATAACCAAATTGAAAATCAATTTTTCCCAGGATTTTTATCTTGCTCCGAATTTATTTTTACTCGTTTAAAAAAAGTTGGACGTACGCTCGACGAGCATTTTATTTATTTACGTTCCGTCCACTTTGTCTCGTTTCTCGAGGCTTTTCATCATACGGAAGAAACGAAAAAAAATCCCGAAATCTTTGGATTCTTTCCAATGTTATAATGAACGTTTCAACCTCGCCAACGTAATAGACGAATAACTCAAAGCACACTTGTTTCTCTTTGGATTATTTTCCCGCTTTTTTATCTTTTCGGTTTAAAACCCGTGTGCAAAATGAAGAAAAAAATATCTTTCGACGTAATCGTTGAGTGAATCGTGACGACTTACGGACAGACGCAAACATGAGTTTTCATTTTCGCTCTCTTTCTTGTACTTAAAGCATCATTTTTTATTAGGTTTTCCATTGTACAGTAATAAATAATTAGTTGAATGTTAGGAGTACATTATGACTGCTTTCGCTGCATATTTGTTTTTTTTCTTATTTATCCTTTTGTTTTACGTTTTTTTCATCTCATGAGAACTAACGTGAATTATAGATAATAATCAAGTATTACGTGTGTATATTTGTATATATTTATATATGTATATAACGAGAGACTAAGTTACGATGGGTGATCGTGTGTATTAGATAGTTGCGCTTAAGGATACGTTATAATAGGCTCTTTCATCGTTCTTTCGTTTCCGGTATTCACTCGACTTGCTCCACTTTGAATTGAGGATCGTTCAAAAAATATCAATTGAAATGTCACAGATCTTGGTGAACATAAATAACGTCTTGAGTGTGTTGATTCACAAGCTCTTGTAATCCTATGACGAAATCGTCCGTCTCTGTTTAGTTGTCGATTTGCACCTCTCTCCGTCTACGTCTCTGTCAGACGAAACGAAAATCGTTTAAGGACTCGTGCATGCGAGCTACTCGTTATTTTTTATTCTTTCATCCTTCTTTCTATTCTGTCTTGGACCACCCAAATCCATTAAGGCATTTTCAATCCGCTGGTAGTTCTACTTGTCAACTATTTTGCTGTCAGTTGATTTGGTCACACAGTTTAACGTGTTCAACGTCCACGGACGAGGAGTTAGTAACGATAAAAATCAAAACTTTCCCGATTTCGCACGTTCAATGGGAGGAAAGTCAGGGGGAGGGGCGAGGTTCAAACGACTTCTACGAAATCTCGGTCGCAACTTCTTCTGTTTGGAGGTTTCTTTTTCCTTGTTTTTTTTTCGATCGAGATATAACATTAAAATAAATAAGCAGAACGAGAAATTGTTTCGTTCCTTAAACAATCATTTATGATGGGACACGAGGACAAGCATTTCAGAAATCTCTGACTCTACAGAGATTTAAATCCTCCACAATTTTAGGTTGCTCTTGAACTCTCAAATAACTTTTCCCTTTGATCTCGAGAATCACAAACGAATGGGGACGGGAGGGAACACAGGCAATCACGCGGCATTAATCATCCTGTTTTTCACACCATGAGTTAGCTATTAATTCTCAACCGACTTTTTTTTTAACTTTCGTGAACTCTTTTTTTTTTGTTTTTTTTTGTCTCTTTTTCGTTTTTGTGGGTTTTTAGTTCTTACTTTTGACGATGAGCTTCGCTGAAGTCTCCACCGTACCGGCCGAGGTCGTCGCGCGACAGGTGAACGTGCCTGTGTCTTCTTCGTAGGTCGTTGCTATCAGGAGAACCGCGTTGTTGCCTTCGTGAATCATCTGCAAATAAAGATCGCACAAAAATCGTGTCAGTTTTCTCTCGATTCAACCTTTCACATGTTTTTTCCAAAGACTTCGGAATATTCACCTGAAAGTCTGGCGATTGAGGTATGAGGGCACCCTCCCTGTACCACTGAATCGTTGGTTTCGATTTTGGAGGACTGACCTGAGTCTTGAACTGGGCTGGTTGCCCCTCCAGGACTATTTGGTCCTTCAGAGGCGAAAGTTTTGGCACAGCATCTGTGCTGTCAGGAGCTACAATATGATTGTAAAAAAAAATATTACAACAATCTCCAGGAAAGTTTTTTTTCGACTCGATTCAAAAGGCAAACTATATAATCATTTACCTAAAACTCGCAGATTAGCCGAGGTAGTAACTTCACCAGCTGGATTCTGGGCGATACATTTGTAAACGCCCTCGTCCTCGGGGAAAGCCTCGGAGATCCTCAGAGTGCAACGGTCGCCCTCTTTCTGCATTTGGAAGTATTTCGACGGCTTGATAACCTTGAATATTGAAAGCGAAAGAAAAACATTATTTCCCTGGTACTAAGTTGAATTTTTGTTTTTATATTTCAGTCGATGTCTGTAAGAATAAAAATGTTTACATTGGATTGAATTTTTAAATACTTTTAGATCACTTTCGCGTCCAAAACTTCAAATATTTTTTTTCAATTTATGTTTGTTCACGAGCTTCAATGAATTTGCGAAATATAATATTTCCTTGTAGTTTCGATAACCGAGTGAATTTTTCAGGTTCTCGATCCATTTCCCGAGCACCCTTTCGAAGCGGATATATCGGCGTCTATTTTTCATGACTTTTGACTCACCTTGTCTGCTTTTTTCCACTGAATCGTTGGCACCGGTTTGCCGGTTATTTTGCATGCGAAAGCCACGGATGTTCCCTCTTTGATGGTCTGATCTTTCAGGGGCTCAACAACTGCTGGAGCTTTTTCAACTCCTGGGGTCGATGGTTTCGAGGGCCTTGCCGTTGGTGACTGAGGACCGCGAACTGTCAAATCGGCCTCGCAACGTGCCTCACCCGCACTGTTCAGAGCCACGCATTCGTATTTACCCGTGTCCTCGGGCACCGTTTCCAAAATCAATAGCGTGTACGTGTTGTCCTCTTCCAAAGTTTTGTATCGTATATCTGGAGATACTTTTTTGCCATTCTGCAACACGACACCGATGTTACTCAAAAAAAACAGAATTTTGTTCAATTTTGTGACCTACTATTAATAGAAAATTCGTTTTTTTTTTATTTGGTATCTCACATGGATCACAAAATTATATTCCGTTATCATAATAGCATAAAAGCACGATGATTGGTCGGAAAATTACTTTATTTTTGGTCTGACCAACGATGGAAATAAAATGAAAAATGCCTTACCTTGAGCCAGTAAACATCGAGTGGTTTGGTACCGGCGACCTTGGCATCGAACCTTGCCAATTGTCCAGTAGTGACGGAGGTGTTCTGAATGGTGGTGATAAAACTGGGTGGAATGACGCCACCACGTCCAGGTTGGCGTCTTCGTTCCTCGACAACGAGATTGGCACTGCATTTGGCTTTGCCACCACGATTTTCAGCAATGACAGAAAATACACCAGAGTCTTCCATGAAAACTTGTCGAACGATGAGGACGGATTTAGTGCTGAAAGTGTAGATCTGGAGATCCGAAGAATTTTGTATGGGAAAATCTTCGCGATACCATTTGATGGTCGGCAATGGATCGCCGTCAAATTCAACCTCGAATCTTGCTTGTTCCTGTTCGAAGGCTCGACACGGTTGAATCTTTTTCGTAAAGACCGGTGGAACTGCCGGTTTGACTTGCCCCTGAACGACGCGCTCTTGAGTTTTGGCTTTGTGTTCAACTTCCGTAGTCTCCGTCGCTGTTATCTTTCTCGTGATTTCTGTATCGCCTTTCACCTCTTTCTGAGTTTGTTTTTGCTTAGCAGTGTGGACCTCACGCCCATGAACCATCGACTCGGTTGGCCCTGGTGGATATTTACCGGAAGCTGGTACTTTTTCTGAGTCGATATCGACCTCGGTAGTGTGAGGCTTCCTCACGAACTTCGGCGGTGGTTCGACTGGCTCTTGGGGTTGTGGTTCACTGAAAAAATTGATTTAAACATTGATTAAGTTCGACCGTAGGAAAAGCATGCTAATCGTGTATTAATTGTTCAACAGAAATGAAAACTTACAGACTCTCTTGATACTTTTGAGCCATGCCCTTGGCCATGGAGCTAGCAACGACCTTGTCACCGGGAATGGCGAATTGATGGCTAGATTCGCGCAGTCTAGCCTCCTTCAAGACTTGTTCCTCCTCGAGGCTCATCAGTTTGTTGTAATAATCTTCGTTTTTCTTAGTTTTTACAGACTTTTGCCATTCAGTTTCGGGTGCCTTGATGACTTTTTGCCCAAGATGTTCGGTAGCGATATCGATACCCTGGGAGACGGTCTGGTGACGCTCGTCGAAGACACGCTCCAGCTCGGTGTCTTGACGCTCCGACTGATATTGCGTAAGCCCGTAATCGTACCACGCTGGGGAAAACTCGTGTTAGACACAACGATTCTCGAGGGATAACACATGCTTAAGAGAAGACATAGAAGAAGAAAAAAACAAAATCGAGCCCTTTCAATCAGCTCGTCGAGAGATGCATGCTCAACAACATTCTCGGTGAGTTACGACATTTAGAAAAAAAAAACACAAAAATAAAGACATCTTTTCGAGGATATTGATGAAGATAATCGCGAAAATTTTTAAATGAAGATTTTCCTCTATGTGATAACAACGACAATGATACGACACAGTACTTCATTCGCCATTACAACAACAATGGGACGATATATCAACAAAAATAGTAATTATATACATATTCAAGGACGTCTTTCGTTTCGTCATCGTTCACCAAGAGCTAGGCTCGAGGGATGGTCATTTTAGCATAAAAATCACGTTGAGGAACGTAATATCAAGATGAACGAGGACGGGAAGGAGTAGATAGAGTTAGTTTCACAATTTGAAGTCGGTAGTTGAGCCTCAAGAAGCTCTGCGAATCGGAGAGTCAACTCTTCTCACGATTCTTCGACAGTGAATAACAGTGAAGGGAGAAAATGAAACGTACGTAGTAAAACGTAAACGTGATGATTGGAGTACGTTGAAGAATAATCGTACGAGAATCAAACGTGTGTAGTTAACATAAACATTCAAGAATAATCCATTAAAAGTTGAGATAATTTAAGATGGACAGACATACGTTTACCGGGAATCGAGATCAAGGTTTTTGTTAACGCACATTCTTCGTAGTAGCGTCATCCATACCAGAACCGGATCTTTCATCGTAGTACGCGTGAAACTACATGCCTCATTGTATTCTCGTGAATATGACGAATCTCGATGATGGTATCGTCGTGGATAGCTGCCGCGTTCGTTACCAATGGGATCGAAGGATAATTGGGGATTGTGAATGAGTTCTGTC